>NC_038242.2:28154143-28466057 GCF_000004515.6 Glycine max
GTTTTGTAGAGGAAAACGCAAGGATCATGCATGAGCAAACATGAAAACAAAAGGTATGCAGTTTGTAGAACAAAAAGTATGTTGAATGCATATGCATGATGATGCAATGACTCATGCAAAATGTGATGCTAGAATATGATAACGGACAAATGCAAGAATGATATGTTCATTATGATGCCATGAAGAGATGCTTATGTGATGCATGATATGAATGCATTTACGGACACGAGAGCCTGGAAAATTATCTCTTCTTACTTGCACATTCGGGGATGCAGTGCCCCATGTGTGCAGTTAAGAAGGTGATATGGACCTTCCGGCTTCCCGTGACAAAAGACAAGACCAACATACAACGCATGTGTGATGACATGATGTAGATGTGCAAAAGCGCAATAAGGGGATGTAAAAAGCATGGCAATATCCTCAAATAATCATACAACAAAGGTGAACATGACATTTAGGTTATATGCATGGCAGTGTTTAAAAGGCACGCAGCATGTTCACTTCGTGCCCTTATTTTAGGGACTTAAACTGGAGGAACTAAAAGGCTTTTAGTGATAATTCCCAAGGTGGTCATATCTCTCTTGATGGTTTCTAGAGGTATCATCCCCTTTGAAAAAACATATTGTGGTAGTAGGGACTACCAGCAACAACATGCTATCAAAGAGAAAAACTCTAGATCAGGGTTCACTGTTATCAAGCAAGTCGGAGACCCAGCATGACCACAGATTCACCTCCACTCCTTATGTTCCCATGGACCCGGGTATAGGGCCCCTTTTCAACTCATTGTGTGTACAAATAGTGTAGGTGTTTGTGTGCATCAAATGAATAAATATCTATTTCATGTATACATTTCAAAAAACACACTAAAAGCATCAAAGAGTTATATACAAGAATGTAAGAGAAATAAAAGGAAACCGACAAAAGAGGAAGTCATGATATTGCACGAGATTAGACGGCCTAACTCTCTAAAAACAATCCCCAGTGGAGTCGCCAACTGTCGCAACGCACAGGGAAGGTATTAGCACCCCACGCGTCCGTCACAAGGGACGACAACCTTCAATTAAGTGCGCAAATATGACTTCAAAATTATGTATTTTTCCCTTTTTTTATGTTTTTATGTCTTTTTATGCCTTTTTGTATTTTTATCTTTTTGTGGTCGACAAGGGTGTTTCCCTCGCTCCTACGTATTCCTCAATTGCGATGAGGAAATCAGACCTACGTAGTTCTTTGAGAACTAAACGTTGGTTAAGTTGTTCTTATCTTTTTTTGCAAGATATATTTTAACCGAACAAAAGTCATTTAAGGCGTTGGACCATTAAACGATCTTTTGATTTTTGGAAAGGAGAGAAACGTTAAGGCATTGGACCATTAACGATCTCTTGGGGTGGTCGACAAAAGCAGGGCTTTTGCTCCTACGTATCCTCAATTGCAATGAGGAAATCAGACCTACGTAGTTCTTGCAAAAGCGGTAAAGTTATGTGTTGATTTTATGCTTTTGAATGGTCCATGTGAACCGATAAAAGCAAAGAGGACCGTTTAAGGTGTTGGACCTTAAAACGGTTTACAGTGATTTTTGCGGACAAAGTGTGATTTGTGAGTTGATTTTAGCCTTAGTTTCACTTTGGTTATTAGTCAATTCATTCAAGGAAACTTCCAAAGAAAAACGTCTGATTGATTTTTTTGATTTATTTTATTCAAAGATATTTTGATTATTTTATTATTATTTTTTCAAGATATTTTGATTATTTTATTATTACTTTTTCAAAATATTTTGATTATTTTATTATTATTTTGCCTTTTTTTGGTTTAACCGTGGTTATAGTGTGAACGATCGGTTAGATTTTGCTTTAACAGTGATTAAACGAAATTACAACGCAAATGATCAGTTGAAATTCATTTTATCATTTATTAGGCGAGATAACGGCTTAAACGATCGGTGAAAGCTCGTTAAAAACGGAAGAAAATAAAACCGAAAGTGAACGAAATAAAGATGAAAGCCAACAAAACAAGAAATGAATTGAAAGTCTGGGATTCAAAAACTTACCAATTGAAGAACAAAGAACGGATGAAGAACGGTGAAGAACGATGGAAAATCTTCACGGAATTGCTCACGGAAACGTCTCGAAAGCGTTACAAAATCACCTCGGCTTGGATTTTCTTCACGGAAACACGTTTTTTCACCCAAAACAACTGAAATGCATAGCCAAGGGGGTTAGAGACTTTTTGGAACAATCCCCTTCGCTTATTTATAGGAAAAGGGGGAGGAGGTTGCCGCCTAGCACTCCCAGGCAAGCTAGGTTGCTTCCTCCTTAAGAACCCAGCTCCAAAAATGTTATGGAAGGGCCTAGATTCGAAAGTTTGAAAACTGCTATTTGCACCCCCATCATGACAAGTTCACCCTCTTTTTCGTAATTTATGGAAAAGTTACGGAAACCTTACAGAAGCATATATGACTTTATTTTCCTCTTTTTTCTCTTCCCTTTCACCAATATTAAGGGATATATGCTTACCCAAGGTTTTCGAAAATTTTACGGAAGCATTATTGAAGTCCTTGAAGCCCCAGAAACCATTTTTCGACAAAACGTGGAAGAGCTTGCCGCCCAGTTGCTTCCTCCTTAAGCAACCCAACTTCCAAAATGTTCGGGAAGGGCCTAGATTAAAATTTCTATTTACGCCCCTATCTTGATAAGTTCACCCTTTGTTTTTGTGTTTTTGGTTGTTTTCTTTTTGAAACCTCACGGAACTTTACGGATTCCACCGTGATGAGTGTTAAGCCTTCCAAAGCGATCAACAATGGTACCCGGATGAAATTAAAGTGTAACAGTTTATTTACACACTCCCCACTTTGCTAAATACACTCCCATTTTCGTGTTTTTGACCGATTTCTTCCCGAAACATCTCAAAACTTTACGGATTCCACAATGATGGATGCTAAACATTTTGAGGTGGTCAAGCGAAGGTCGTATGCCAACATAAAATGGTCTCCGGATGAAATTAGGTATGACATTGACACCGAGCATCGATCTCAAGGAACTTGTTTTACTTGGTAAAAGTTGTCGTTTGGCGAGCAGGTGTTGGATTTCCCCTGCAGTTACTTTTTGGTCCACTTTTTCTTTATACAAATATGTTGAAGGGAAATCCAATTTGCTGGAAAGTGCACCGGATCGTCAAGTATTTAAAATTAAAACGGATGAATCCGAGTATCGAACTCAGGGAACTAGTCTTAGATAGGGTTAAATTCAGAAATAAGGCATTGTTGAAAGAAACATTGATAGTTGATGATTTAGAATAGAATTAAACTAAGTCTAGGCTAAAAACAGTAAAAATGCAAGTAAGTAAAATTGACAACAATAGGTAAAGATGTTGGGTCTTTCTAACAGACCAGCTGATGTATATAAAGATGTTTCTCTAATCAATTGTGCTTTTGTGTTCTATGCTATAGCTTAAATTACTAAACCTCGATCCCTAGTTAGACTAAATCAATCCAAGCTTTGTCCTCATATCCCTCTTATTGGACTAGGCTTAATTTAGACAGCCCTCCTAGGTTTAGACTAACTTAAACTAAGCTTCATCCTCAGATCCCTCTTGTTGGACTAGACTTAGCTTAAATAGCTTATGAAAGTTTAGACTAATTTAGCCTAAGCTTTATCCTCAGATCCCTCTTGTTGGACTAGACTTAGACCAAACAACATTATTGTAACATCATATTTAAAACCAAAACTTAATCCGCAGATCCCTCATTTAAGACAAAGTTTCAATTCTGCTTCATTCAAGTTCTAAGGGAATAATACATTTCCCAATGCTAAAGTCACCTAACCAGGCACACAAATGGTTGATCAGACCAAGAGCATATAGAATTTAAGCATTGAAAGAAGCATTGAACATAAGAAACACAATCAATTAGATATTAAAGTAATTACATCAACTATTCTTTAGAAATCCCCAACAAGGGTGTTTAGCCAGCCATTACAGAAAAAACCCTAACAATAATGAGATTACAAAACCTAGGTATCTCTGCAAAAGCTTCTCCTCTTGCTGCCTTCATAGTTCTTTTCCCGAAATAGGCATTGTGGTGTGCTCTGGAATTCTGTGCAAATCTTCTCTATAAAATCCGTACCTTAATTCTGCACAAGACAGACTTTAAATAGGCTATGAATCTGTGATGTTGCGCTTAGCGCCACCCTCGCGCTTAGCGCGAGTAACTGGATTTGAGCTTAGCGCCAGTCTTTCGCTGAGCCTGGCTGAAGACAACTACTGCGCTTAGTGCACTGATCTCGCGCTTAGTGCGCAGCCTTGAAATTGATGTTCTGCCAGATTCCTCTATTGCGCTAAGTGCGCTGAAGCTACACTTGGCGGTGGATGCGCGCTTAGCCCACTGATGAGCTAAGCTCAACTGCCACTTTTAGCACTTCATGACTTAGCCTTTTTTTCACCTAAAATTGCACATATTTCATCATTAAATCCAATAAAAATATTCTAGAGACAACATTCACAATAAAACAAGATTTATTTACAAACTCCTACAAAAATAACCATAAATTGGGGAACTGTACAAGTTTTGGAAAATGTTTTCTATACAAAAGTTAGTCGTATAAGATGACTAACAGTAGGCGTTGGCGATACTATTAATGGTTGAAAAGAGAATTAAAAGTATGATCTAGTCTAAATGAAAGCGAGTAAAGTGAGTAATGGTGTGTGAAAACAAATATGTGAACGTGTTGGTTCCTCCTACAGGGTATTTTGATGTAATTTAAGGATATTTCTCTACTTAACAGTGCTCCTGTATTCAATGTTGAGGTCCTAACTACTAAACCCCGATGTCTCATGAGTTTAGCCTAATCTTAACTAGACTTCGTTCTCAGATGTCTCTTGTTGAACTTAGCCTAACTGGACAGCATTACGGTTACAACATACCGAAAACCAAGTTACCACACTCCATGTCCAGATATATGATAAATTAGCCCTATCCTATCAAGTTCTAAGGATCAAACCATTTCTCAATAAGAATGATTGATTGTTCACCCCTGAGAATACTACTTATTTCCATGGGTGCAAAATCTACCGGCAAATGCACTGGATCGTCAAGCAAATAATTAAAACGGAATGAACTGAGTATCGAACACAGGGAACTTGTTCATTTAGAAAAGTTTTGTTAAGTAAGCAAGCATTTGCAAACAGAAATTAATGATTGTGAATTAAAGCAAAAGTATGTTTTATCCTAAGTAAAAGCAATAAACGAGAACAAGTAAGTGTGAAAACAGATATCTAAAGGCGTTGGGTCCTCCTACAGAGTAAGTTGATGCAATTAAAGATGTTTTTCTAATTAAAGATGTTCATGTGTTCTATGCTGAGGACAAAAATACCAAACATCGATTCCTCCATAGTATGGACTATTTAAATCAAACTTCATTCGCAGATCCCTCTTGTTGAACTTAGCCTAATTTAAATAGCATTATACTCACAGCATAATAAAGAAAACTAAAACCCTGCACACTATCCCTAGCAATGCAGTTATTCAGTCCCTGCTCTATCAAGTTATAAGGAAACAGTATATTTCCCAATCCTAAAGTCCCTAACAGCACTTACAAATGGGTGATCAAGCCACAAGCATGGATACAATAAGCATAGATAGAAGTAGTGAACACATAAAACAACCTTAATTAGATATGAAAAAGAGTTTACATCAACTACTCAATAAGAATCCCCAATTGAGGGTTTTAGCCTTTCATGGCAAGGAATCTCCTTTTACACTGAAAAGGAGGAATCAAGAGAAATTGCTTACTTACAAAGGAGTGGGGATGTCTCCTCCACCTCTTGGAATCTCACAATCTCTCAAAAACTCACTAATCTCCCTAAAAGATGAAAACTTGGTACCTTGCTCTGCTTTGTGCTCTTTGAAATTCACACTTTTCAGGCCTCCAACGACTTTTCAGCTCCTCCCCTTTAATTTTATGCAAATCAAGCTTAGCGCCATTCTCGCGCTTAGTGGGAGTAAGTGAATTTAAGCTTAGTGCCAATCTCACACTAAGCCTGGAAAGCGATAGACGACTCACTTAGCGAGCTGATAACGCGCTAAGCGTGTGCTTGCGGAGCATATGCCTCTCCAGATTCCCCTTTACTCGCTAAGCACGCTGGTGCTGGGCTTAGCCGTTGATGCGCACTAAGCGCATTGAGCTCGCTTAGCGTGATGACTCCTTTGTCACAACTTCAAAATAGCTCTTTTTTTCCTGAATTTAAATAAAATTTAACATTAATTCCATGTAAAGAGGCTTCTACTGAGTAGAGATCAAAACAAGGAAATTTTATTTACGATCCTACCAAAAAGAACCATAAATTGGGAGATTTATATACATTTTGGAAAAAATTTCTATACAAAAGTTAGTCGTAAACGATGACTAACAAACTCCCCTAAATTTATAGTTTTGCTTGTCCTCAAGCAAAGAAAGAACAATTCACTTGTCCTCAAGTGACAAAAAAAAATTCACTGTGGTTCTTTACAAATGTGTTTATTCCAAAGAATTCAATCACATGACATGAATGGCATTCAATGTTTCCATCAACAACTTCTCACAAGACATGCAGCTTTTCAACGATGTGAACATGATTATTAAGAAACACAACTGAGATGAATTAGTTGAAATGACAGATATCAAGGAAGGATCATCAACCAAAGCCTCACGGTCACTGTTTCACTCAAGCACAAGTGTTTAGGCTATCCATCAGTCAACAACCAACATAAGTCTCAATCTTTGCACTTCATCTCATAGCATATAGTCAAGAACACACAAACTTGAATCCGAAGGGCTTTTACTAGGCTTGTAATGAGGCTAGGCTGCAAAAAATCATGGTTTTTCTAGGATGCAAAACTTAAGTTCTAGGAGAGCATTCATCCATAGGTTAACCTCTTTCTTTTTATTCCAGCTCTATTACTTGCCTTTCCGCACTTAGCTTTTCTTTTTCTTGAATAACAACATACATTTTGTCATCCCCTAATTTCGTCCAAGGACCATCCGTTGTTGGGATGCGACCCTCGTTTGACCACTTTGAGGTACTTGGCACCCATCGTTAGGCAATTCGTGAAGTTCCGTGACGTGTCGGAATTCAAAAGAAAATATTGTTGCACAACCCGTGAAGTTCCGTGACATGCCGGAAGTCAAAAGGAAGTGTTAGTGCGCAATCCGTGAAGTTCCATAACATCCCGGAAGCCAAAAGAGGGGATGATTAAGTGATCCGTAAGGTTTCGTAACATTACGGAAAGAAAACAAGTATCGTTATGTAATTTGTAAGTTTCCGTAACGTTACGGAAAAAGAATCAGCAAAAAAAGGCAAGGGGTGTATTTAGTAAACAGGGGGTGCAAATAGCAACCAGGCCCACTTGGGCCTTCCAGGAAGTTCTCCAGAAGGCGGTGCCTTCTAGAGGAACCAACCTAGCTCGCCTGGGCGTGTTGGGTGGTAAGCTCCTCCATCATTTTCCTATAAATAGGGGGAGGAGGGAAGAACAAAAATGTTCAACCCTCCTAGTATCTGAGAATTACTTAAAATTAGTGAGAAAAATTGTTTCCATGAAGAAAATCCAAGCCGAGGCGCTTCCGTAACGCTTCCGTGACGTTTTCGTGGGTGATTTCGCAAAGATTTTCAACCGTTCTTCGTCCGTTCTTCGTCGTTCTTCGGTCTTCAACCTGTAAGTTCCCGAAATCGAACTTTTCATTTCATTCTATGTACCCTTAGTGGTCCTCATTTGTTTCGCGTGCTTTTATTTTCATTTCATTTACTTTCCGTACCCCCTTTTGACGTGCTTTAGTCATTTATTTAAGTCATTTTCTCGCCTAATCAAAAATAAAATAAATTTCCACCGATCATTCGTATTATAACATCCCTTAATTTCAGTTAGAATCAATTCTGACCGTTCGGTCATGCCATAACCACGTTTAAAACCAAAAAGAGGCAAAATAATAATATAATAATCAAAAATATCTTTTAGTAAAATAAATCAAAAAAATCAATCGGACGTTTTTCTTTGTGATTTTTCTTTCTTACTCAAATTGACTAATAACTAAAGTGAAACTAAGGCTAAAATCAATTCATAAATCAAATTTTTGTCATTACCTAAAAAAGCCATTTTTAAGGTCCAACGCCTTAAAATGGTATTTTCCGCCTTTATTGGTTAAACGTAGATTTCTAAAAAGCCTAAAATCAACACGTAGTTTTGTTACCTCTTGCAAAAAATAATAAGAGATCATTAATGGTCCAATGCCTTAATGTTTTCTCTCCTTTTAAAAGAATCGAAAGATTATTTAATGGTCCAATGACTTAAATGACCTTTCATTCAATAAAAACATATCTTGCAAAAAAGGATAAAAAATAACTTAACCAAGCGCTTTGTTCTCAAAGAACTACGTAGGTCTGATTTCCTTATCACAATTGAGGAATACGTAGGAGCAAAGGGAAACACCCTTGTCGACCACAAAAAGATAAAAATATAAAAAGGCACAAAAAGACATAAGAACGTAAAAAGGGAAAATAACATAAAGTAATATTTGCACATTTGATTAAAGGTTGCCGTCTCTTGTGACGGATGTGTGGGGTGCTAATACCTTCCCCGTGCATAAATACAACTCCTGAACCTTTCGCTTAAAGTTCGAAGACCACCTCTTTTCTGACGTTTTCCTCAAATAAACGTTGGTGGCGACTCCGCGCGTATTCCTTTCTTGGAAGACGTACCCGCGAGTCATGCGTCGCCCTCCCGCCGAAGGGTAGGTTGCGACAGTTGGCGACTCCACTGGGGACTCTTTTTAGAGAGTTAGGCCATTTGATCTTGTGCAATGTTTTATCATGACTTTCTCCTTTGTTGGTTTCCCTTTATTTTTCTTATGTTCTTGTATATATAACTCTTTGATGCTTTTAGTGAGTTTTAAAATGTATGCATGAGGTAAATATTTATTCATTTGATGCACACAAACACCAACACTATTTGCACACACGGTGAGTTGAAAAAAGGGCCTTATACCCGGGTTCGTGGGAACATAAGGAGTGGAGGTGAATCTGTGATCATGCTAGGTCTCCGACTTGCTTGATTACAGTGAACCCTCATCTAGAGTTTTTCTCTTTGATAAAATATTGTTGCTAGTAGTCCCTACTGCTGCAATATGTTCTTCGAAGGGGATGATACCTTTAGAGACCATCAAGAGAGATATGACCACCTTGGGAATTATCACTAAAAGCCCTTTTAGCTCCCTCCCATGTAGGTCCCTAAAATAGGGGCACGAAGCAAACACGCTGCGTGCCATTTTTTACACTACCATGCATAAGTGTCATGTACCCTTTTGCTTATATTTGTTTGTGAATATTGTCGTACTATGTACATCCATGTAATGTGCCTTTCGCATATGCATCATGCACGGGTTCTGTCTTGATCCCCTCTTTTTGGCAAACCAACGGAGGGTCCGCGTCACCTTCTTAAATACATACGTCAGGCACTGTGCCACCTCAAGACGTTGGATCTAAGAAGGAGACAATTTCCTGGGCACCCGTATTCATAAATTGCATCTGTATCATATGCATTTCTTCATGCATTCCACCCATGATAGATGTCGGAGTTTTGATTCGCAGTAGATTTTGTTTCACTTTAGTAAAACATGGGATCAAGTCAAACGCCTTCGCTTAAAAAGAGGTTCTATCAAGTCAAGGTCAAGAGCCTAGGGATCACCAGTCTAAAAGAGTTAGGGCAGTTGATGGGTCAGCTCTAGCGGCAAGCATTTCGCAAAGCTTACGGTAAAATCTGGGACCTAGCCATGGTAGAAGTCTCCACAGAGTCCATTGCCTCCCTCGCTCAATATTATGATCAGCCGTTGAGGTGCTTTACCTTTGGGGACTTCCAGCTATCACCCATGGTGGAAGAATTTGAAGAGATCATAGGATGTCCTCTAGGGGGAAGGAGACCATACCTCTTCTCAGGGTTCTATCCCTCATTAGCTAGAATTTCTAAGATAGTCCAAATCTCGACGCAGGAATTAGACCACAGAAAGCAAGTCAAAAATGGGGTGGTTGGAATACCGAGAAAATGTTTGGAGGCAAAAGCAAGAATCTTGGCAGGTAAAGGCGAATGGGCCCTGTTCATAGACATTCTCGCACTGTTGATCTATGGAGGAGTCCTCTTTCCAAATGTGGATGGGTTGGTGGACTTAGCAGTGATCGACGCTTTTCTCGCCTATCATGACCACAAGGAAAGCCCGATTGTCGCTATGCTAGCCGACCTATATGACACCTTTGACCAAAGATGTGAGAAGAGAAGTACGAGGATTGTTTGTTATACTCCGGTGTCATACCCTAATTTCGTCCGGGGACCTTTGCTTGATGACATGCGACCTTTCTTTGGTCCTTGTGAGGTGCTTGGCATCCATCATTGGGCAATTTGTGAAATTCCAGGACATGCCGAAAAACCAAAAAAATATATTGATGCACAATCCGTAAGTTTCCGTGACACACCGGAAATCAAATGGAAGCATCGTTGCATAATTAAGTGAGGTTCCGTAACATTCCGTAAGTCAAAAGGGGGATGATTATGTAATCCGCAAGGTTCCGTAACATTACGGAAAGAAAACAAGTATCGTTACGAGATTCGTAAGTTTCCGTAACTTTACGAAAAAAGAATCACCAAAAAAGGTAAGGGGGTGAACTTATCAAGATAGGGGTGTAAATAGCAATTCAAATCTAGGCCCTTCTAGAACATTTTGGAAGTTGGGTTGCTTAAGGAGGAAGCAACTGGGCGGCAAGCTCCTCCACGTTTTTGAAAAATGGTTTTCGGGGCTTCCGCGGCTTCCGTAATACTTCCGTAAAATTTCCGAAAACCTTGGGTAAGCATATTCCACTTAACATTGGTGAAAGGGAAGAGAAAAAAGATGAAAATCAAATTCGAAAACAGTTCCGTAAGGCTTCCGTAACTTTTCCGTAAAATACGAAAAGGGGGGTGAACTTAGTAATTCGGGTGCGCTTAGAAATCTTCTTCATTAAGTCTTTGGGCGGCAAGCACCTCCTTTTTTTTCTATAAATAGGGGAGGGGGGAGCTGTTTCAAAATGTTCAGCCCCTTTGGCACTTCTCTCTCTTTCGAATTTGCTTGGAAAAATCGTTTCCGTGAAGAAAATCTAAGCCGAGGCGCTTCCGAAACGCTTCCGTAAGCGATTCTGTGGAAATTCTTCATCGTTCTTCACCGTTCTTCATCCGTTCTTCGTTCGTTCTTCGTTCTTCAACGGGTAAGTTTTCGAATCCGAGACTTTCAATTCATTTCTTGTTTTGTCTACTTTCACTTTAATTTCGTTTACTTTCAGTTTTCTTTTCTTCCGTTTTTAACGTGCTTTAACCATTTATTTAAGCCGTTTTCTCGTCTAATAAATGATAAAATGAATTTCAACCGATCATTTGTGTTGTAATCTCGTTTAATCACTGTTAAAACGAAATCTAACCGATCGTTCACGCTATAACCTCGGTTAAACCAAAAAAAGTAAAATAATAATAAAATAATCAAAATATCTTGAAAAATAATAATAAAATAATCAAAATATCTTTGAATAAAATAATAAAAAAAATCAATCAAACGTTTTTCTTTGGAAGTTTCCTTGAATGAATTGATTAATAAACCAAAGTGAAACTAAGACTAAAATCAACTCACAAATCAAGTTTTTTTCCGAAAAATCACTAAAAACCGTTTTAAGGTCCAGCGCCTTAAACGGTCCTCTTTGCTTTTATCGGTTAACATGGACCGTTCAAAAGCATAAAATCAACATGTGACTTTACCGCTTTTGCAAGAACTACGTAGGTCTGATTTCCTCATCGCAATTGAGGATACGTAGGAGCAAAAGCCCCGCTTTTGTCGACCACCCCAAGAGATCGTTAATGGTCCAAATGCCTTAACGTTTCTCTCCTTTCAAAAACAAGAGATCGTTAATGGTCCAATGCCTTAACGTTTCTCTCCTTTCAAAATCAAAAGACCGTTTAATGGTCCAACACCTTAAATGACCTTTTGTTCAATAAAAAACATATTTTGCAAAAAAAGACAAAAACAACTTAACCAAACACTTTGTTCCGAAAGAACTACGTAGGTCTGATTTCCTCATCGCAATTGAGGAATACGTAGGAGCAAAGGGAAACACCCTTGTCGACCACAAAAAGGAAAAAATATAAAAAGGGTATAAAGGATATAAGAACATAAAAAGGGAACATAAAAAATCAAAGTCATGTTTGCACATTCGATTAAAGGCTGCCGTCCCTTGGGACGGACGTGTGGGGTGCTAATACCTTCCCCGTTCGTAAATACAACTCCCGAACCTTTCAACTTAAAAGTTCGTAGATCGCGTCTTTTCCGGTTTTTCCGACGTTTTCCTCGAATAAACGTTGGTGGCGACTCCGCGCGTATTCCTTTCGTGGAACACGCATCCCGCGAGTCACGCGTCGCCCTCCCGCCGAAGGGTAGGTTGCGACATCCGGCTCTTTATGTATGGTTGGTTTCGCACCTTATTCGCCAAGAGGTGAGGCATGCTTGCCAACTAGAAAGCCACCGTTCATGCACAGAGAAAGGAGGGGCAAATTGGGACCAACTCTTAGCAAACAAAGAAGAAGCGTCTGTCAATTGGTTCCCTCGATGGAAAGAAGGAAGAATAGGGATTCTTATTTCGTGTCGAGGATTTCCAAATGTTCCCTTGATGGGGACAAGGGGTTGCATCAGTTACAATCTCGTTCTTGCTATAAGGCAACTTGGCTACCCTATGAGAGGGGCACCACTAGAGAAAGAACTTGCGCCTGTCATTTCATGAGGTTTCAATAAGACCAATGTGGAGACACTTCAGAAGGTTCACAAGGCATGGGAGGTGGTGCAAAAGAAGGACAAAGAACTCAAGGGCAGTAACAATGGGCCCATCGGTGGCTACCGTAAGTGGTTGAAAGCCCACCTGCAAGGTTTGGATTGGCTCCCGAGTTTGAGAATCGCTATAAGGGAGGAAGTTGAGGCACTAGAGGAAGACGAAGAGGTACAGACCCTTAGGACAAAACTCGAGCAAACCCAAATAGTCAAAGAAAGGTTCAAATCAGCAACTCTTAAAATCCGAAAGGAGATGCCGAACTGAGAGATATAAATATAGCTACCACCAAGGCCTTGGAACAAGAGACCAAGTGGGCTCGTAGGGAAGAGCACGACCGGAACAAGTTCCGAGGGGCTCTGTGGGGCAGCAACAGCGAGCTTAAGCTCCGGGGAGAGGAAAGAGACCAATCACGAGTAGACAATTTGATCTTGAAAGATGAGTTGAAGGTTTGCTCGAGGTCCAAAAAAAACCTGTCTCAGTGGTTATGCGAGACAGAGACCAACATGTTAGCCATCATCAGCAAGTACCAAGAAGAACTAAATCTAGCCATGGCCCACGAGCATAGAGTGGCGGACGAGTATGCCCAAGTGTACGCAGAAAAGGAGGCTAGAGGAAGGATGATCGACTTGTTACATCAAGAGGCAACAGTGTGGATGGACCGATTTGCTCTTACCTTGAACGGGAGTCAAGAACTTCCCCGATTGCTAGCCAAGGCAAAAGCAATGGCGGACACCTACTCCGCCCCTGAGGAGATCCACAGACTTCTCAGCTATTGTCAGCATATGACAGACTTAATGGCCCATATAATTAGAAACCGCTAGGAAGTTTGTATTGTCACTCAGATCTTGACTAGTTATAAACTTTCTGAATAAAATGAGTTTATCCCGCGTTTTTACTCCAAAGATCAGTGCAAATCAAATCACTCCCGCATTTTATCTCTAGCATGCATTCATATCATGCATCGCATAAGCATCTGTTCATGGCATCATAATGAACATATCGTTCCTGCATTTGTCCGTTATCATATTCCAGCATCACATTTTGCATGAGTCATTGCATCATCATGCATATGCATTCAACATACTTTTTGTTCTACAAACTGCATACCTTTTGTTTTCATGTTCGCTCATGCATGATCCTTGCATTTTCCTCTGCAAAAAAAATAAAAGAAGCGTGAAAATTCACTCTACATTCTTAGTTGCATGTGTTAGGTACCATGAGCCAACCATGTTGGGATCATAAACCCATTTCTAAAAAACAAAAAAAAAACAACAAAACAAAATGATTGAGCATGGTACCTAATGTGTGGTTAACTAGGAAATGATGTTTCTTTGGGCATCTCAATCTCATAATTACATTTTCCATGCATAGCATGCGTATTCCCGAGTCTTTCATCCCTATGAAATGTTGTCAAAGTATTGGCAATCGAAATTGCCATTCCTTGGATTTTGGGGTTGAACCAAGCTCATGCTTTTACGAAAAGGTTCATCAAATCAAGTTGAAGCATGGAAGTAACCATCTTGCAAAAATTGGGGCAAAAGATGGATCGAGTTACATCGCTGCTTCATCTGCTGCCAAACACATTTAGGACTGTTGATGTCCTTGTTACTTCCAGTTTCACCTTGACAAAGATGTCATGGACCATGTTGAAAATCTAAATTGATTCAACCCCATGTCCTGCGTAAAAATTCGCAATACTTCAACTATGCATCATTCGCATACATCCATGCTTTTCATTTGTTGCATTGCTCATAGCATTCTTTCCTTGAAAAAAAAATAACTTAATCATTGTTATCAAAAAGAAAAGAACACGCTTTACGGTGCCCTTACTGAACTTGTGCTAAAGCTAGAGTAATAGGTGAAGTAGAGGAGGTGCAAGAGCATATGAAGGCCGACATGGAGGCCATGAAAGAGTAAATGGCCACAATGATGGAGGCCATGATGAGCATGAAAAAGATAATGGAAGCCAGTGTGGTTGCTGTTGCCACTACCAGCGCTATTGCTAAGGTGAACCCGATGCCCCCATCTGACCTCAACCAAATGAATCATCCAACCTCAGATATGGTAGGCAAAGATTTGGGAAGTACGAATGGCCCCATGATGTGAAAATTCAAAACGAGCACGCCTTCCCGCCATATGGCTTGCCTCCCAACTATACACCACCCAATGTGGCATACACTCCCAATGAGGATGTCAATAACTCCACTCCCATACTCGTTGAGAGCCGACAACCTCATCATGTACATGTCTCTCAACCCATGGGGGAGACACATGAAATTCCCCACCTCAATCTAGCCGACTTTGAGCCTTTCCTTGGATATGCCATTGAAGGGCAAGCAGTTGGTGGTATACCCCTACAAAACACTTTGGAGGGCCCTCAATTTTGCCCCCAACCACAAGTGCTCTTCCTATCTTTTTTTGATCCAGCAAAATCTGAATCTGAGTATCCTACTAAGTTGCATAAAGAATTCTTAGGATACCATAATCTTAAACTAACTGTTCCTAATAAATATCTTATAATTCTTTTTACTGCCATTAAATGTGAAAACTTTGGATCTGATTGAAATCTTGCACACATGCATACACTAAACATAATGTCTGGCCTACTTGCAGATAAGTAAAGTAGAGATCCAATCATACCTCTGTATTGCTTTGGATCAACAGGTTGACCAGATTCAACTTTGTCAAGATAACAACTTGTATTCATAGGGGTAGCCAAGTGTTTTGAGTTTTCCATTCCAAATCTCTTAATGAGTTCTTTGCAATATTTTGCTTGATTGACGAAGATCCCATCATTTGTTTGTTTGATTTGTAGTCCAAGAAAGTAATTTAACTCACCCATCATGGACATCTCAAACTCACTTTGCATATCAATAGAAAACTCCTTGCACAAAGATTCATTAGTAGATCCAAAAATTATATCATCAACATAAATTTGTACTAACAAGATATCATTATCCTTCCATTTTATGAATAATGTAGTATCTACTTTCCCTCTAGTAAAATTCTTTTCTAATAGGAATTTACTTAATCTTTCATACCAAGCCCTAGGTGCTTGTTTTAGGCCATAAAGTGCCTTCTTTAATCTATAGACATGGTCTAGTTTTTGTGAATCTTCAAACCCAAGAGGTTGTTCCACATATACCTCTTCCTGAATTAGACCATTTAAGAAATCACTTTTGACATCCATTTGATATAGTTTAAAATTCATAATAGATGCATATGCTAATAACATCATAATGGCTTCTAATCTAGCTACAGGTGCAAAAGTTTCTTCATAGTCTATACCTTCTTCTTGGTTATATCATTTTGCTACAAGTCTAGCTTTATTCCTAATTACTATACCATTTTCATCCAATTTATTTCTAAATACCCATTTAGTTCCTATGATTGGATAATCTGAAGGTTTTTCTACTAATACCCATCCATCATTTCTTTCAAATTGATTTAATTCTTCTTGCATAGCTACTATCCAATGGTCATCTATAATAGCTTCTTTAAAGTTTTTAGGTTCTATTAATGAAACAAATGCCATATTATTGCATAAATCTTTAAGAGAGTGTCTAGTTGTTACCTCTTTTGAGATATCACCGATGGTGTTATCAAGAGGATGATTTCTTGAAGTTTTCCATTCTTTAGGAAGATTATCATTTTCTTGTCCTGTGTCATCTTGATCATCCATGTCTTCATCATCTCTCTTTCTTTTTAGATTTCTTTCTTCATTTTGAGTATCTTCCAAAGTATCTGCAATATCATCAACAGACTCCTTTCTCGGGGAGGTAATGTTAGTTTCATCAAAAGTAACATGTATTGATTCCTCAATTTTCATAGTTCTTTTGTTGTATATTCTAAATGCTTTACTATGTAAGGAATACCCAAGGAAGATACCCTCATCTGCCTTGGTATCAAACTTTCCTAGACACTCTTTACCATTGTTTAGAACAAAACATTTACATCCAAAAACATGTAAATGTGCAATATTTGGTTTTCTATTGTTAAAAAGTTCATATGGGGTTTTCTGAAGAATAGGTCTAATTAAGGCTCTGTTCATAATATAACAAGCGGTGTTAACTGCTTCTACCCAAAAGTATTTTGGAAGAGGTGTGTCATTTAAAAGAGTTCTAACAATTTCTTCTAGGGCTCTATTTTTCCTTTCTTCTACTCCATTTTGTTGGGGTGTCCTTGGTGCAGAAAAGTTGTGTTCTATGCCATACTCATCACAAAACATTTCAAAATCATTATTTTCAAATTCACCTCCGTGATCACTTCTGATGGAGATGATTTTGAGATTCTTTTTGTTTTGAATGACTTTGGCAAGTCTTCTAAATGCATGAAATGCATCATTCTTATGAGTAAGAAATAAAGTCCAAGTATATCTAGAATAATCATCAATAATTACTAATGCATAGTAACTTCCACCAAAACTCATGACTCTAGATGGTCCAAACAAATCCATGTGTAATAATTGCAATGGCTTAGTGGTAGAAACAATATTTTTAGATTTGAAGGATACTTTTGTTTGTTTACCTTTTTGGCATGCATCACATAACTTATCTTTTTCAAATTTTAATTTAGGCAATCCAATAACTAGATCTTTTGAAATTAACCTATTTAGATGATCCATGTTAATATGAGCAATTCTCTTATGCCGTAACCATGGATCACAATCTTTACTTAAAAAGCATCTATCATTTACAGATTTTTGTTTTAGATCAATCATGTAAACATTATTTTCTCTAAAACCAATATGTTCAATATCTTTGTCATGCTCATGCTTAATAACGCATTTTTCAGAATCAAAAGATACTTTATATCCTTTATCACATAATTGACTAACACTTAATAAGTTGTGCTTCAAACCTTCTACAAGCAACACATTTTCAATGGGAGTAGAAGAATTCGTACCTATTTTGCCGACTCCAATAATTTTACCCTTGTTGTTCTCGCCGTATGTAACATGTCCACTCTTCTTGGGGGAAATAGTTGTGAATTTGGATACATCACCAGTCATGTGCTTGGAACATCCACTGTCTATATACCATTTCTTCCTTATAGAATCTTCTTTGTTATTCTCATTAGATTTTGTCATGAGACACAAGTTGACTTGGTCTTCATCATCGTCTTTGAGTGACCTGTTCCTGAAAATTCTTTTGAAAGACAAAGAATCTAAAGAGGCCATTTTACAAGAAACCTGCTCTGATACCACTTGTTGGATCGAGTGGCCTTAGAATAATTATGAAGGGGGGTTGAATTAATTATTCCTAAACCTTTACTAATTAAAAATTACTCTTTTAAGGCTTTTACTAAATTTTTAAGAGAATGAGGAGTAGAAGAGAAACTTAACAGAAAGTAAAAGCGGAAATTAAATGCACAGTGGAAAGCAAAAGAGTAGGGAAGAAGGAAACAAACACACAATAGTTTTTATACTGGTTCGGCAACAACCCGTGCCTACATCCAGTCCCCAAGCGACCTGCGGTCCTTGAGATTTGTTTCAACCTTGTAAAAATCCTTTTACAAGCAAAGATCCACAAGGGATGTACCCTCCCTTGTTCTCTTTGAACCTAGTGGATGTATCCTCCACTAGAACTGATCCACATGAGATGTACCATCTCTTGTTCTCAGTCAAACCCAAGTAGATGTACCCTCTTCTTGTACCAAAAAGGATGTACCCTCCAATGTGTTAACACAAAGATCTCAGGCTATTAAACCTTTGATTCTTTGTGAATGGGGATACAAAAGAATTCTCATGCGGTTAGTCCTTTGAACACTTTTGTATAAGGGAATGGGAAGAATCAAAAGAATTCTCAGACTGTGTCGTTTTGAATTCTTTGACAAGAGAGAAGGGAGACACAAAAGAATTCAGGTGGTTAGTCCTTTGTTCTTTTGGAAAAGGGAGAAGAGAGACACAAAAAGAATTCAGGCGGTTAGTCCTTGGCGAATTATTTTTGGCAAAGGGAGAAGGGAATGAAAAGATGAATAGCACAAGTTTTCAAGGTTTGGAAAACCAGAAAACTTCAGAAAGCTTTTGGTACAAAGAAGAAGAAGAAGTTCAAAGAGATTCAAGGCTTGTAAAGGATTGTATGAATAAGTGTTCAAGATTATTGAAATGCAAAACAAAGCCTTGCTTTTATAGACTCTTCATGTCTGGTCAAGAAGACCATTTAGAAGAGTTATAACTTTTAGAAAAACTTAAAACCAATTTGAAAAAGTCAAAAACCTTTTTGAAGAGTTACATCTTTTGATTTATCAGAAACAGTCACTGGTAATCAATTACCAAATTAGTGTAATCGATTACACAAGGCTTTTAAGTGAAAGGATGTGACTCTTCACATTTGAATTTGAATTTCAACGTTCAAGGGCACTGGTAATCGATTACCAAAACATTGTAATCGATTACAGCATTTTGAAAATAATTGGAACGTTGTAAATTCAGTTTGAAAACTTTTTCAAACTCAATTTGCTACTGGTAATTGATTACAACAATATGGTAATCGATTACCAGAGAGTAAAAACTCTTTGGTAAAAGGTTTTGTCAAAAACTCATGTGCTATTCAAAGTTTTGAAAAAACTTTTTAATACTTATCTTGATTGAGTCTTCTCTTCATTCTTGAATCTTGAGCCTTGAATCTTGATCTTGATTCTTGAGATCTTGAACCTTGAATCTTGATTCTTGTCTCCAGACTTTCTTCTTGAGTCTTGAATTCTTCTTGATTCTTATCTAGAACTCTTGAATTGTTCTTGATTGATCTTTGAGCTTTTTGTCATCACCTTTGTCATCATCTTTTGTTATCATCAAAACACCTTTGAATCACCTTTGAGTCACCATGAAGCTTTGCTTCTACACTTATTAGATAGAGTTTTATTCAAAAGTAAGGCATTGTTGAAGCAACATTGATAAAAAAAATGGTTAAAATCATAAATAAACTACTTCTATGGTAAAAACAGTAAATGCAAGTAAGTATAAGTTAACAAAAATAGGTAAAAAGCGTTGGGTCTTTCTAACAAACAAGCTAATGCATATGAAGATATTTCTCTAATCAGTCATACTTTTGTGTTCTATGTTGTAGCCTAAAATACTAAACCTCGATCCCTCGTAATTTTAGACTAATTTAACCTAAGCTTCGTCCATAGATCCCTCTTGTAAGACTAGGCTTAACTTAAACAACATTATCATCACAGTATATTCAGAAAACCAAAACCCCAACAATCTATCCCTGGTAATGTGGTTATTCAGTCCTGCTTCTATCAAGTTCTAAGGCAACAGTATATTTCCCAATGCTAAAGTCACCTAACAGTACACACAAATGGGTGATCAGACCAAAAGCATGTAGAAATTAAGCATTGAAAGAAGTATTGAACACATAAAACACAATTAATTAGATATTAAAGTAATTACATAAGTTGTTCCTTAGAAATCCCCAACAAGGGTGTTTAGCTAGTGTCGCAACCTACCCTTCGGCGGGAGGGCGACGCGTGACTCGCGGGATGCGTGTTCCACGAAAGGAATACGCGCGGAGTCGCCACCAACGTTTATTTGAGGAAAACGTCAGAAAAACCGGAAAAGAGCGATCTATGAACTTTTAAGTGAAAGGTTCGGGAGTTGTATTTACGCACGGGGAAGGTATTAGCACCCCACACGTCCGTCACAAGGGACGACAGCCTTTAATCGAATGTGCAAACATGACTTTGATTTTTACGTTCCCTTTTATGTCCTTATATCCTTTATACCCTTTTTATATTTTTTCTCTTTTTGTGGTCGACAAGGGTGTTTCCCTTTGCTCCTACGTATTCCTCAATTGGGATGAGAAAATCAGACCTACGTAGTTCTTTCTTATCAAGTGATTCTTTTTTACTTAAGAGGTGATCATTTTAAGGCGTTGGACCTTGAAAATGATCCATTTTACTTAGTAAGAAATTGAAATGACAAACTTCAAAAACCTATTTTTGTGGACGAGCTTGACTAGGCGAGTTGATTTTAGCCTTAGTTTCACTTTAGTTATTAGTCAATTCGATTAAGAATGAGAAATCCCAAAGAGAAAACGTCCGATTGATTTTCCGCTTTATTTTACTAAAAGATGTCTTTTTGATATTTATATTATTTTTTACCTCTTTTTGATTTCCAACGTGGTTACGGCACGACCGAACGGTCGGAATTTATTTTAACCGTAGTTAATGGATAATACAATTCAAACGTTCGGTGGAAATTTATTTTATTTTTAAGTTAAGCGAGAAATGACTTAAGTAAAATGGCTTAAGCACGTCAACAGGGGGTATAAAAAGTAAACAAAACGAGAATAAAAATGCACGAAACACAATGTGGACCACTACGGGTACATAGAATGAATCGAAAAGCTTGGTTCGTGGTACTTACCCGTTGAAGATCGAAGAACGATGAAGAACGAATGAAGAACGTCGAAGAACAGTTGAAACCTTTGCGAAATTCTTCACGGAAAACGTTACGGAAACGTTTCGGAAGCGCCTCGGCTTAGATTTTCTTCACGGAAACGATTTTTCCAAGCAAATTCGAAAGAGAGAGAAGTGCCAAAGGGGCTGAACCCTTTTCTTCTTCACTTCCTCCCCTATTTATAGCAAAATAGGGGAGGTGGTTGCCGCCCAGCTCGCCCAGGCGAGCCAGGTTGCTTCCTCCAGAAGCAACAGCCTTCTGGAGGAATATTCTGGAGGGCCCAAGTGGGCCTGGGTGCTATTTGCACCCCCATTTTTACTAAGTAAACCCCCCTCTGCTTTTTTTGGTGATTCTTTTTTCGTAAATTTACGGAAACTTACGAATTTTGTAACGATACTCGTTTTCTTTCCGTCATGTTACGGAACCTTGCGGATTACATAATCATCCCCTTTTTGACTTACGGAATGTTACAGAACCTCACTTAATTATGCAACGATGCTTCCATTTGATTTCCGGTGTGTCACGGAAACTTACGAATTGTGCATCAATATTTTTTTGGTTTTTCGGCATGTCCTGGAATTTCACAAATTGCCTAATGATGGGTACCAAGCACCTCACAAGGACCAAAGAAAGGTCGCATGTCATCAAGCAAAGGTCCCCGGACGAAATTAGGGTATGACAGTTGCCCCTCTTTACTTGTCTTTTATTGGAGATAAAAGGAAAGTAAAGATAAGACACTAATTTCGTTCCTCTCGATTTGACGAGAGTCGCGGGTGACCATAAAATCTCCACATGCAAATGACTTGTTGCTCCCGGAATTTCACAAATTGCCTAATGATGGGTGCCAAGCATCTCACAAGGACCAAAGAAAGGTCGCATGTCATCAAGCAAAGGTCCCCGGACGAAAATTAGTGTATGACACTAATTTCGCTCCTCTCGGTTGACGAGAGTCGCGGGTGACCATAAAATTTCCGCATGTAAATGACTTGTTGTTCCCGGAGGAACAAAAGGTGCAGAAGACTATGTCAGCCTCTGCATGCTATCAAGCGTTCTGTCTTACAGATAGCAAAAGAATGTTTATACGGATAACCACTCGGGTATTTCCGCGTATCATCGGGCCCGCCGCCTCTGGATGATACAAGGGTGCAGAATGACCAAATTTGGTCTCTGCTTGTCATCGGGCCCGCCGCCTCTGGATGACAAAAGGGTGCGGATAACCGTAAGGTATCTCCGCATATCATCGGGCCCGCCGCCTCTGGATGATACAAGGGTGCAGAATGACCAAACTTGGTCTCTGCTTGTCATCGGGCCCGCCGCCTCTGGATGACAAAAGGGTGCGGATAACCGTAAGGTATCTCCGCGTATCATCGGGCCCGCCGCCTCTGGATGATACAAGGGTGCAGAATGACCAAATTTGGTCTCTGCTTGTCATCGGGCCCGCCGCCTCTGGATGACAAAAGGGTGCGGATAACCGTAAGGTATCTCCGCGTATCATCGGGCCCGCCGCCTCTGGATGATACAAGGGTGCAGAATGACCAAATTTGGTCTCTACTTGTCATCGGGCCCGCCGCCTCTGGATGACAAAAGGGTGCGGATAACCGTAAGGTATCTCCGCGTATCATCGGGCCCGCCGCCTCTGGATGATACAAGGGTGCAGAATGACCAAACTTGGTCTCTGCTTGTCATCGGGCCCGCCGCCTCTGGATGACAAAAGGGTGCGGATAATCATAAGGTATCTCCGCGTATCATCGGGCCCGCCGCCTCTGGATGATACAAGGGTGCAGAATGACCAAACTTGGTCTCTGCTTGTCATCGGGCCCGCCGCCTCTGGATGACAAAAGGGTGCGGATAACCGTAAGGTATCTCCGCGTATCATCGGGCCCGCCGCCTCTGGATGATACAAGGGTGCAGAATGACCAAATTTGGTCTCTGCTTGTCATCGGGCCCGCCGCCTCTGGATGATAAAAGGGTGCGGATAACCGTAAGGTATCTTCGCGTATCATCGGGCCCGCCGCCTCTGGATGATACAAGGGTGCAGAATGACCAAATTTGGTCTCTGCTTGTCATCGGGCCCGCCGCCTCTGGATGACAAAAGGGTGCGGATAACCGTAAGGTATCTCCGCGTATCATCGGGCCCGCCGCCTCTGGATGATACAAGGGTGCATGTCACATGACCTCAGGGTTAGTATGACAAAGATTATGGGGCGGCCGACAAAAGCAAGGCTCTTGCTCCTACGTATCCTCCAATGAGGAATTCAGACCTACGTAGTTCTTGATAACCTGTGAGACTTGAAAAGTCTCCATCGGAAAATGCTGACATCTCCGGAAAGGGCGCAGATGACCATATTGGTCTCTGCTCGTGAATCACACTTGGGGTCACTGAATGACGAGGTGCGGATAACCGTAAGGTGTCTCCGCGGGCTACCAGCTCTTGAGTCATGGCAACAAAAGGCGGTGTGGTCGACAAAAGCGAGGCTCTTGCTCCTACGTATCCTCCAATGAGGAACTCAGACCTACGTAGTTGTGGATAACTTGTGAGATTTGAAAAAGTCTCGGTGTTTTCTCCACTAAAATGCAAACATGCTTTAGCAAGGAGACAAATATTCCAACTGATTTAGAGCAGCATATGCTTTTTTGAGTGAAAAACAATGCGTCTACCGGGGAAGGAGAGTCTGCTGATGAAATCTCCCATAACCATAAATGAGATTTTGGATGTTAGCATTTCGTTTCTAAATGATCATTTAGAGGAAACACTGGGTTCGACAAAAATAGAAGAAATCCACTCAAAGTGTATCAATCTCGCACAGGTAAGTGTTTCATCCTAATTCCGAACCATAGATATGTCATGACTTGACTTTGCAAATTATTTCCTATCAAATCAAAAATTACACGCGTGATCATGGATCAATAGGGCTTCCCTTGGGAATGGGTTCTTTTGGTGGTTTCTTCTTTCGGCTTTTGTGTGTTTTTGGCTTTTGATTTTTCTGGCTTTTTTCTTTTTCTGTTTTTGTTTAGTGCGGGGCGAGAAAAAAAAAAGTCGCTAGCGCACGGGATTTTGGTTGGTAATCAAAGGGAGAAGACTATTTTAGGTCGTGGTTCCCTTTCCTTCTTTTTTCGTTCATTTGGTGACAATTCTGTATTGTTCAGATATTGTCCGGTCCAAAGACCTCTCTGCATATTTCTTCTGTTTTTCCTTCGATCCCCGATCAGGGGCTTTCTTTCCTTCTTCTTCTTCTTCTTCTTCTTCTTTTTTTTTTACTTTCTCCCATTCTTTGATTGGGAATTTTCTTTCTTTTCTTTTCGCTTTCTCTTTGATTGGAAATTTTCCTTCTTTTCTTTTTTGCTTCCGAGGGTAAGGATTGACATTCTCACCCTAGGTCAAGGTTTATGGTGAGTCAGGATTTTGGCTCAAGGTTTGTAGAATGGCTAGACATGATACATGTCAGGGTTTGGTTTGGTTCAAGGATAAAAAGGGATGCCCCACATTATTTCCATGACACAAATGCAAAAATGATGATTTGGAAATTTTATGCAAAACTGGTTATGCATGCACCTATGCGGACACTCAAATGTCAAATTTTTATGGTCACGTGATGCTAGGGCTCAGGATTCATTTCCTCTATTTTAGTCAACCCAACGTTTCCAAAATATGTTCTTTTATCAATTTGTGCATTCATCCTAGTCCATTTTGGGTACTCGGGAAAATTTCACAGCATTCACCCTTCAGGTGTAGACACGTTTTTTTTCTCTTCAAAAATCGGTTATGATCAATGAATTTTTTTTCGAAGAAGAGTTGGAAATCATCTCTTTTCAAAAGCATGTCGGTTTTTAGCTAGACAACTTATTTTCTCTTTTTCCACCTTTTTCCTTACTTGCCTTCTTCTTTTTTCTTATTTGCTCTCTTTTTCTTTACTTGCCCTCTTCTTTTTTCTTATTTGCTCTCTTTTTTTTTTACTTGCCCTCTTCTTCTTTTTTTTTTTTTTTTACTTGCTCTCTTCTTTCCCTTTTGTTCTCTTTTCCATTTCATTTTCTTTTCTTTTCTATTTTTATTTTTATCATGATTTTTTTTTTGTTTATTTTACATATATACTTTTGGACGATGTTCCTAAACGAAGAACTCTACACGGTTCCAGAATTTCAAACATCATCGATAGTAATGATATATAAATACTAACGCAACAATCTAAACAAAAATGTATGCGCTGTACAAATGACAATCGAAACAACAAAAACAAACATTAGTCTCTCAAGTCAAAACAATAACATAGAATAAAAATGACAAAAGAAATATGAAAGAAAACATGAATCTGGGGATCTCCCAGTCACGTATCTCCACTCCCTCCCAAGAAGTCAAGCAAATCGGCCATCTCCTCATCCTCGTGGGCTTCTTCTCCATCGCCGGGAGCTTCTGGGGGTGCCTCTCCTGCTTGGGCCTCGGGCCAATCTCCGGGCCATGCAACCTCTGCCTTGAACTGGTCTGGAGTAGGGCATGAAAAAGAAGCGAAGCCCTGGCTCTGCATGCTAAGGCTCATCTGGTACAGACAATCATGGGTCCGTACATGTGCTCGGTGGTTGGCCGCCTGCTGGCGAACCAAATGCCGTAAATACTGCTCCATGTCAAATGCCCCAGCCTGGCCAGCCTGATGAGGTGGTGGGGGCGCGCCTGCGGCCTGTGGAGCATCACCCTGAGCCTGTCTCTGGGTACAGTACTTCTCAATAAAAGCCCGGGTGATGGGCGGCCGAATCACCTTGGTAGGTGCAACGGGGACTCCGAACGACTGGCAGAGTCCTGTGATCAGTGCGGGGAATCCCAGGGCCCTGTTGGACTTATCTGGGTCCAAAGGGTGCCTAGTGGGCGCCATACCTGCAAAAATATAGATGGCATCAGCGATCAACTGAGCCACATGGATGCTCATCCGTGTCAGGATGGCGTACACCAGCTGGCACTTCGGCATGGGGAGGTCGGAATTATGATCGGTGGGCAGGATGTTGCTGAGGAGCAACGTCATCCATATCTGGGTCAGGGTGGTCATGTTGGTGCGCATGATTCGCACTCGCCTCCCTGCAGCAGTCCGGGCAAAATCCTGCCCCGGTATACATAGCAGCTGGGCGATGGCCTCCTCATCGAACCCGTCAGACCGGTTCCTCCTCAGGCCATACTCACATTCCTGGCCCTCTTCCAACACCAACGGATATCCTAGGAGTTGGCCGATAGCGTCGGCATCAAACGGGATCCATTGACCCCTTACCCAGGATCTCATGTCACGCACGCCCTCCTCTGTTGGCCAAGCATTGGCATAAAACTCAAGGACTATTTCTGGATCAAACTTGGCCATGGGAGTAACCAGTGATGCCCACCGCCGGCGCCCTATTTCCTCCTGGAAATCAGTATACTCGTCGTCCCTGAGCTGGACGCGACGCTCCCGGAGAAACGACCATCCCTTGATGGCCTCGAAGCGCTGCTGGTGTACAGCACTCCTAAAGCGGTGACTATCATACTCCGGAGCGGAACTAGTTCCTTCGGCTGCCTTGTCCTTCCTGGACCTCTTTGAGGCAAGCTTCCTCGGGGCCATTTCCTGCGAAGGCAAACATTTGGAAAGTTAGTTTTACCAGTGGGACACTACTCTTAAAACAAAAATGACATACAACCTCCTCCCATAAATACAAACATCAATGTAAATTTAGAGCAAGCTTATGCGCATATTTCCCTACGAACGTTCACTTGCACAAGACATCCTATTAACTAAGAAAAATGCACCCATATACAATCAAGGTAGCTTCATTACCTAGATTATTT
Source organism: Glycine max (assembly GCF_000004515.6). Taxonomy (NCBI): domain Eukaryota; kingdom Viridiplantae; phylum Streptophyta; class Magnoliopsida; order Fabales; family Fabaceae; genus Glycine; species Glycine max. Next base: position 28,181,197 of record NC_038242.2, read on the forward strand.
ACATGTACTTCCAAGGTGTATTTGTTATTTACATCACACACGCCTCCTTGGCTAAATTTACATACATGCATACTCAAAGCATTTCGGGGTACCAAAAATTGCACATGCGCTCATCTTGGTATTTCTAATACCTATACATATACAAACTTCATGATGAATCTTGACTACCTATGCAATAAGGTGCTACATTTCATGCTTTTTTTTTCAAGTTTTTGCTATCTAAAGCCACATGCAAGTTCAAGCATATTTTCCTTTGCTGACTAAAATTGTATTCAAATTAGAAGGTATATATTTTTTTGTAATATGTTTTCTTCACATAACATGCAACACATTTATATATATTTTTTGTGAGACATTTTGACTACCAAAAATTATATATACATACATCCAAGTATTTTGCTACCATACCCAAAGTGTAAATTGCCAAAGGTATCTTGCTACCTATTCTAAACCTACACATTCATGACGAGCACAATTCCTAAACATCTAGGCGTAGGGAAAATATTGTAGTGTGGCCCAGAGCCGATTGCTGGCCAAAAAGGGTAACTTTACCCAATATGCACCTCCTCTTGTGTTCTTTTTGCATAAAATTTTAGTTCCTAGGCCTAGGATATATGCGGGGCAATTACTCTAGCCTTTTTCAGGAATGAATACATATTCCAAAAAAAGAAAATGTGTACAAACCAAAATGCCCCATGGGTTGTTTCCTTACAAAAGTCACGCGCTAATGCCATTGAGGCATTTCACCGAACACTTGGTGGGCGCGCGTTTAGGCGTCAATAGCAAGAGAACGGGGACAATGTGGCATGTCCCATTGTTCAAAAATGCATTATAGGCCTAGGGCCATCCCATACACACCCCTAATTCAACCTAATCAAGCAAGAAAACAAACCAAAATTGCCCTATATATTTGAGCATACTCCCATAATTTAGAGCACCAAAAGGAGATCAAAATACACCAATGAAAAGCTAGAAAGCTTAGGGATGGAACACTTACTTGTTGGTGATGAACAAAAGCGCAAAACGGAATCAAAAATGCGAAAAAGGATGGCCCTAGGGCTGCAAACTCGTCAATCCCGTGGGTATGGCTTTTGAAAGGGGGGAAAAGAAGTTTTTGAATGTTAAAACGCCCCCCCTTTCGTCATTCTTATAATTTGGTGCAGGGGTGGCTCGCCCAGGCGAGCTAACCTGCACATTTTTTATTTTTTATTTTTTATTTTATTTTATTTTTTTTTTTTTTGAGGGGAATATTAACCATGTCCCCTCCCTTCTCATGGATTAGCATCTTGCCTAACTTGAACTTACTTAGGTTAGAATTAGGCGTTGATTACTTATTTTTTTACTTTTTAAAACAAACAAAAAGTAAAAGAAAGCTGCAAAATACAAAGGATACGGGGCTGCCTTGCAGAGACATTCTCTGCTTGTTTCGCACAGAGAAGGGCAACGATCGGTCGGTCGTGACCCCATCCCCTCTTGCGTTCGTCCTTAAGTACCTGCAAGTAATAAACAACCAGGTATGGCCAATCTTGACCGCGTCATTACCCTACCTTGATTGGTTTCTGCCGTTCATGTTTCGTCTCTACTCCAGAAGGTAGCCCAAGGTGATCCTGCCCCTGTTTTACCACAACAATATACATGCGTATGCGTATGCGTATGCATGAATGTTTTCAAACGCAGAAAATTTAGGGAAAGTTGGTTCAGGTTCAATTCTAATTAAGCGCTTGGGGGATCCCATGAACTGAGCGGAAGGGCTCAGGTGATCACAGATTAACGCAAGGTGTGAAACTAACGTGAGGACTAAAAGCCTCGAATCCACGTTCATTTCTTTGAAAGATTGTAACGAGAGATACAACAGACAGGAAATCCCTGGGGGAAATCCAGAAAACGCATAAAGATAAAGAACATGCAGCGACATCCTTAATTGCCCCAGCTTCTAAGCATAATATTGTTTGACGACATCAGAGTTCACGGGTGAAGGTAGCTCTTCGCCATCCATGTTGGTAAGCACCAGGGCTCCTCCGGAAAAAGCCCTCTTCACAACAAAAGGCCCTTCGTAGTTCGGGGCCCATTTCCCTCGATGGTCCTTGACAGCATGGGACATTTTCTTTAGCACAATGTCTCCCTCATGGAACTTGCGTAAGCGTACTTTCTTGTCGAATGCACTCTTCATTCTTTGCTGGTATAAGCGCCCATGACTCATGGCCGTTAAGCGCTTACCCTCAATGAGGTTGAGCTGATCGTAGCGTGTTTGAGCCCACTCTGATTCCTTTAATCCGGATTCTGCCAAGATCCTTAATGACGGGACTTCTACCTCAAACGGTAACACAGCCTCCATCCCATATACCAATGAGAACGGCGTTGCCCCAGTTGACGTTCGCACTGAAGTCCGGTAACCGTGTAACGCGAATGGGAGCATCTCGTGCCAATCCTTGTATGACACGATCATCTTTTGGATAATCTTTTTGATATTCTTATTGGCCGCTTCCACGGCTCCATTCATCTTTGGCCGGTAGGGCATGGAATTGTGATGCTGGATTTTAAACTCCTTGCACATTTCTGCCATCATCTTATTATTCAGGTTGGTGCCATTGTCCGTGATAATCTTCCTTGGCAAACCATATCGGCAGATGATCTCTTTCTTAATGAACCTGACCACCACATTCCTCGTGACATTGGTATATGAAGCCGCCTCGACCCACTTGGTGAAATAATCTATCACTACGAGGATGAAGCGATGACCATTCGAGGCCTTGGGCTCAATGGCCCCGATGACATCTATTCCCCACATGGAGAAAGGCCAAGGGGCGGACATGACATTCAGAGGATGTGGTGGGGCATTGACATTATCTGCGAATGCTTGACATTTGTGGCACTTCCTCACATGGACACAACAATCACTTTCCATGGTAAGCCAGTAATAACCTGCTCTTAGGATCTTCCTGGCCATAGCATGTCCGTTGGCGTGCGTTCCAAACGAGCCCTCATGGACTTCTTCGATCATGTGATTTGCCTCCTTGGCATCCACACACCGCAGGAGTGTCATGTCGTGATTTCTTTTATACAGTATGCTTCCGCTCATGAAGAAACCGGCTGCCAACCTCCTCAATGTCCTTTTATCGTTGTCGGCAATCTCTGGCGGGTATTCTTTGCTTACGACATATCGCTTGATGTCGTAATACCAAGGCTTTCCGTCCCGTTCCTCTTCCACTTGGCAACAATGTGCGGGTTTGCCACGACACCAAAATTCAATGTAGGGTAGATCCCCGTGCGGTGTTAGCTGGAACATAGACGCCAACGTAGCAAGTGCATCCGCCATTTGATTTTCCTCGCGGGGAACATGATGGAAGGAGATCTCATCGAAAGTCTTAGCCAATTCCTTGATATAGGCTTTGTAGGGTATCAGCTTGGGATCTCTAGTTTCCCATTCCCCTCTCAGTTGATGGATTACCAACGCTGAGTCGCCGTACACCTTGAGTAGTTTGACATTGGAGTCAATTGCTGCCTGGACGGCTAGGGCACATGCTTCATATTCGGCCATGTTGTTGGTGCAGTCGAATCCTAGCCTGGCTGTGAAAGGTACACATTGATTGTCCGGAGAGACCAACACTGCCCCAACGCCATGACCTAGAATGTTTGACGCTCCGTCAAACCATACAGTCCATTTGTCCCGATCTTCGTCCAACTTTTCCTCGAACAAGGCCATGATGTCCTCATCCGGGAATTCCGGATGCATGGGCTGGTAGTCGTTAAGAGGCTGTTGAGCCAAATAATCTGCCAAAGCGCTTCCTTTTATCGCCTTTTGGGTGACGTAGACTATATCAAACTCAGATAGCAAGACTTGCCACCGGGCGATTCGTCCTGTGAGAGCTAGCTTTTCAAAGATGTACTTAACCGGGTCCATTTTGGATATCAACCAGGTAGTATGGCTCAGCATGTACTGCCTTAGGCGATGGGATGCCCATACTAAAGCACAACACGTTCTTTCGAGCAAGGAGTAATTCATCTCACAGGTCGTGAACTTCTTACTTAGGTAGTAAACAGCGCGCTCTTTCTTCCCGGATTCGTCATGTTGCCCCAGCATACACCCCATTGACTCGTCCAAGATTGTCATGTACAAAATGAGAGGCCTTCCAGGTACTGGTGGCATAAGCACGGGAGGATTCATTAGGCACTTTTTGATCCTTCCAAAAGCCTCTTGGCAATCCTCATTCCACCGATCAGTTTGGTTTTTGCGCAAGAGTTTAAACAACGGCTCACAAATGGCGGTGAGCTGCGATATGAATCTGGCAATATAATTCAAGCGCCCCAGGAAACCTCGGACTTGCCTCTCTGTACGGGGTTCTGGCATCTCAAGGATAGCCTTCACTTTTTCGGGGTCTACCTCTATCCCTTTCTGGCTTACAATGAAACCAAGCAATTTCCCTGATTTGACCCCAAAGGTACATTTAGCGGGGTTCAACCTTAATTGATATTTCTTAAGCCTTTCGAACAATTTCCGCAGGTTGACAAGGTGTTCTTCCTCGGATTTAGATTTAGCAATTATGTCGTCCACGTAGACCTCGATCTCTTGATGCATCATATCATGGAACAAAGCTACCATGGCCCGTTGATAAGTTGCCCCGGCATTCTTGAGTCCAAAGGACATCACCTTGTAACAGAACGTTCCCCACAGGGTGACGAAAGTAGTCTTTTCCATATCCTCGGGCGCCATCTTTATCTGATTGTAACCAGAGAAACCGTCCATGAAGGAAAATAAAGCGAAATTGGCCGTGTTATCTACGAGGATATCGATGTGTGGTAAAGGAAAATTGTCCTTGGGACTGGCCCGATTCAGGTCCCGATAATCTACACACATTCGTACTTTCCCATCTTTTTTAGGAACTGGTACGATGTTGGCAACCCATTCTGGATACCGAGCGACGGCCAGAAATCCAGCGTCAAATTGCTTCTTCACTTCTTCTTTTATCTTCAAGGATGTTTCGGGCTTCATCCTCCTCAGTTTCTGTTTTACCGGGGAACACTCGGGATTTAGAGGTAATCGGTGCTGTACAATGTCAGAACTCAAACCGGGCATATCTTGGTATGACCAAGCAAAGATGTCTTGATAGTCTTTTAGCAGGATTATTAATTCTTCACGGATAGGTGCGGTAATACCTGTACCTATCTTTACTTCCCTCTTTCCACTGCCAATTCCTAAGTCTACCAGCTCTGTTTCTTCTTGATGAGGCCCCATTTCTTGGTCCTCATGGGCGACCATTCTTTCTAGTTCTGGGGGAAGTCCCACATCCTCATTTCCTTCATCTTCCGTTTGATTCATTTCTTGCTCGAAGTCGATAGACGGGTCCCAGGTATTAGTACCTTCGGGGGACTCGTCATCGGATCTGCCGTTTCAGAAAAAGAAGTAAACATGCAAATGAATGAGAATGGGTAGAGACCAGGAACAGATGAAGAAAGATCCTTGTATTATAAATTCAAAAACAAAAGACACAAAGCCTTAACAAAAGGAAAAACTCTAAAGCCTAGGCCCAACTATAGAGCTTTTAAAACCGTAAAGGTTTACATTATGCTTGTTGCGTAAATGCCGGGGCGTTCCTCCACTCGCCAATTTCCCAGCTGGAAATCAGGAGGGCATGGTCGTACCAAATCCAAAGTACTCGGAATATCATCTTCGCATATCGCGAACGCTTGACCTTTGTCTCCCGAACCCGCGCTTATAAAGCTTCTACTTATGTGGCAGGGCGGGCTTCCTTCACCTTCTTGTCTCCAACGCGAACTTTGACCATTGTTCTTCCTTCCCGCGATGCTTCTTTTCATGTCCGCCTGAGTGGGCTTATAGCCTAAACCATACTTCCCACGATTTCCTTGGGTATTTATCAGGCTAGTTATGCCGCCGTTGTTTTTCCCTAAACCCATCCCGGGTTCATAACCGTTCCCCAACATAACTCGGGCCATCATTACCGCTGCATCGGACAAACAAGGCTGCCCAAAGAGGGAGTCCACGGAGGAAATGCTGACCACCTCAAAAGACTGGAAAGCAGTTTCTAACGATTCTTCTGCGGCTTCCACATAAGGCATGGAGGATGGGCAGCTTACCAAGATATCTTCCTCGCCTGACACGATGACCAAGTGCCCCTCCACTACGAATTTCAACTTTTGGTGGAGTGTAGAAGGCACAACTCCCACTGAGTGGATCCACGGGTGCCCCAACAGGCAGCTGTAGGGGGGGTTAATATCCATTATTTGGAAGGTGACTTGACAGGTGTGAGGGCCTATTTGTACTGGGAGATCGATCTCTCCCCTAACCTCTCGGCGAGTGCCGTCGAAGGCCCGAACCACCATTGAACTTGGTTTTAAGTGGGAAGCATTGAATGGTAACTTCTCCAAAGTGCTCTTAGGCATCACGTTTAAACTGGAACCATTATCGATGAGCACCTTGGCTACGATATGGTCCATACACTTGACTGATACGTGTAAAGCCTTATTATGCCCTCTCCCCTCGGCGGGGATTTCTTCTTCGGCGAAGGCAAGATAGTTGTTGGCAGTGATATTGTTGACCAGCCCTCCGAAACCTTCTACCGAGATATCTTGGGCCACGTGAGCCTCGTTCAGCACTTTTACTAGCAGAGCCCGATGAGGCTCGGAGCTCATAAGTAACTCCAACAGCGAGACCCTAGCCGGGGTTTTGTTGAGCTGTTCGATAACCTTGAATTCGCTCTGCTGAATTATCCGAAGGAACTCGCTGGCTTCCTCTAGCGACACCTCCTTTCTACCATCCTTTTTCTCCGGGGGCCCCTTTGCTGGAATATCTTTATTCGAAGCGTGGGGTGCTTCGCCATCTTGTTCCTCCACCACTTTTCCTTTTCCCTTGACGTCGGCGGGTTGGACTGGTAGGTCCGGCGGTGCGAACACACGACCACTACGGGTCACACCACTCAGTCCCGTGATATTTGTTACTTTAGCTGATAGCGAGCTGACGTCAGTGACTTCTTCTTCCTTCTTCCCCGGAGGTGTATATCTCCACAGGACCGCGTGATCATAGTAGAACACTGGCAGAGTGTCCACCATCATGGTGATCATCTCTCTCTCAACCATGGGAGGAGCTACTTGTGCCGCCAAATCCCTCCATCGCTGCGCATATTCTTTAAAGGTTTCACCCTCTTTTTTGAACATATTCTGCAGTTGAGTACGGTCAGGAGCCATATCAGAATTGTACTGATACTGCCTTAGGAAGGCGGTAATCAGATCCTTCCAAGTACGGATACGGGAAGCTTCCAAATTAGTGTACCACACTACCGCAGCTCCGGCCAAGCTATCCTGAAAGAAGTGTATCAACAGCTTTTCATCTTTAGAGTGGGCGCCCATCTTACGGCAGTACATTTTGAGATGGTTTTTGGGACAAGTCGTCCCTTTATACTTGTCGAAGTCCGGCACTTTGAACTTCGAGGGAATAACAACATCGGGTACTAAGCAAAGATCCGTCATGTCTGCGAACGGATAGTCCCCAAATCCTTCTACGGCCCTCAATCTTTCCTCAAGGAGATCGAGCTTCCTCCTTTCTTCAGTTGCTGGGGGCGGCCCTTCCGTGGACAGAACTATTGGTGGTACTGCGATGTTGGGTTGAGGCAACGTGCCTGGTGCCGGCCCTTCGGGGATCGGGGGATAGAACTCGACATCCCTCCGAGCATAATCTTGAGGGTCTTTGTGGACTTCGTCGGGCTGCTGAGGAGGCTCCCTTTCATGGACGGGAGAAGCAATGTGACCCGCATCTTCTTGCAAGACGGGTGGTGAATAGTTGGGCGGCAATCCATAAGGGTAAGCCGCTCGGTTGTATCCCAGGTGAGGGCTGCCATCGTGCCCCAGTGTGTCCCTTCCCCGTCCTACTATGTTTGAGGGAGGATGGTGCGTAGTTGCCAAGAGAGTTGGGTCTGCTTCGGCAGCCGAACTGGCAGCGGCGGCGGTGGCCGCGTTCTTCTCTATGAGCTGCTTCATACTTAACATGGCCTCCATCATGGAGGCCATTTGTTCTTTCAGAGCCGACATGTCGGCTTTCATCTGTTCCTGCGTCTCCTCTTGATCACCCATCGTTCTAGATTTGGATCTGGTGCGATAGGGATCCCTTGCGGCGCGTTTAGTTATGGTGTTTTTCCCTAAAAATCCAAACGTGAGGAGTGGGTAAAGAAAGAAAATGCATGCTAGAGATGAAATGTAGGAGTGATTTGATTTGCACAAGCTTTTTGGAGTAGAAACATGGGACCAACTCATTTTATTTCAAAAAGGAAGTCGTATCTAGTCAAGGTCTTAGAGACCATACAAGTTTCCTAACGATTTCTAATTATGTGGGCCATTAAGTCTATCATATGCTGACAATAGCCGAGAAGCCCATGAATCTCTTCGGGGGCGGAGTAGGTGTCTGCCATCGCCTTGGCCTTGGCTAACAATCGGGGAAGTTCTTGACTCCCGTTCAAGGTAAGAGCAAACCGATCCATCCACATGGTTGCCTCTTGGTGTAAAGAGTCGATCACCCTTCCTCTAGCCTCTTTTTCCGCGTATACTTGGGCATATTCGTCCGCAATCCTATGCTCGTGGGCCGCGGCTAGACCTAACTCTTCTTGGTACTTGGCGATGATAGCTAGCATGTTGGTCTCCGTCTCGCATAAACGCTGAGACAAGCTTCTTTTGGACCTTGAACAGGCAACTAACTCCTCTTTCAAAACCATGCTATGTGCTCGCGACTGGTCCATTTCTTCCTTTCGCAACTTGAGTTCACTATTGCTACCCCATAGAGCTCCGCGAAATTTGTTCCGGCCATACTCTTCCTTGCGAGCCCTCTTGGTCTCTTGTTCAAGGGCTCTTGCGGTAATTGCATTCTCTTCCCGTAACCCGGCACACTCCTTCCGAACGTGTGTAGCGGCCAACTTGAACTTCTCCTTGGCAAGTTTTGCCTTTCCTAACTCGCTTTTGAGAGCTTGGACTTCTTCGTCCTCTTCCGGTGCTTCAAAACTCTCTTTGCTGACGACTTTTAACTTGGCGAGCCAATCTAAACCTCGTATATGAACTTTCAGCCATTCGTGGTACCCACCAATGATGCCATTACGAATGCCTCTAAGCTCTTGATCTTTCTTTAACGGGGTTTCCCACGCCTTATGGATTCTTTGTATAGTCTTGGAATTTTGTGCGCCGAAATCCCTCACAAGGAAAGGAGACATGCTTTCTTCCGTCGGTGCTCCCCTCATGGGGTACCCTAGTTGTCTTATAGCGAGCGCGGGATTGTAGTTAATACAACCCCTCGTTCCTACCAGCGGAATGTTTGGGTATCTTCCACATGAGAAAAGAACTCCTTCTTTTCCTTCCTTCCATCGGGGGAACCAACTGATTGTTCTACCTCCTATCCCGGCCAAGAGCTGGTCCCAATCTATTCTCCTCTTTTCAGTACACGAGCGATGGCTCAGGAGCGGACATGGATGTCTTGTGTCTTGTTGGAACAAGTGTGAAACCAACCAAACACAGAGGGCGAGTAAGCAACAGATGATCCGTGCGCTACTCTTTTCGCACCTTCGGTCAAATGTGTCAAATAGATCTGCCAAGACAGCTACCACCGGACTTTCCTTGCTATGGTGGTAGGCAAGGAAAGCGTCGATTGCTGCTAGGTCTACCAAACCATCCACGTTTGGAAAGAGGACGACCCCAAAAATTAGCAAAGCTAACACATCCATAAACGGGACCCAGTCTCCTTGATTGGCCATACCCCTCGCCTTGTCTTCTAGGTACCTCTGTGGTAGGCCCGCTATGCCGTTCCGAGTCTGTTTTATGCGGTCCAAACCTCTTGCTGAATCCTTGACCACAGTTGCAATTCTGCTCAAAGAGGGGAGATACCCGGAGGAAAGATATGGTTTTCTTCCCCCGAGAGGACATCCTAGAATTTCCTCAAATTCTTCAATGGTTGGTACTAATTGGAAGTCTGCGAATGTGAAGCACCTCAAAGGCTGGTCGTAGTATTGGGTAAGTGATGCAATGGCTTCTATGGATACCTCTGCTATGGTCAACTCTAAGATCTTTCCGTAAGTCTTGCGGAAGGCTTGCATTTGGAGGGGTTCCATCAACCGCCCTAATTCCTTGATGCTGGTGGTATCTAGGCTTTTGACCTTGACTTGGTAGAACCTCTTGCCGGTTTGATTTGTTCCCATGCTTACTAAAGTGAGACAAAAGCTGGTGCAAATCAAAACTCCGATATCTCATGGGTAGGATGGATGAATGCATGATGGAATGCATATGACACAGATGCAATCTAGGAATGCGGGGGTCCGGGGAATTTGTCCCCTTCTTAGATACGACGTCTAGGGGTAGCGAAATGCCCCAACGCACGTTTTTAAGAAGGCGACACGGACCCTCCATTGGTTTGTTTACAGTAGGGATCAAGACAGAACCCATATGCAATGCCTATGCAAAAGACACAATGCGGGAATGTGCACAGTATGACAATATTTACCGAACATAAGCAAAAGGGTATATGATACTCATGCATGGCAGTGTGAAAAATGGCACGCAGCGTGTTTGCTTCGTGCCCCTATTTAAGGGACCTATAAGGGAGAGAACTAACTAGGCTTTTAGCAATAATCCCCAAGGTAGTTATATCTCTCTTGATGGTTTCTAGAGGTATCATCCCCTTTGAAGAACATATTGTAGCAGTAGGGACTACTAGCAACAATAGGTTTTCAAAGAGAAAAGCTCTAGATGAGGGTTCACTGTAATCAAGCAAGTCGGAGACCTAGCATGATCACAGATTCACCTCCACTCCTTATGCTCCCATGAACCCGGGTATAGGGCCCTTTTTCACTCACAGTGTGTGCAAATAGTGTTGGTGTTTTGTGTGCATCAAATGAATAAATATTTACTTCATGCATACATTTAAAACGCACTAAAAGCAACAAAGAGTTTATATACACAAGAACATAATGAAAGGAAACCAACAAAGGGGTAAGTCACGGTAAAACATTGCACAAAATTAAATGGCCTAACTCTCTAAAAACAGTCCCCAGTGGAGTCGCCAACTGTCGCAACCTACCCTTCGGCGGGAGGGCGACGCGTGACTCGCGGGATGCGTGTTCCACGAAAGGAATACGCGCGGAGTCGCCACCAACGTTTATTTGAGGAAAACGTCAGAAAAACCGGAAAAGACGCGATCTACGAACTTTTAAGTGAAAGGTTCGGGAGTTGTATTTACGCACGGGGAAGGTATTAGCACCCCACACGTCCGTCACAAGGGACGACAGCCTTTAATCGAATGTGCAAACATGACTTTGATTTTTACGTTCCCTTTTATGTCCTTATATCCTTTATACCCTTTTTATATTTTTTCTCTTTTTGTGGTCGACAAGGGTGTTTCCCTTTGTTCCTACGTATTCCTCAATTGGGATGAGAAAATCAGACCTACGTAGTTCTTTCTTATCAAGTGATTCTTTTTTACTTAAGAGGTGATCATTTTAAGGCGTTGGACCTTGAAAATGATCCATTTTACTTAGTAAGAAATTGAAATGACAAACTTCAAAAACCTATTTTTGTGGACGAGCTTGACTAGGCGAGTTGATTTTAGCCTTAGTTTCACTTTAGTTATTAGTCAATTCGATTAAGAATGAGAAATCCCAAAGAGAAAACGTCCGATTGATTTTCCGCTTTATTTTACTAAAAGATGTCTTTTTGATATTTATATTATTTTTTACCTCTTTTTGATTTCCAACGTGGTTACGGCACGACCGAACGGTCGGAATTTATTTTAACCGAAGTTAATGGATAATACAATTCAAACGTTCGGTGGAAATTTATTTTATTTTTAAGTTAAGCGAGAAATGACTTAAGTAAAATGGCTTAAGCACGTCAACAGGGGGTATAAAAAGTAAACAAAACGAGAATAAAAATGCACGAAACACAATGTGGACCACTACGGGTACATAGAATGAATCGAAAAGCTTGGTTCGAGGTACTTACCCGTTGAAGATCGAAGAACGATGAAGAACGAATGAAGAACGTCGAAGAACAGTTGAAACCTTTGCGAAATTCTTCACGGAAAACGTTACGGAAACGTTTCGGAAGCGCCTCAGCTTAGATTTTCTTCACGGAAACGATTTTTCCAAGCAAATTCGAAAGAGAGAGAAGTGCCAAAGGGGCTGAACCCTTTTCTTCTTCACTTCCTCCCCTATTTATAGCAAAATAGGGGAGGTGGTTGCCGCCCCGCTCGCCCAGGCGAGCTCAGCTCGCCCAGGCGAGCCAGGTTGCTTCCTCCAGAAGCAACAGCCTTCTGGAGGAATATTCTGGAGGGCCCAAGTGGGCCTGGGTGCTATTTGCACCCCCATTTTTACTAAGTACACCCCCTCTGCTTTTTTTGGTGATTCTTTTTTCGTAAATTTACGGAAACTTACGAATTTTGTAACGATACTCGTTTTCTTTCCGTAATGTTACGGAACCTTGCGGATTACATAATCATCCCCTTTTTGACTTACGGAATGTTACGGAACATCACTTAATTATGCAACGATGCTTCCATTTGATTTCCGGTGTGTCACGGAAACTTACGAATTGTGCATCAATATTTTTTTGGTTTTTCGGCATGTCCTGGAATTTCACAAATTGCCTAATGATGGGTACCAAGCACCTCACAAGGACCAAAGAAAGGTCGCATGTCATCAAGCAAAGGTCCCCGGACGAAATTAGGGTATGACAGCTAGCCATTACAGCAAAACCCTAACACAGATGAGATTGAGAGTATAGAATAATTTTTCCTTACACAAGAAGGGGGATCCCTCCTCCTCTTCTCAGCATCTCACAATCACTCTATAGCTCACTAATCTCTCTCTAATTGAATAACCCTAGGCTTCTCTGCAAAGCTGCTCCTCTTGCTACCTCCAGGGCACTATTCTCGAAGTCTGTGCCAAAATATGCAACTCTGGTCTCTAAAAAATTGTACCCTAATTCTAAAAATTCCGGCTTTAGTAGGCTCTGAAATTGCGACATCGTGTTTAGCGCCACCCTTGCGCTTAGCGCAAGTAAGTGGATTTGGGCTTGGTGCCAGTCATGCGCTGAGCTTGGCAAGAGACAAACATCTCGCTTAGCGAGCTGATCTCGCACTTAGCGCGCGGCCTTGATCCTTGTGCTCTTCCAGATTCCCTTGTCACGCTAAGAGCGCTGAAGCTGCGCTTAGTGGTGGATGCGCGCTGAGCCCACTGGGTCCGCTTAACGTGACTGCTCCTTTTAGCACTTCAAGATTTTAGCCTCTTTTGACCTGAAATTGAACAGATTTTATCATTAAATCAAATGGAAAATATTCTAGACACAACTATAACAATAAAACAAGATTTATTTACAAATCCCTACAAAATAACTTTAAATTGGGGAAACTATACAAGTTTTAGAAAATGTTTTCTATATCAAAGTTAGTCGTTTAAGACGACTAACAAGAACCATCGAGTAACTGCTTTGACTGCGACCGTAACCCATCAATGAAGATGTTAAGCTGTATAGGCTTTGAAAAACCATGAGTGGGAATTTTCCCCAGCAAGCTACGAAATCTTTCTAATGCCTCACTCAAAGATTCATCGGGAAACTGATGGAATGAAGAAATTACAGCATTTCCCTCTGCAGTTTTAGACTCTGGGAAATATTTTTTTAGAAACTTCTCAGCAACTTCATCCCATGTCTTTAAACTGTCGCCCTTGAATGAATGCAACCATCTCTTGGCCTCCCCAGATAAAGAAAATGAAAACAGGCTGAGCCTAATAGCATCTTCAGGTGCACCGCCAAGCTTGATAGTATTACAAATCTCAATATATGTTGCCAAGTGTGAGTATGGATCTTCATTTAGTAAACCATGAAACAAATTTCTCTGTATTAGCTATATCAATGAAGGTGGGAATGTTAAGTTTTGTGCCTGAACCTCTGGCCGTGCAACACTTGAGAAATATTGCGGCACTAAAGTACTTAAGTAATCTTCCAAGGTCACTCGTCTAGGATGACTCAGAAAAGTGAGCCTCTTCAAGGACTGATGCTACTGTTCTGTCGTGCAAAAGCTTTCTTTTTCTCTCTACATTGTTTCTTCTAAAGGTGACTTCAATTTCTAAATCCAATGGAACCAATTCACCTGCAAAAGATCTACGCATACAAACACTAACAGGAACAACAGTTAACCAATTCAAGAAGAAAATAAATTTTGAACTAAACAAATATTAACAAAAACAAAAATTAATAAATCAAAGAATAATGAATTAATGCCTTCAAACTAAACTAAACTTTCCAAATGGAAAAAGTTTCCCGGAAACGACGTCAAAATACTTGATTGTTCGCCCCTAAGAATACTACTTATTTGCGTAGGTGCGAAATCTACCGGCAAGTGCACTAGATCATCAAGTAAATAATTAAAACGGAATGAACCAAGTATCGAACACAGGGAACTTGTTCATTTTGCAAAGTTTTGTTAAGTATGCAGGCATTTGCAAACAAAAATTAATGATTGTGAATTAAATCAAAAGTATGTGTTATCCTAAGTAAAAGCAATAAACGAGAACAAGTAAGTGTGAAAACAGATATCTAAAGGCGTTGGGTCCTCCTACTAAGTAAGTTGATTCAATTAAAGATGTTTTCTAATTAAAGATGTTCTTGTGTTCTATGCTAAGGACAAAAATACCAAACATCGATTCCTCCAGAGTTTGGACTAATTTAAATCAAACTTCATTCGCAGATCCCTCTTATTGAACTTAGCCTAATTTAAATAGCATTATACTCACAACATAATAAAGAAAACTAAAACCCTTCACACTATCCCTAGCGATGCAGTTATTTAGTCCCTGCTCTATCAAGTTCTAAGGCAACAGTACATTTCCCAATGCTAAAGTCCCTAACAGCACTCACAAATGGGTGATCAAGCCACAAGCATGCATACAATAAGCATAGATAGAAGCAGTGAACACATAAAACAACCTTAATTAGATATGAAAAAGGGTTTACATCAACTACTCAATAAGAATCCCCAATTGAGGGTTTTAGCCTTTCATGGCAAGGAATCTCCTTTTACACTGAAAAGGAGGAATCAAGAGAAATTGCTTACTTACAAAGGAGTGGGGATGTCTCCTCCACCTCTTGGAATCTCACAATCTCTCAAAAACTCACTAATCTCCCTAAAAGATGAAAACTTGGTCCCTTGCTCTGCTTTGTGCTCTTTGAAATTCACACTCTTCAGGCCTCTAACGGCTTTTCAGCTCCTCCCCTTTAATTTTGTGTAAATCGAGCTTAAAAAGGGCTTCTTAATCTCGACGTCACGCTTAGCGCCATTCTTGCGCTTAGCGTGAGTAAGTGAATTTGAGCTCAGCGCCAATCTCACGCTAAGCCTGGAAAGCGATAGACAACTCGCTTAGCAAGCTGATAACGCGCTAAGCACGTGCTTGCGGAGCAGATGCCTTTCCAGATTCCCCTTTACTCACTAAGTGTGCTGGTGTTGGGCTTAGCCGTTGATGCGCGCTAAGCGCATTGAGCTCGCTTAGCGTGATGAATCCTTTGGCACAACTTCAAAATAGCTCATTTTTGCCTGAATTTAAAGAAAATTGATCATTAATTCCATGTAAAGAGGATTCTACTGAGCAGAGATCAAAACAAGGAAATTTTATTTACAATCCTACCAAAAAGAACCATAAATTGGGAGATTTATATACATTTTGGAAAACTTTTCTATACAAAAGTTAGTTGTAAACGATGACTAACAATGATCCTAACTACACATGCGTTTGTGTGATCAAGACAAAAACATGCGAGAATTAAAGGCCGATAGGAACAAAGAACGCATGGAAACACTATTAAATAGATATGAAAGATTTTACATCATTTACTCTGTAGAAGTCATCAACTGAGGATTTAGCCTTCCATTGCAAGGAAGCTCCTTTTTACAAGTTTAAAGAAGAGAAGAAGAGAAATTGAAAAAGTACAAAATGGTGGGGATGTCTCCTCCACCTCCAAAAACCTCACAATCTCTCAAAAACTCCTTCAAAGCTCTTCAAGATGCCTCCTTTGGTATGCTCAGTCGCCTCTGGGTCCACACACTCAAAACTCCCCTCCAATTCTGTGTTTTCAGGTTTTATATAGAAATCCTGTCGGTGGCCTCTCACTGAGCGCTAATCTCACGCTTAGCGCGCATTAGTGAACTGTGGCTTAGTGCCAATCTCGCGCTTAGCCTAGAAGATGACGGATGACTCGCTTAGCGAGCGACAACACGTTGAGCGCATGCTTGCAAGGCAGATTCTCTTCTAGATTCGTTTGTCTCGCTGAGTGCGCTGGTGCCTCGCTTAGCGGGACATACTCACTAAGCGCACAAACCAGGCTTAGTGCGACACCAGATTCAGCACTTCACAAAATCTCCTTTTTCACCTGAAATAGAATCTATATTTACATTAATTACAAGCGGAAGATTATAATGAGTAATGATCAATTTATTAACCAAAAGTATTTACATTCCTACAAAAAGAACTATAACTTATCAAAAGTTTTTATACCAAAGTTAGTCGTATAAAATGACTAACAGGAACCAACATGAGTCATCATTCATCTAGTGTTAATGGTGAGGGTACTAGTCATAAGGACCCTCTATCTAGAATCTTTGATGAGCTGAGTTCCCTCAAGTTATGGAAAGAAAAACTAGAAAGAAAAGAAAAAGGAAAAGAGAGGGTAGAAATAAATCAAGATGAGAGGGAACGAATAAGGGAAGAAGAAAGAAGGAAAATACTAAAAGAGTTCAGAAAAGAAAAACATGCCTTCAATACTAGTAATGACTCTTGCAAGAGCCTAAGTGAAGAACTTTGTGACTATTATGAAGGAAGGCATAGGTCACATCTTAGACCTCACTCCCATAGGAGAGAAAAGGAAAGAAAGCCTCAAGAGGCTAACAATAACCTCCCAAACTTCCATGGGAAGGACAATGTAGAGGCTTACTTAGATTGGGAAATAAGGGTAGAACAAAAACTTAAAAAGAAGTCTCCTTCAAAATCTTATGGTTCTCACTCTTATTCAAAGAAAGACCAAGGTCAAGGCATCTTAAGGGTGGCACCTTCTAAGCCCAAAGATGATAAGGGGAAGACAATAGAAAAGCAACCCCCTAAGGCTAGTATGCAAGAGAAGACTAGCTCTATAAAGTGCTTTAAATGTCTTGGAAGAGGACACATTACTTCTCAATGCCCCACCAAGAAACCACGATTATGAGGGGCCAAGACATTTATAGTAGCCAAGATGAGACTACTACTTCACCTTCCTCTAGTGAAAGTGAAGAAGAAAAAAGGGAAGAATCTAGTGAAGAAATCTAGCCCCAAGAAGAAAGACAACCTTTAATGGTTAAGGAGGAGTGTAAGGAGGTAAGTGTCTCCTCCAAGAGGTTAGCTAAGAAGGAAGGTCATTTTGCAATAAAGAGAAACTTTAAAGAAACTTCCCCTCTTAGACAACCTCAACATCTTTTTCTCTGTAAAATGACACCTGTTAGCACTGCCACATCTCTTGGGCTTGAGGTTATTCCTCAAGTAAAGGAGTTGTTGGATGAGGGTTTAGTTCGTAAGAGCTTAAATCCTTGTGCTTTGTTGGTGCCTGAAATAGGTATTATTAGGCACCAAATCCCTAAAATAGGTGATATGATGAATATGGTGAGTGGTGTAACCCTCTTTTGTAAAATCACTCATGCACCCAACATCTTAATGATTCGTGTACATAGGGACTCATTAGGTAGGTTTGTTCTTATTTTTGGTTTCAATACAAACCTAGGTGCTCATATGGGACACTTTAGGTTTGTCATACTTTTTTTATAGGAATAATCAACATGAAAATATAGAAAAAGTATGTTTTATTGCATTACTTTCCTTAATTTTTTTAAATAGTAATCAAGGGGTTCCCACGGACCCTAAGAGAATAAAGGTCAATCCTGAGTGGCCCACTCCACCAAGTATAAGGAAAATTTGGGGCTCCCATGACTTAAGAAACTTTTACAAAAGGTTTGTCCCATATTTTTCTATACTTATAGCACCACTCATTAAATTGGTGAGGAACCATGTCCCCTTATGGGAAGATGCCTAGGAAAGGGGTTTTCAGACCTTACCCTACTTTAACATACCCAACACCACTCATATATATATGTTTTTATTCATTTTACAAGTGTTGAGGGAAGAAGCCCAGAGTATCAGGAACCACGGGATTTGAGGTCAAATCCTTTCTAATGGGGAGGGGATGATGTAATCCTACCCCTAAGGGTATTGGATAAAAGACTCCAAGAGGATTGGGTTAGAGCGGCTAAAGAAGGCCTTAGGGTTCTCATGAACCTCAGGGTAGATTTCTGAACCCATGGGCAAAGGTTGAATCCACTCTTTGTAAATATTAGAATATGCTTTCCTTCTTTTGGGCCTTGTATTTTTGCAATTCAAGTAGTATAGGGTTTTAGCCTTGTGTGTCAAGGCGTTTTTAGTAGTCTTTGTAGTAGGGACTTTTTTGTAATTTCGTGTATTTTGGCATTGGGGTGAGCTTAACTATTAGAGGGGTGTGTGTAACTAAGCTCTAGCTTCTCATCTCAAGGAGGTGAGCTTAGCTATTAGAGGGGTGTGTGTAGTTAAGCTCTAGCTTCTCAAGGAGATGAGCTTAGCTATTAGAAGGGTGTGTAGCTAAGCTCCAGCTTCTCAAGGAAGCTTCTCAAGGAGGTGAGCTTAGCTATTAGAGGGGTGTGTGTAGCTAAGCTCTAGCTTCTCAAGGAAGCTTTCATTTAGTTAGTGACCTAGGCTATAAATAGAAACATGTGTAACACTTGTTGTAACTTTGATGAATGTGAAACTTGTGAGACACACTTCAAAATTCAACTTCTCTCCCTTTTTTCTCCTTCAATTTCATTCCCCCCACCCTTCCTCCCCTCTTTATATCATTCTTTTCCTCCATTGAAGCTTCCTTTCTAAGTTTCTTATCCAAGGCACTCTCTTGGTGGTGAAGCTCCTCCTTCCATGGCTTATTCCCTAATGTATGGCTCCTCCTCTCACCTCTTCTCCTTTATCTTTCGTTGCATCTCCATGGTTGAAAATCACCATTGAAGGACGTCATTGAAGCTCAAAGTTCCAGTCACCTGGAATATTTGATATCACGAGATCTAGAAGATGAATTAATTTCCATTTTACCTTTAGGTGCAACAAATAAATTTTTGGACATAGCTTCAACTTTTTGACTTTGTCACAGATTTGCTGTTTTGCCAATTTGACTTCCTTGAAGAAATGAAAGCAAATTTGAAAGTACTCTTAGCTGTCAATTGCCTCTCCGCGTGAATACATTTGTGCAACAAGTCCTCCATCTCCACATAATGTTGCAATTCTACCACATCGGCTATCTCCTTCTTTAAACCTCCAATGAATATGGTCATAATTACCTCACGGTCTTCTTCAACATTGGTTCTAGTCATGGCTATTTCGATCGCTTTGTAGTAGTCCTCCATACTCATGCAATTTTCTGTCCAAATCCCTATAGTAGTGGCTAGGTAAAAATCTCCTTCTCATGATAGTCTTCATCTCCTCCCCTCTATTGATAGGCCTTTCATCATTCTTGTGCCTAATAGTCACAAGTTGATCCCACCAAATACTAGCATAATCGATGAATTCAACAACAACTAGTTTAACCTTTTTCTTTTCCTCAAAATAATTATGGCAATCAAACATATGTTCAACCTTTCTCTCCCACTCCAAATACAACTTAGGATCATTTTTACCTTGAAACATAGGTATTGTCATCTTAATGCTCCCCAATTTATTATCTCTTTTTGGTTCACCTCTTCACCTTGTTCCATGACTTCTTGCATCTAAATACTCATCCTCCTCTTCTTTTTTTGAAGTTGATTATCTATGACTTCTAGATCTATATGGAGATTGTAAACTATCCAATCTCAAGTTTAAAGCTTGAAATTATTCATTAACAACCTGCAACAATTGTATTAGAAGTGATCGTAAATGGACAAATAAATATCCTCACACAAACACTCTCTCATGTGTTTATACTCTATTTTTTTTCACCTGTGTTTCACTCTTTTTGGCTCTTTCCCTCTAATAGTCTCACGACTCTTGCCTTTTACCACTCAACTTATACTTATGAGTTCTTAAGTAAGAACCTTTGGGGTTGATTATACACGATAAGACACAACAAGGGATCAATGAGAACTTTAGTGAATAAGAACAAATAGAGGACAAGGAACAAGGAATTTAAGAAAAGTATTTTTTTAAGGAGAATAAAACCAAAAGAAAGATTGATAGAAAAATAAGAAAATTAGATCAATAATCACACTTTGTTTTTTTTGGAATTTTTTTCAAATTGTAAACAAATGTAAAACTACCCAGATTCGTTTTCTTCATTTTTTTCTACTTTTTTTTCCTCACGTTTTTTTTGCACAATTTTTTTATAATATATATAAAAAGAGAAGACAAAAGATAGTGATACTAGATAGAATTCAGAAAAGAAAGATAGAATTAAAGAAATATAACAAAGGAAGATGAAATAATAATATAGAGTTAAACAAAAAGGAAAGAAAAAACAAAGGAGGAAACACACAAAAATAAAGTCCAATCGAAGATGTGAGGCTGATGGGGTTCGAAATCAAAAGAGAAGGATGAGGGCTCAAGGTCGAGGGTGAGGGTCTTGAGAGAGAGGGCTTGAGAGAAGAGATTCAAGAGAATGAGAAATGAGATTCAATTCAATAGGCCATGAGGGTCTGGTCTGGCTTGCATGCGTTTGGGCCATTTGGAGTGTGAGAGTGCGTTTAGGCCATTTCAGAGTCCATAATCTATTTTTTTTAAAAAAAAGAACTAGCCTGTGGGCTGGCCCGCCAGGCTTGCGGGCCTAAACGGTTTATGGGTCTCAAATTCCAGCCTAACCTAGCTTTTTTGGAGAATAGGCCTGGCCCGGTTTGACACCCTTACATGTATAAAAAAAGAAACTTGATCTTAACCATGACCTACCGATAGAACCAAAGTTATCAAAAGAAGCATGACCCTAACCGCAACCTGTCTGTAGAACCAAAGTTATAAAAAAGAACGTGACCCTAATCGCGACCTGCCGGTAGAACCAACACTATCAAGTTCTTAACCAAGAACAAAGGAAATACTCTCACAATAGAGAAACTCTCAAATTTCATTAATCTTCAAATTCTGCCTTTGGAGAGTGTAAGAGTTCCCTATTTATAGGCTAATCTTGAAATGTTATAATAAATTTCCACTAATATTCATGTACCAAATGCATTGATAATTGCATGTCACTAAATGAAAATAAATGACAATAAACATAAAAATCAATTCCCACTAGCCATTAAATGACCTGTAGTATTCTAGAAAGCATTTAGTAAGGCTAAAAGAATATGAAAAGTCACCAAAAAATTCAGCCAAAAAATAATACAAAAATTACAAATAAAATGACATAAATTGGACTTAGTTATTATCTAATAAACCCAATATTAATAGTCCACCAAAATTGATCAACTCTACCCATGGATGCTTCTCGTCTCGTAAATTGGGCTTCCCAAAGTGATTCTTCAAGTTGGCCTCAAAGCATCTTCATCAATTTGTAGGAAAGTTACCCAATTAGGTGCAACCCTTAATTCACATTGGTGTTCTTTTTCTTTGACATTTAGAGTCAAGCCTTGCAATGCTTGCTTCATCCTCTTAGTCTTAAACCTTGTCATAGGACCTCTAATCCTATGTAAAGGATCATTAGACGGGCTGGTTGCACCTCTATCACTCCATCTACGATTAATACTCATCAACATTTCTACTACCTTGTATGAGTCATTTGACTTGCTATGAAGGTCTCTTTGATAATTATAAGGAACAAATATTCTCATCAACCTCTTCATTTATTCCCAACTATCCACCAAGGGTCCTTTGTAATTGGTTCCACCAGATGAAAGCATAGTCAGTGAATTTCATGGCTTCCACCTTCACCGTTTTATCCTCAGTGTAATTGTGGCATGCAAATAGTTGCTTAATTTTCATTTCGCACTCCAAATATGCTTCTAGATTACTTTTTCCTTGAAAAGGGGGTAGTTCAACTCTACTCCTTCAAGTATGTCCTCTCTAGCATCACCCCCATTATTTCTCCATCTCATCCTTCTACCTCCGCCAACATCACCATTTCCTTGATTTTCTAGTTGTTCAATTCTCCTATACAGCTCCTACATATGTTATGTCAACATTCTTTGCATTTGGGTTGTAATGACGTAAATCAATAATCTATTGTCTCCCCTTAGAGGAGGGATACCATCACCACCTGTACCTGCCATATTTCAAGTAAAGGACCAAAAAAAGTGAATAGGACCTCACCACTCTTCTCATGTGTTTATACTCAAGGATGTAGCACTCGTGTATAGTGCTCTCTTTTATGGTTTTTTCTCTAATGTTTCACTCTTTGCCTTATAGCACTCTTTTCTTCACTTAAAGTTCTTACTTGAACCAAACAATCTATAATCAAGAAGCACTTTTAAAAGTAGCAATAGCAGAGCTTAAACAAAATTCTACCAACCAATGCAAAGTAGTAAAGAACAATTTCACTACCAACAAACAAGCAAGACAAATATTAATTTTATGGAAAAACAATGATTAGAGAAGACATTTGACACTTAAATTTTATCAAACAAGTGAGGTGCAATGATTTTAATGAACACCGCTAATGTACTCTTTTTTTAACTGAGAATGATATTGGACTAAAATTCCCAACAAAACAAGCAAATATGTAACACTCAACAACAACTTAGCCCAAACCACATGGATTGAAAGGATTAATGTTTATGAACAATAATGAACATGGGGTGAAAGGAATTACAAAATTAACAATGTCAAAATTAAACAAGGAAACAAAAAATGTGAAAGGAAGAACAAGATAGGCACCACAAACAATGATGTTTGATAAGCCTTGAGGATTGCCACAAGAACTGAACAATTCTTGATAAGATCAAATGGTTCAAGGAAGAATCCTAGTATAGACAATTGTCATGCTTCAATGATAAAACCCAACAAAAGTCCCTTGTCTACTCACTTCAAAATAGAGGAGCAATGCAGAATAAATGCATATTAAGAAAAAATAAGAAAACCTAAAGATAAAATTTAAACGCAAAGAGTAGAGCCAAGAGTCTCATCATTCTTTTTCCATTTAAGATCTTATTCACTCAACTTTATTGCTTTTCTTTTTCTTTTTTTTCGAATTGATTCAACTATTTTTTTTTTGCACTGTAGCATTTGAGAAATAGCATATCATTCAGCATGTCCAACATTTAACCAGTATACAATGTACATCAAGTATGGCCCAAAATACATCATGAAGCATAACCAACGAAATATGTTATCCAACAAAACCCCCCACACTTATTCCCAAAACAATTCCAAAGCTCCAAAATTCCTTAAGGTTAAGGTGAGATCATGGTTTTTCACTTAAGGCTTGTAATGAGCTTCAAAACAAAGAAAGGGAAACATAGGCTCAAAGGGCTATCAAAGGGATTAATTCAAGGTAAGTCCATTTGGCTAGAGGCTTATAAGAACAAAATTGCCTAAATCATTTCCAAATATGCATGTGAATTAGGAAGCATCCATAAGAATCAAGCCAAGGCTATTGTGCAAGCAATCAATGGGGCAAAACACACCAAATGATTTTGATGATGGCTTAAATTCTCACAAAGGTAAACTTATCACTTCCAAATTGAGCTTTCAAAACTATCATGACATGTAGAGGAAAAACAAGGACTTCAAATCACAAAATGTCAAGCGACTTTTATTTTCAAAACAATTACTCATTACTTGAACATATCCTATAATTCAAAGAAAAATATGCAAAGTTGTACCTACAAACAGAATTGACCTAAAATATTAAATTAGAAACCCAACAAAACTAACAAAATTAACAAAACTAACAAAACTAGCAAAACCAAAGAACACTCCCCCTATACTTAAACAACACATTGTCCTCAATGTAGCACAAGTAAAAGATTAAAAGCAATTAAATCATCAAATAGAATTGGACAAATGTAATAAAAGTAAATAAGGAGATAGGAAAAGAAAAACTCCCTAAGTCATGGTGGAGGAAGAGTAGGGTGGAGTAAGGAAGTCTCTTCCACCACTACATCCACTAAAGAAGGGTTTGTGAGGAATGGCTTCAGTCGGTGTCCATTGACCTTGAAGCTCTTTTTTGTGGAGTCGCTTTTGATCTCAACTGTAACATAAGGAAAAACATTAGTAACAAGAAAAGGACCAATCCACTTAGACCTCAACTTACCACTCATGAGTCCAAGCCTAGAATTATACAATAACACTTTTTGCCCAACCATGAAGTCCTTCTTAATTATCATGCTATCATGGAACTTCTTGGTCTTTTCTTTGTAGAACTTGGCATTCTCATACGCTTCTAGGCGGATCTCATCTAACTCACTCAGTTGCAACTTTCTTTCCTCACCAACTTGATCCATAGAGAAGTTGCAGGTCTTCACTGCCCAGTATGATTTATGCTCAATCTCCACTGGAAGATGACATGTCTTTCCAAAGACAACCCGATAAGGAGACATTCATATGCGTGCTTTGTAGGTAGTCCGATGTGTCCAAACATCAAGCCTGGTTTCCTGCTTGGCTGCACAATCTTCTCTAAAATTCTCTTGATCTCCCTGTTAGAAATTCCTACCTGTCCATTGGTTTCAGGGTGGTATGGTTTGGATACCCTGTGTACAACCCCGTACTTTTTAAGCAAGGCATGCATTGATTTGTTGCAAAAATGGGTTCCTTGATCAATAACGATTGCTTTAGGTACTCCAAACCTGCAAAATAGATTAGATCTGACAAAATCTGCAACAACCTTAGCATCATTAGTTCTAGTGGGCTTGGCCTCCACCCATTTTGAAACATAATCAACTGCAAGGAGAATGTGAACATAACCAAAAGAGACAGGAAAAGGGCCCATGAAATCTATGCCCCAGACATCAAACACCTCACAGAATAGCATAGGTTGCTGAGGCATTTGTTGTCGCCATGTAAGTGCACTTCCTGCTCTCTGACACTGCTCACAAGTGCTATAAATCTTCCACGCATCTTTAAAGATGGTGGGCCAATAAAAGCCACAGTCAAGCACTTTGCGAGCTGTCCTTTGAACACCAAGATGACCTCCCTGTGCGGAAGAATGACAGAACTGCAGGATTGAGTCAGTCTCATGCTTTGGAATGCATCATCTAATGACCTGATCACTGCACAATTTCCACAAGTAGGGGTCATCCCAAATAAAATGCTTAGCATCACTTTTAATTTTATCTTTTTGAGCCATAGATGCTAAGGGAGGAAAAACATAAGCAACTAAATAATTGACAATGTTAGCAAACCAGGGAGTAGAAAGAGAATCAGAAATACTATATAATATATACAAATGATCATCCGGGAAATCATCCTGAATGGGTGAATCCTCATCAGACACACGTTCGATCCGACTCAAATGATCAGCAACTAAATTTTGTGCTCCGCTCCTATCACGGATCTCCAAGTCAAACTCTTGGAGCCAGAGCATCCATCAGATCAATCTAGGCTTTGAATCAGCCTTCTTCAACAAGTACTTTAGAGCTGCATGGTTAGTATAAATAATAATGCGAGTACCAAGCAAATAAGAATGAAATTTTTCAAGAGCAAAAATTATGGCTAGTAGCTCTTTCTCAGTAGTAGTATAATTCGCTTGGGCAACATCTAAAGTCCTAGAAGCATAATATATCACCCTAGGCAATTTATCAATTTCCTGAGCAAGGACAGCCCCCAATGCATAATTTGATGCATCACACATAAGCTCAAAAGGGGTTGTCCAGTCGGGTGCCTTGATGATGGGTGGTAGGCAGTTTTCTTTTGAGGCAATCAAAAGCCTCTTTGCATTTATCATTAAAGTCAAACTCCACCT
Source organism: Glycine max (assembly GCF_000004515.6). Lineage (NCBI taxonomy): Eukaryota > Viridiplantae > Streptophyta > Magnoliopsida > Fabales > Fabaceae > Glycine > Glycine max. The sequence continues at coordinate 28,207,129 of NC_038242.2, forward strand.
CCTTTTGCAACAAGTTGGATAGTGGAAGGGCTACCTTGCTAAAATCTCTTATAAAGCGCCTGTAGAATCCTGCATGACCAAGAAAAGATCGCACTCTCGCATGCAAGAGCGGCGAGGCAATTGTGAAATAACATAAATTTTTGCAGGATCCCCTTCAATGCCCTTATTGGAAATAATGTGGCCTAAAACTATACCTTGCTCAACCATAAAATGACATTTTTCAAAATTTAAAACAAGATTAGTTCCAATGCATCTATTCAAAACCTTTTCCAGACTATCCAAACAAATATCAAAAAAGGATCCATATACAGTGAAATCATCCATAAACACCTCTATGCAATTTTCTAAAAAATCACTGAAAAAAATGATCATGCACCGCTGGAAGGTACCAGGGGCATTGCACAGGCCGAAAGGCATCCTCCTATAGGCAAAAGTGTCGAAGGGGCAGGTGAATGTGGTCTTTTCCTGATCCTCAAGAGCAATAGCGATTTGGATATAACCAGAAAAGCTATCAAGGAAACAGTAGTGAGATTTACCTGCCAGGCGTTCAAGCATCTGGTCAACGAATGGCAGGGGAAAATGGTCCTTTTTGGTAACCTGGTTCAGCCTCCTATAGTCAATGCAAACTCTCCAACTGTTATGCACCTGAGTAGGAATCAACTCCTCCTTCTCATTTTTTATCACGGTGAGGCCGGTTTTCTTCGGGACTACCTGGACAGGACTCACCCATTGGCTGTCGGAGATAGGATAAATGATTCCAACTTGCAAAAGCTTGGTTACCTCCTTCTTCACTACATCAAGAATCACCGGGTTGAGTCTTCTCTGTGGCTGTCTTACTGGTTTAGTCCCATCCTCTAAATTTATCCGATGCATACATGTGGATGGGCTAATACCAAGAATGTCTGCCAGGGTCCAGCCTATAGCCTTCTTATGCTTCTTGAAAACTGATAACAACTTCTTCTCTTGCTCATCAGCAAGGGAGATAGATATAATTACTAGAAAACTTTTGCTATCATCCAAGTAAGCATATTTTAAATTTGATGGCAGAGGCTTCAATTCTGGTGTGGGCAGCTGGATAATGGTAGAAAGAAATGGTTTCTCAGCCTATACCTCATAAAGAAAGTCAGAGGTATGTGTACTTCCTAAAACATGGTTAGTTCTATTTGACTCTAGAAAATCAATCTCAAGAGGTAAAACATCACCAGACATGTAATCAATATCAATTTCAGATTCACTCTCAGCATCAAATTCAGCCATATGATCAAGTACAAATTCAGATTCAATGCATGAAGAGTGACAGGCATGCAGATTAGAATGAAGATCAGTCATGTATTCATCAACAATATGGTCAATTATTTCAGCGCGAAATACAGAAAGACCTTCAGATGGGTGTTTCATAGCATCAAGAATATTAAAATGAACAGTTATATCACCAAACTCCATAGATAGTGTGCCTGCATATACATCTATCTTAGTTCTAGCAGTTTTCATAAAAGGTCTGCCTAGAATGATGGGAACTGATCCTTGAGAAAATCCCTCCTCCATATTCAAAATATAAAAATCAACAGGGAAAATCAGTTCACCAACTCTAACTAAGACATCCTCTATGAAACCAGTAGGATAGGCAACACTTCTATTAGCTAAATGAATTACCACATTAGTTGACTGCAAAGGACCAAGAGATAGAGAATTAAAAATAGACAAAGGCATAACGCTAATAGAAGCTCCTAAATCTAGCATGGCATTGTTAAACTTATTGTTCCCTATAATACAAGGTATGCTGAATGTACCTAGATCTTTACATTTTTCAGGGATTTGGGGAACAGATTTACCAATCAATGTCGAGACATTTCTGCACATACTAATTCTTTCACTTCCTTTAAGCTTCCGCTTATTAGTGCACAACTCCTTCAAGAATTTAGCATATCTTGGAATTTGCTTTATTGCATCCAGCAGAGGTATGTTTACCTCTACTTTTCTAAATGTTTCCAAGATCTCCTTCTCTGCTTCTTCCATTTTTTTGTTGGAAATTGCTCTTGGAGGGAATGGAAGAGGGATATGCTGCTTCTGTAAATCAGAATTACCAGTGGAAGATTCACCTGCATAGAAATTGTTAGGTAACTTACTCTTTAAATTTTTGTCATCATCTTTTTCTAGAGTAGAGTGAAGTTGGGCAGGTTCATTTGCGGATGAGGAAGATGTTGCTGATTGAGGTCCTTGACACTACTTTCCCGACCTCAATGTAATGGAACTCACATTTTTGGGATTCAGGACAGATTGAGAAGGTAATCTATCAGAATTTTGGGATTGTTGTTGATTTAACTGTGTAGCCAATTTTCCCATCTGATTAGTTAAGCTCTGAATGGAGGCTCCGGTCTCTTGTTGAAACTGCATGTGTTTGCATAGTCCTTTGCCTCACAAGTTCTTCAAGGGAAGGTTGCGGAGGAGCCTCAACTGTTTGTTGTTTCTGGGGCTGTTGCTATTGTTGTTGTTGCTGTTGGATTGGTGGAGGAACGTATGGTCTACTTGGGCCAGCAGCATTCTAGAAATAAGGCTGTTGTTGTTTTTACTGTTGTTGTGAAGGATTCGACCATTTAAGGTTGGGATGATTCCTCCACCCGGGATTGTACCTGTTGCTGGAGAGGTCATAATTGTTCTGTTGTGGCTGATTTTGCTGCTGAGGTTGAGGAGGTCTATTGTAGATGTTTGCAGCATAAGCTTCAGGCTATTCAATTGCTTCAAATTGTTGCACAGAAGGGCAAAGGTCTATGTGGTGGTCGGCAGAGGAGCATAAACCACAGAGTCTGGCGACTGGTGCAGATTTCTTATTCATGGCCAGTTGGGTTACTAGGTTAACCAAGGCATCTAGTTTACCTTCAAGCTTCTTAGTCTCAGCTGATGAAGATGAATTCGTGGCTACTTCATGCACTCCTCTAATGACAATAGCATCATTTTTGGCACTAAATTGCTGGGAGTTGGAAGCCATCTTCTCAATTAAATTTCTGGCTTCAACAGGGGTCATGTCTCCAAGGGCTCCACCACTGGCAGCATCTATCATACTTCTCTCCATGTTACTGAGTCCTTCATAAAAATATTGGAGAAGAAGATGCTAATAAATCTAGTGGTGAGGGCAACTGGCATATAGTTTTTTAAATCTCTCCCAGTATTCATATAGGCTCTCTCCACTGAGTTGCCTAATGCCTGAAATATCCTTTCTGATGGCCATGGTCCTGGAAGCAGGGAAAATTTTTTCTAAGAATACTCTCTTGAGGTCATCCCAGCTCGTGATGGACCTTGGAGCAAGGTAATATAGCCAGTCCTTTGCCACTTCCTCTAAAGAATGAGGAAAAGCCTTCAGAAATATGTGATCCTCCTGGACATCTGGGGGTTTCATGGTGGAGCAGACAATATGGAATTCTTTGAGATGTTTGAGTGGGTCTTCACCTGCAAGGCCATGAAACTTTGGAAGCAAATGGATCAGTCCAGGTTTAAGAACATATGGGACATCCTCATCAGGGTATTGGATGCACAAGCTTTCATAACTGAAATCAGGTGCAACCATTTCCGTTAGATTCCTCTCACGAGGTGGAGGTTGTGCCATGTTCTCAGAATGTTCAAAATTAGAATGTTCAAAATTATAATGCTCAAAATCAGGATGTTCAAAATCACCAATAATAGAATGCACAGACTCACCAGTAACAAAATGCTCAGGATGCTCAAAAGGTACAAAATGATGCCTAACTAATCTATGAAATGTCCTATCTATCTCAGGATCAAAGGGTTGTAATTCAGATGGATTGCCTCTAGTCATACACTACATTCAGCATGCACAACTAGTTGCCTTCTTATGCAAGTAACAGTGTAGGTTTGAACTACAACTACCATCAAATGATATCCAAATGACTTGAAATTTTTTGAGCAACACCCTAAAATCATGAAAAGATGGCACAAAAATTTTCTGGCAAAAATTCAAAGTCTAACTATGGAAACTACCTAAGGAAAGTTTAGAAAAATAAAACAATAAAACTTGAAAAAAAAAACTAGTAAAAAGGCGATTTTGTTTAGCTAGAGACTTCAGCCGGCCTTTGGCGGCTACCACGATATGGGAAATTGTTTTCTACCCCAAATACATATATAATTATAGTCATTCTGATACCTGGAGCAAAAGTTATGGCCGTTTGAAGTTTTGGTAAACACAAGTTCTCAAATTTTTTTGAATCTCTCAAATCTGGCCACAACAAGTGTTCCTGGTATTTTGCACACAAAATATGAGTCAAAAGAACCTACCACACCAAAATTCAGCCAAAAATAACAACCCTAACTATCAAAACAAAAATTGCCAATTAAATTCCCAGGTCAGCAAAAGTGGTCGCTAAATCCGTCACAAAACATTATTCCCAGCAAAACACAAAAACTGAAACAGGGGATGCGCTGAACAAAAAAAACTAAAACAAAACACCACACTTAAAAAATAACAAGACACTAACACAACACAAAAGCATAAAACAACTAAACATAAAACACGAATTACAAGCTATTATGAACCTTTGGACACTGCTCCCCCGCAACGGCGCCAAATTTGATCGAGGCCGTACCCGAATCAAATAAACATTAAAAATGCAGTATCTAGGAAGTGATCCTAGGTCGTCTCCCAACGAGCAATGGTCAACCAAACGTTCATAACAGATAGTAAGAAAATAGTAACGAATTGGGGGGGGGGGTTGTTTGCTTTTGTAAATTAAATAGCAAATAGATGTGAATTAGAAAATATCAGAATTAAAACACGTTGCTCCCCCTTGATTCACAAGCAAGTGTCTTATCCTAGGTTATGAGAGTTTATCCTTTATCAGTTCAACAACTTAATCCAACCCTAAATTAAATTACTAAGCGAAATTTAACATAAGGCATTCATTATGTGATTAAGCAACACATACACCAATTAATCATGAATGATCATTACGCATGAACATAAATTAAGCGCAGAGACAATTAATCAAGCACTAAGCATGCATGAATTAATAGCAACAACTACAGAGTAATTGGTGAAGAGGAAAAACTGATCAGAATTTAATAGTAATAATAGAACCTCAAAGAGAGTTGTGCTTGATCCTCAAGAGAAAACAACGCTGGAGACTTAGCCTTCCATTAATCAATAGAAAATGAAATTGTAGTAGAAACGAAGAAAACTAGAATTATTCTCCAAAATGAAAAAGAAACTCAAACGAATTGAGAGTAGCACTCTAAAACTAAAACGAAAAAGAGGGAGAGAGGAGAGGACAGAGAGAAAAGAGCCTAAACTAGAACCTTGGTGTTGTTATATAGTTTTCAGCCCCAAAGCTTACAAATCTGTTTTAAATCCAAGCCCATAAATAAAATAAAATCTAGATAAGATAAGATAAGATAAGATCTAGATAAGATAAGATAATATCTAGATGAGATCAAATCTAAATAATATCTAGATAAGATAAAATTTGGTAGAATAAAATAGTCTGCTCTCTTCAAGTCCAAGCCCAATTCTGGATTCAAGCCCAAGCCCAATTCTGGATTCAAGCCCAATTGCTTATAATTCTCCAAAAATTAAATTAAAAACACAAAATTAATCCAGTAGGCCCAAATGATAAAACTGCATAATTAATTTGACAATTAAGGTTAACCAGTAATTAAAATGGTAACAAAAAGGGTTAAGAAATTTGAGAAAATGATGACACATCACTCCATCACCAGACTTTATGGAGTGATTGAGGATGTTCTAGTTCGGGTCAAACATATTACTTTCCCTGCAGATTTTGTGGTTATGGATATAGAGGAGGATCTTGAAATTCCCATAATTTTGGGACGCCCTTTCATGTCCATCGCCAGTTGTGTAGTAGATATGGGGAAAGGTAAATTAGAACTGAGTGTTGATGATCAGAAGATTTCATTTGACTTATTTGAAGCAATGAAACACTCAAGTGATCAGATGGCCTGTTTTGATGTGGATAAGGTAGTTCGGGAGATAGAATTAGCAGCTACAACCATGGTACTACAGTCTCCTTTGGAAAAAGCACTGAATAATCATGCAGAATGTCTGACTAAAGAGGAGGAAGATGAAGTGAAGGCTTGTATTGAGGAGTTAGATGGTGCAGGAGAAAATTCTGTTAGAAATATTGAGTTTGAAGAATTGAAAAACAAAAACCCAGTAGGAAAGCCTAAAGTGGAATTGAAGACTTTACCAGCACACTTGAAGTATGTATATTTGGAGGATAATGAAGTCAAACCAGTCATAATTAGCAGCTCCTTGAAGAAGGCAGAAGAGGATCAGCTGGTGAAGATTTTGAAGAAACACAAAGCAGCAATTGGATGACACATCTCTGATTTGAAAGGGATCAGTCTGTCTTACTGCATGCACAAAATTAATATAGAAGCTTTTTACAAGCCAGTGAGGCAGCCCCAAAGACGACTGAATCCAGTGATGAAAGAAGAATTGCACAAGGAAGTACTCAAATTGCTAGAAGCAAGACTAATTTATCCTATCTCAGATAGTGAGTGGGTTTTTCCCAAAAAAAGAGGTATGACAGTGATTAAAAATGAGAAAGATGAACTAATCTCCACAAGGACTGTCATCGGGTGGAGGATGCGCATAGATTACAGGACATTGAATGATGCCACTCGGAAAGACCATTATCCACTTCCCTTCATGGACCAGATGCTTTAAAGACTTGCAGGGCAATCATATTACTGTTTGCTGGATGGATACTCTAGCTATAATCAGATCGCAATGGATCCCAAAGATCAGGAGAAAACAACTTTCACTTGCTCGTTTGGTGTGTTCGCTTATAGGTATATGCCTTTTGGTCTTTGTTATGCTCTGGCTACGTTTCAGAGGTGCATGATGGTAATTTTTTGTGATATGGTGGAGAAATGTATCGAATTTTTCATGGATGATTTCTCTGTTTTTGGCTCATCTTTTGATTGTTGTCTATCTAATTTAGAAAGAGTATTACAGAGATGTGAAGAGTCTAATCTGGTGCTTAATTGGGAAAAATGTCACTTTATGGTCCAAGAAGGCATAGTGTTGGGACATAAAATTTCAGTGAGGGGGATTGAGGTGGATAAGGCTAAGATTGATGTTATTGAGAAAATTCCTCCTCCAATAAATGAAAAGGGAGTGAGAAGCTTTTTAGGACACGTTGGGTTTACAAGCGATTCATCAAAGATTTCTCAAAAGTCATCAAACCACTCAGCAATCTGTTGAACAAGGATGTTGCATTTGTGTTTAATGAAGAATGTGTGGAAGCATTTAATGATCTCAAGATCAGACTAGTATCTGCTCCAGTGCTTACAACACCAGAATAGGGGCAAAAGTTTGAATTAATGTGTGATGTGAGTGACTATGCCGTAGGTGTTGTGCTTGGTCAGAGAAAAGGAAAAATCTTTCATGTTATCTATTATGCTAGCAAAGTTTTGAATGATGCACAGGTTAACTATGCTACCACTGAAAAAGAAATGCTAGCAATTGTCTATGCACTTGAAATGTTTAGATCTTACTTGGTGGGATCAAAAGTCATCGTCTATTATGACCATGCAGCAATTAAATATTTGCTCAACAAGGCTGATTCTAAACCTCGATTGATAAGATGGGTTTTGTTGCTTCAAGAATTTGATTTGGTAATTTGGGATAAGAAGGGATCTAAAAATGTTGTAGCAGACCATTTGTCAAAATTAGCTAATGAGGAAGTCACTTCAAAAGAAGTAGAGATTAGAGATTAATTTCCTGATGAATCCTTGTTCATGGTTAATGAAAGACCTTGGTTTGCTGATATGGCCAACTTCAAAGCACCTGGAATCATCCCTAAGGACTTAACTTGGCAGCAAAGGAAGAAATTCCTACATGATGCTCGATTTTACATTTGGGATGACCCTCACTTGTTCAAGATAGGAGTTGATAACCTTCTCTGAAGATGTGTGACAAAAGAGAAGGCCAAGAACATATTATGGCATTGTCATAACTCACCCTATGGCGGCCATTATGGTGGAGATAAGATAGCAACTAAAGTTTTGCAATCTAGGTTCTTTTGGCCAACATTATTCAAAGATGCACATCAGCATGTGTTGTATTGTAATCAATGTCAGACGATGGCGAACATCTCAAAAAGGAATGAAATGCCTCTACAGAATATTATGGAGGTTGAGGTCTTTGTCTGCTGGGGGATTGATTTTGTAGGCCCTTTCCCTTCGTCCTTTGGAAATGAATATATTCTTGTAGCTCTAGACTATGTGTCTAAATGGGTTGAAGCAGTGGCTACCCCACATAATGATGCCAAGACTATAGTGAAGTTTCTAAAGAAAAACATCTTTTCACGATTTGGGGTACCCAGAATTTTAATTAGTGATGGAGGCATACATTTCTGCAATAATCAGCTACAGAAGGTGTTGAAGCAATATAATGTAACACACAAGATAGCATCACCCTATCACCCTCAGACCAATGGCCAAGCGGAAGTATCAAATAGGGAATTGAAGAAGATTTTAGAAAAGACTATGGCCTCTAATAGGAAGGATTGGTCCCTCAAATTGGATGATGCTTTATGGGCATATAGAACTGCATTTAAGACTCCGATAGGCTTATTGTCGTTTCAAATGGTTTATGGCATGTCTTGTCACTTACCTATGGAGATGGAACATAAAGCTTATTGGGCCTTAAAATTTTTGAACTTTGATGAAGCCGCATCTAGAGAGCAAAGGAGGCTACAACTATTGGAGTTGGAAGAAATGAGATTGACTGCATATGAATCTTCAAGGCTGTATAAAGAGAGGGTTAAAACTTACCATGATAAAAAGGTGCTAAAGAAGAATTTTCAACCAGGACAACAGGTGCTACTATTCAATTCAAGGCTGAAATTGCTCCCTGGGAAGCTTGTTAGTCGGTGAATACGACTAACTTTTGTGTATAAAACCTGTGTAAATAGTATCAAACTCCTCCAATTTACTGTTATTTTGTAGTATTATAAGTACTTTTTGTTAAGTATAGGTAATAAATACTTAGTACTTCCATTTTGTGTGTTTTATAATCATTTTCTCTCAATTTCAGGTTAATTACGCGACTCTGAAAAATGCTACTTTTCACCTTCTCGCTAAGCCAATCTGTAGGCTTAGCGAGCGTCCGCTAAGCGCAACACTCATTAGCTAAGCGCAAGGAAGAATCTAGAAGATGAGTTGAACAGGTTCGCCGAGCGCACCGCTTCATCTCGCTAAGTGCACCACTTCAGTTCATCCGCTGAGCGAAAAGAGCATGTGCTAAGACGAAATTCACTAATGTGCGCTAAGCGGATCAAAGTTGCGCTAAGCACACGAGCACGAACAAGGCCACCTATTTAAGCCTGAAATCAGATTTAGAGAGGGGAGTTTGGGCTGAGATCTGAAGCTTTGCATATCTAGTGATTCTAGAGAGAGAAAGGTCCAAGTTCCAAAGAGTTTTGAGAGATTTTGCTGTGTGAAGATCTGCAGAGACCAGAGCTTGAAGAGGAAGCCGTTCTGAGAGCTTGAGATGAGTTTATGAGTGGTTGTGAGATCCTAGAGGTGAAGGAGACATCCTCACCACTTGTATTTTTGCAATCTTTCATCTTGTTCTTCTCTTTGTTGTAAAGGAGACTTGTTATGGAAAGCTAAAATCCTCTGTTGGATCTTCCTTGTAGGTACCTGATGTAAATATCTTTCTATCTATTTAATGATGTTTTGTGTGTTCTCTGTGCTATCAACTTTTCATTTTAGTATGTCTTTACTGTGATCACGTAGATGCATGCTTTGTTAAGGTCATTCAACAGTGGAAAGTGGTCTGATTCTGTTGACCTTGATAGGACAGGGCTAAGTTGTCATACTATCACGAGGAATTGGGGTGTCATAATTTAGTTGTAGTATATTTGTCTTAATCCAGTCCTGGTTAAGTTTATTCCAACAAGAGGAATCTGAGGATGATGCTTGATCAGGATTAGGCTAAACTATCATGAGGAATCAGGGTTTAGCATCTCAGGAGACACCATGGGAACACATAAGCATTGTTAGATAGAAAATATCATTTTAGCATTAGGCACCTATTAGGAAGTGTCATACCCTAATTTCGTCCGGGGATTATAATTTGATGATATACAACCATTGATTGGCCACTTCGAGATATTTGGCACCCTTTGTTTCACAATATGTGAAGTCCCGAGACGTGCCGAAAATCAAAAGGAAGCAGGCTTACGCGATCCGTGAAAATTCCGTGATGTGACGGAAATCGAAAGGAGGTATTTTTCGCAATCCGTGAGTTTTCGTAACTTCTTCGAAAGCTAAAAAAGAGTAAATACATAATCCGTAAGGACTCGTAACCTTGCGGAAGGAAAATAAGTATCGTTACGAAATTCGTAAATTTTCGTAACGTTACGGAAAAAGAATTACCAAAAAAGGGTAGAGGGTGTGCATTTAGTAAAAAAAAGGGGGTACAAATAGAAATCAGGCCCACTTGGGCCTTCCAGATTCTTCCTCCAGAAGGCTGTTGCTTCTGGAGGAAGCAACCTTGCTCGCCTGGGCGAACAGAGCTCGCCTGGGCGAGTTGGGTGGCAAGCTCCTCCCCTATTTTGCTATAAATAGGGGGAGGAGTGAAGGGAGAAGGGGTTGAGCCTTCTTGGCACTTCTTATTCTCTCGAAATTGCTGAGGAAAATTATTTTCGTGAAGAAAATGCAAGCCGAGGCGCTTCCATAACGTTTCCGTAAGTAATTACGCGAAGATTCTCGACCGTTCTTCAACATTCATCGTTCGTTCTTCGTTTTCTTCAGTCTTCAACGGGTAAGTACTTCAAACCGAGCTTTTCAATTCATTCTATGTACCCGTGGTGGTCCACATTTTGTTTCATGTATTTTTATTCTCGTTTTCATTCGCTTTCTATACCCCCTTTTGACGTGCTTAAGTCATTTATTTAAGTCATTTCTCGCCTAATCTAAAAATAAAATAAATTTCCAACGATCATTTGAATTGTAGTATTCGTTAATTTCTGTTAAAATGAATTCCGACCGTTCGGTCGTGCCGTAACCACGTTGGAAATCAAAATAGAGGTAAAATAATGAATATAATAATCAAAAAATACCTTTTAGTAAAATAAAATGAAAAATCAATCGGACGTTTTCTCTTTGGGATTTCTCATTCTTAATTGAATTGACTAATAACTAAAGCGAAACTAAGGCTAAAATCAATTCGCCAAGTCAAGCTCGTCCACAAAAAATAGGGTTTTGAAAGTTTATCATTTCAGTTTCTTATCAAGTAAAATGGATCATTTTTAAGGTCCAACGCCTTAAAATGATCACCTTTCAAGTAAAAAGAATCGGTTGATTCAGGTTTAAGAAAGAACTACATAGGTCTGATTTCCTCTTCGATAGAGGGTACGTAGGAGCAAGAGCCCCGCTTTTGTCGACCTCAAAAAAATAAAAAAGAACTAAAGTTAAGATAACACAATTTCCACAATTCTAAAAAATAGGTTGTTGTCCTTCGAGACAAACGTAAGAGGTGCTAATACCTTCCTCAAGCGTAAATACAACTCCTGAACTTAGAATTTTCATTTTGACCGGTTTCCTTCGGTTTTCCCGATGTTTTCCACAAATAAACGTTGGTGGTGACTCCGTGCATCTTTCCTCCTTTGGAAAGCGCACCCGTGAGCCTCGCCTTCGCTCGCCCGCGAAGGGCACATTGCGACAAGAAGACCGTTAGTCAGTAAATACGTCTAACTTTTGTGTATAAAACCTGTGTATATTGTATCAAACTTTCCTAATTTATAGCTGTTTTGTAATATTATAAGTACTTTTTGTTAAATATAGGTAATAGATAATTTACACTTTTGTTTTATGTGCTTAATAATCAATTTCTCTCAATTTTAGGTTAAATAGGAAACTTTGGCAAAGTGCTATTTTTCACTCTTTCGCTAAGCTAAGCTGCTGGCTTAGCGAGAATTCACTAAGTGCAACCTTCAGTGGCTAAGCGCGAGGAAGAATCCAGAAGAAGATGAGCTGTCAAGTTTGCTAAGTGCACCGCTCCAGGTCATCAAGCGCACCACTTCAGCTCATCCGCCAAGCGAAACAAGCGCGCTAAGCCAAAATCCACTTATGCGCGCTAAGTGATCTAGATCTGCGCCAAGCGCACAAGCACGAACAAGGCCACCTATTTAAGCCTGAAATAAGATTTGTAAGTGGACTTTGGCATTTTTCTTGAAGAAGCCTCTGCATGCACGAGAGTCTGGCCTTGGCTTGAAGCTTTTGCATGTTTAGGAAGTTCTAGAGAGAGAAAGGTCCAAGTTCCAGAGAGTTCTAAGAGATTTTGCTTTGTGAAGATCTGTAGAGATGCGAGTTCGAAGCGGAAGCCGTTCTGAGAGCTTGAGATGAGTTTGTGAGTGATTGTGAGATCCTAGAGGTGAAGACATCCTCACCACTTGTGTTTTTGCAATCTTTCATCTTGTTCTTCTCTTTGTTGTAAAGGAGGTTTCCGGACTATGGAAAGCTAAATCCTCTATTGGATCTTCCCTGTAGGTACCTGATGTAAATATATTTTTATCTATGTAATGATGTTTTGTGTGTTCTCGGTGCTACCTCTTTTCATTACAGCGTGTTTTTACCTTGATCATGTAGATGCATGCTTTGTTAGGGTCATTCAACAGTGGGAACTGGTCTGATTCTAAAGTCCTTGATAGTACGGGACTAAGTTGTTGTGCTATCACGAGGGATCGGGGTACAAGAACTTAGTTTTGTATGTGTCTTAAAGCGGTCTTGGTTGAGTTTAGTTTTGCAAGAGGAATCTACGAACGAGGCTTGATCAAGACTAGGCTAGGCTATCATGAGCACTGTTAGATAGAGAACATCCTTTTTAGCATCATGAACCTATGAGGAAGACCAACGCTTTCTCTACTTGTTTTTACACAGTATTTCTCTTGCATGATTTTCTTTCTTTTTTCCTAGATAGTTTAAATTTCTGTTCATAACCATAGTCATATTTTCATACCAGACGCCTATTTATTGAAATAGCTTGCGAGATAATACAAGTTCCCCGAGAGTTCGATACTTGGTTCTTACCATTTTATACTACTTGTGCGATCCGGTACACTTGTCGGCCGCGAACAAAGACCAATGCGTTTTCTACTTGTTTTTACACATCATTTCTCTCACGTGATTTTCCTTTTTGCATAGATAGTTTACATACCTGTTTATATTCACACTTAGATTTTCACACCAGACACCTATTCACTGAAATAGCTTACCAAGTAACACAAGTTCCCCGAGAGTTCGATACTTGGTTCTTACCATTTTATACTACTTGTGTGATCCGGTGCACTTGCCGGAAGCCAAACAAAGCTCAAATCTAAATGGTCCGGACCATTTACCATCAACAAAGTCAGACCATATGGAGAAGTAGAGCTTTGTGATCCTCAATCCAAGGATCCAGACAGAACATGGGTAGTGCATGGGCAAAGGTTAAAGTTGTACCATGGTGGAACTATTGAAAGATTAGCCACTATTCTATCCTTCCAAGAATAACAAAGAACTATGCATCAAACTAATGACGTTAAACGAGCGCTTATTGGGAGGCAACCCAGTCCTTTTTAATTTTGTTTTTCTTGCATTCTAGTTCAGTTAGATTGCTTGTGATTGCGTGTTTTTAGCATGTTTAGTATTGAAAAAGGGGGTTTAATAAGTTTTGTGATGAGATGGACAGAAAAATAACTTAGAATTTTTTTTGTGGTCCACGCACTAAGCGCAACCCTTGCGCTAAGTGCCATTTCCTTCACGCGCTAAGCGAGCTGTTGTTCGTGCTAGGCACCTTGACCCCTGATCATTGGCTGGATGGTGCCGCTAAGCGAGTGCTTAGCGCTAAGCTCAAAAACCTCTCTGGATTTTAATTATTTCGAATTGGGCTTAGCGCAAATGCTCGCTAAGCGCAATTCCTCCTTTGGAATTGCTATTATTAGAATTGCGCTAAGCGTGAGCGACATGCTAAGCGCGGGCCACTGCTACATTTAATGAGCATTCATTCGCTAAGTGCAGCCTTTGGCGGCTAAGCGCAAGTTGCAGGACCAATCAAAGCTGCAGTTCCCGCTAAGCGCGACCTTGCGTGCTAAGCCCAAAAGCTTCTCTGGAATTTTAACATTTTGAATTGGGCTTAGCGAGCATATGCACTAAGCGCAGGGCTTTTAAAACTCAAACATCATATGGACACGCTAAGCGCAGCTGTGCGCTAAGCGTACTATACGAAACTGCCAAAAATTATAAGGTACTGCCTTAGGCAATTACTATTTCACTCTTGTGCATTAAGGCCTCACTGCATCTACTCTCACCTTGCTTCATCTCCCTGCATTCCTGCACCTTTGCTCTTCTTTGAATTCATCTACACAATCCAAGTAAGTTTCTTTACTTTACTTCATTTTCGTTCTAAGTTTTCAACCTTAGGATAGATAACTTAGTGATTGTTAGGTAGAATTTCTGTTTATGCTTAGTCTTAGGTTAGTTGTAACTTAGAATAGCTTTAGGTTTGTACTATAGTTACAATATGCTTGTTTTTATTAGGTTTTGATGGTCCAATAAAGGCCTATGAGAAGGAGTGAGAAGCCCCTAGTTTTCTGGAAATCACGATGAACGCACTAAGCGCTTTGTTGCGCTAAGCGAGTTCATCACTTCTGTTGAAGATTTTGGATTTCCAAATGAATGCACTAAGCCCAGCTGTCGTGCTAAGCATGTTAATCTTCTTTGTTGAGTTATATGTTGAACTTGCTAAGCGTAGTTGTGCGCTAAGCGAGTATTGTGTATCAGACAATTAGGATTTTTGTGTTTTTGTTGGGCGCTAAGTGTGCATGTCACGCTAAGCGCTATTATGTCTCTGTTTTTAAATTTCTTGGAATTGGGCTTAGCGAGCCTGCTCGCTAAGCCTGTGCTGTCTAGTCTAGTAATTGCACTAAGCGTGCCTTGCCACGCTAAGTGCTAATCTTTTTTTTTTTTTGTTTTAAAAAACTGTGGAATTGCGTAGCCCATTCTGCAGAAAAAATATATTTTTTGTGCTCACACGCTAAGCGCATGTCTGTCGCGCTTAGCTCAGGAGTAAATTTCATAAGGCGCGCTAAGCGCCCAGTCTTAATTTTAGTTTTATTTTCTGTTTTTCAATTTGAATAATTCCTGTCTAATATTGTGATTTGATTCTTTTGTTTTGAAAATGGCTTCTCGTTAGAGAAAAGCACTAGCTTCAGTGTCCCAGGCTTGATATGACAGATCAAGATTTGTATCCCAAAATGCATGGGACCGCTATGCAGATAATGTCCTTGGCCCAAAGATCCTTCTGGAAAGGAATGTGAAGTTGTATATCACAGAATTTGATGAATTCAGGAGAAAGATTGAGAGGAGGAACTGACATAAGGAGCTCACTAACTTCTCAGAGGGAAGCATTGATGTTGCTATTGTTAAAGAATTTTATGCTAACCTCTGTGACCTTGAAGACAAATCGCCTAAGCAGGTGAGGATGCGAGGGCACCTAATTAAATTTGATGTTGACGCCCTCAACACTTTCTTGAAGACACCAGGGGTCATAGAGGAAGGGGAGAGCTTGCCTGCCTACTCCAGGTTTGCTAATCTGAGGCTTGTTCCTTAAGAGCTTGCAGCCCATCTATGTATCCTTAGGAGGGGATTTAAGCTTAATGTAGACGGGCTGCCTCTGAAGATCTTGAGGAAGAACCTGACTACTCTGGCCTAGAGCTGAAGTGTTCTATCTTTTTTTAACTTAGCCCCGACATCTCATACTTCAGATATTACTTTGGATAGGGCTAAGTTAATCTACGGACTTGTAATGCAGATGGATACAAACTTGGGATCCCTCATCTCAGGTCAGATTTCTCTCATCGTACAAAATTACTCCTCGAGGCTAGGTTTTCCAGCCTTGATTACTGCCTTGTGCAAGGCCCGAGGAGTCACATCTGATTCTCTGACCTTTGAATCTCTGAGCCCAACCATTAATTTGGCTTATATTAAAAAGAATTGTTGGAACCTAGATGACCCTTCAGTCACTTTTTAGGCAACCCAGAAATCCAGGGCTAGGAGATCCGAGGGCCCACCATCTTCTGCTCCTGCCCCTGCTCATGTTTCTACTTCAGCTCCCTTTGCATCTTCCCCATCTACTTCTACAACTCTAGTTCCTCCAGTTCTTACAGGTTTTCCCGCTCAGAGCTCAGAACATTCCTTATCTATGCTGCAAAGCCTGCATCAGGGCCAGCTCCTGATCATGCAGAGTCTGCAGGATGTGGTCCACCAGCGGCCGGTTATGAGCGTTGAACAATTTCTTCAAAAGGTGGCCTAGCCAGGAGTCCAACCTTCTTCTTCAAGAGGGGGTGAGGCCTTCGCAACCTAGGAGCCTCAGCCAGCAAAGAAGGATGCTTCTGCTAACATCTCAGAGCCCTCTCCATCTGAGCCATACAGTTTTGAGACTGATCCAGTTATTGTTCAGGATGATGTTGTAGTACCAGAGCCATCTTCTCAGCCTGAGCCTGAGCCATCTGCACCAGTGTTGGACTTGCCTATTTCTTATGATCCACCATCTGCACCAACACTGGACTTGAATGATGCTACACAGGATAATTGACAGGATTAGGATATTTATTTTCTTGCACTTTGAACAGTTTATATTATTTTGTCTTCAGTACATTTTATGTTTATGTTTTAGTTTTTAAACTTCAGTTCATAGTTATATTTTGTTTGGTAGCTTGTATAAAAGCTTGATTGAATAGTTCACTTATATTATTTAGTGGTTGATGTTTGATTTTAGAAATTAGTGTTTGTTGATTGATTTGAATGGATCGATTGTATGATGTGAGTGAATTGGAATGCGTAAATCATATGCTTTGAATGAGTATGCAGTCGTTAGAAGAGAAAGAACATGGAATTAGGATCATGACTGAAAATGTTAGTTGGTTTGTGAGGTTGATTATGAAGGAACATGTTAGCCACAACCCGTTGAGAGTGTGATCTTTAACTATGAGAGAACAACTAGCAGTAAGTAATGGTTTTTGCATGAATCTCTGAATATGGAATGAATGCATGAGTTTGAAGATGATGAAGGCCATGTTTTAATTGAAAGTAGCCACTTAGCCAAAAAGCTTACCTTGCCCCAAATTTGGGGGATTTTATTGGGTGAAAGCTTCCAACGGTAAGAAATAATAGCACACACAGGAGTTAATAAGCACAACAATGCTTAAAAAAAAAACAACATTGTAAGTAGTAAATAAAAATAAAAATGTAAGTTGTTATTCAAGAAAAAGAAAAGCTAAGTGCGGAAAGGCAAGTATTAGAGCTAGAATAAAAAGAAAGAGGTTAATCTATGGATGAATGCTCTCCTAGAACTTAAGTTTTGCATCCTAGAAAAATCATGATTTATTTGCAGCCCAGCCTCATTACAAGCCTAGTAAATGTCCTTTGGATTCAAGTTTGTGTGTTATTGACTGTATGGTATGAGATGAAGTGCAAAGATTGAGACTTATGTTGGTTGTTGATTGATGGATAACCTAAACACTTGTGCTTGAGTGAAACAGTAGCTGTGAGGCTTTGGTTAATGATCCTTCCTTGATATTTGTCATTCCTACTAACTTATCTTAGTTGTGTTTCTTAATAATCATCTTCATGTCTTTGGAAAACTGCATGTCTTGTGAGAAGTTTTTGATGGAAACATTGAGTTCCATTCATGTCTTAATAAACACATTAGTGAAGAACCACTGTGAATTTTTGTCACTTAAGGACAAGTGGTCTGTTCTTTCTTTGCTTGAGGACAAGCAAAACTATAAATTTGGGGGAGTTTGTTAGTTGTCTTTTATGACTAACTTTTGTATAGAAAAGTTTTCCAAAATGTATATAAATCTCCCAATTTATGGTTCTTTTTGGTAGGATTGTAAATAAAATATCTTTGTTTTGATCTCTGCTCAGTAAAAGCCTCTTTACATGGAATTAATGTTAAATTTTCTTTAATTTTAGGCAAAATGGAGCTACTTTGAAGAAGTCCAAAGGAGTCATCACACTAAGCGAGCTCAATGCGCTTAGCGCACATCAATGGCTAAGCCTAGCTCCAGCATGCTTAGTGAGTAAAGGGGAATCTGGAAAGACATTTGCTCTGCAAGCACGCACTTAGCGCGTTATCAGCTCGCTAAGCGAGTCGTCTGTTGCTTTCCAGGCTTAGCACGAGATTGGCACTAAGCTCAAATTCATTTACTCGTGCTAAGGGCGAGAATGGCGTTAAGTGTGACGTCAAGATCAGGAAGCCCTTCTGAAGCCTGATTTGCACAAAATTAAAGGGAGAGCCAGGAGAGTTGAATAGAGAAGTTTTAGACAAGAGAGAGGCCTGAAGAGTGTGAATTTCAGAGAGCATAGAGCAGAGCAAGGGGCGAAGTTTTCATCTTTTAGGGAGATTAGTGAGTGTTTGAGAGATTGTAATATTCCTAGAGGTGGAGGAGACATCCCCACTCCTTTGTAAGCAAGCAATTTCTCTTGATTCCTCTTCTTCAGTGTGAAAGGAGCTTCCTTGCCATGAAAGGCTAAAACCCTAAGTTGGGGATTCTTACTGAGTAGTTGATGTAAACTCTTTTTCATTTCTAATTAAGGTTATTTTATGTGTTCACTGCTTCTACCTATGCTTATTGTATGCATGTTTGTGGCTTGATCACCCATTTGTGTGTGCTGTTAGGGACTTTAGCATTGGGAAATGTACTGTTTCCTTAGAACTTGATAGAGCAGGGACTAAATAACAACATTGCTAGGGATAGTGTGCTGGGTTTTAGTTTTCTTTATCATGCTGTGAGTATAATGCTGTTTAAATTAGGCTAAGTTCAACAAGAGGGATCTGCGAACGAAGTTTGATTTAAATTAGTCCAAACTCTGGAGGAATCAGTGTTTGGTATTTTTGTCCTCAGCATAGAACGCAAGAACATCTTTAATTAGAAAAACATCTTTAATTGCATCAACTTACTCAGTAGGAGGACCCAACGCCTTTAGATATCTATTTTCACACTTACTTGTTCTCGTTTAATTCTTTTACTTAGGATAGAACATACTTTTGCTTTAATTCACAATCATTAATTTATGTTTTCAAATGCCTACTTACTTAACAAAACTTTGCTAAATGAACAAGTTCCCTGTGTTCGATACTCAGTTCATTCTGTTTTAATTATTTTTACTTGGCGACCCAGTGCACTTGCCGGTAAGACCACTCCTATATAAAAACAAGTAATACCAATTTGGAAGAGGGAGTAAACAAGTATTCTAGTCGAACACTCATGTTGCTACTCCCCCTATCTCTAACAATGTGTCCAAAAGAAATGTTCATGCAAAATGTCCAATGTTTTAGTAACTCCAAAATGTCCCATCAACTCACTCATGGAACTCTTAGGCATACACAATCTCTTACCTTTGAATAGGTAACCATCATACCTAAAGTATCCGTTATGAGAAACCTTTGTACATAATTTAAACAAATTGAAGAAGTCATCATCACAAGCATACAACTCCTTTATATGATCAGACACAAGAATCTTAGTTTCAAGCATTGAGAGTAAAGAATACCTCCTAGAAAGGGCATCAGCCACAACATTAGCCTTGCCTTGCTTATGTTTGATCACATAAGGGAATTACTATAGATACTCTACCTATTTGGCATGTGATGTAAGCTCCATTGAAGCTTGTAGGCCTAGGATCTTCTTCATCAATGGATTCCTTTGCTTCTTGGAAGATACATGGCAGCGGAATGGAGAAGGAAGAGAGAGAGGAGACGCCACTTCAAGGAGAAGATGAGTCTAGAAGAAGCTCACCACCATAGGAGGCCAAGGATAAGAGCTTGGAGGTAGAAGGAGATGAATGAAGGGAGAGGAAGAGAAGAGCACGAAATTTTGTGCTCTAAAAGAGCTCTGAAATCTGAAGTTTAATATTCAAATGATCAAAGTTGAAAAAAATGCACACACATGACCTCTATTTATAGCCTAAGTGTCGCACAAAATTGGAGGGAAATTTGAATTTCTATTCAAATTTCACTTGGATTTGAAATTGAATTTGTGGAGCCAAATTTTGGAGCCAAAATTTCACTAATTATGATTAGTAAATTTTAGTTATGGTTCAGCCCACTAATCCAAGATCAAGTCCAAGATTCTCTCCACTAAGTGTGCTTAGGTGTCATGAGGCATGTAAAGCATGAAGGACAAGCACAAAGTGTGACTATATGATGTGGCAATGTGGTGTAGCAAACAAATGCTCACCTCCCCCTCTAAAATTTAATTGGATTAGGCTTCTCCCAATTCAATTAAATTTATTTTCCAACACACACATCAAATGTTCACTTAATGCATGTGAAATTACAAAACTACCCCTAATACAAAAGCTAGTCTAGGGTACCTTACCTTACCTATATTATGGAGCCCTAAATACAAGCCCAAAAAATAATGAAACCTTAATCTAATATGTACAAAGATAAGTGGACTCATACTTAGCCCATGGGCCCTAAATCTACCATAAGGCTGATGAGAACCCTAAGGCCTTCTCTTGCATCTCTGGCCCAATCTTCTTAGATCCTTCTATCTAATGCCCTTGTGGAGTAGGATTGCATCAGCATGTTTCTTATTGAGTTTGTGTAACGACCCGCCTCATGACTACGATATCACTACTCCAAACCGCATAAAGGGCGTCGGCCACAACATTAGCCTTGCCTTGCTTATGTCTGATCACATAAGGGAATTACTATAGATGCTCTACCCATTTGGCATGTTGCTTATTGAGTTTGTGTAACGACCCGCCTTATCGCTATGATATCACCACTCTAAACCACGTAAATTTCAATTTTTAAATGAAAACTCTATTAATTTGTATATATAGTTTTCGTGATGTACATTCACTATACAACACATAATTACTTACATGAATATATATATATATATATATATATATATATATATATATATATATATATGTATATATATATATTATTAACTTAGTACACATCATTCACCACGTCGACTTGGCAATTCCATAAAAGAATCTCACTTCTCGTTAGACTACAAGTATGCGGACAGGTCATAATCAAACTCAAGATTGCTAGTAAGCTGGACAGACAGGCCAAAGAAGTTAGGGAGAGCCAAATATCACAGATAAATTTATAATAAAAAAACTATCTAATTAAGAAGGTCCAATTTCTAAAATAATTTTATGAAAAATCGTTTAAGTATATTTTTTAAATAAAAAATTTTAAAAATGAGGATTTTAAAAACCATCTTAAAAAAGTAAGCTTTTTAAAATGGTTCTTTAAAAAATAATATTAGAATATCTTTTGTTTTAAAAAAATTAAATATTTTAAGAATATTTTTCCAAAAATTATCTTAAAAAATAAACTTTCAAGACGGTTTTATGAAAAATTAATATCTTTTAAAAAAATTGAAAATTTCAAGATGATTTTGTGAGAAACCGTCTCTTAATGTCTTTTTTTTAATTGATTTTAGTCTTTCTAAATTTTTTTGGTTAGTTTTAATTTAAATAATATTTTATAAACATGGTTAAATATTATGTTGAAGACTAAAAGTGATACATTTTCAAATTTGAGAAATTAAAACCAAATAAAAAAATTAGAGAGATAAAAAACAATTCTTACCTTGTATTTAAAATTTGTAATAAACTCAAGTTGTCAAATACTATCATATTATATTATAACTCCACCAAATCTCAACCTTTTAACACATGATTTAGGAAAATGCAAATTGATAAAAAATAATTACTTTAATTTGTATAGCTTCAAAACTAATTAACGTTACCTTTTTCCTCTTTAGCTTTCTTTGCTGCTGCTAATACAACTTCAATCGGATTCGGGGCGAACATAGATCAGTATTTGTATTTTGCTTCAGCAATATGAGCATGAATACCTGTCATATATTTCAGAGTCATTAGATGTAATGAGATTTTTCACTATTTCTTTAAATAAAAAAATTATAATTTCTAAGCAATTGCTTTAAAAGGTCCCTCCTAGTAATATTCTAGCAGCATTAGGCTATCATTTAGTTCATGCTGTTTAGCATTTTTGGTTGTGTTTTTCGGTTTTAATTTTCTCTTATGTACCAAAAAAAAAAAATAAAAGTAAGTTCGTAGAGAAGAAATTGCATTTGATTTTGTATATAAAATTTAAAATATATAACTTGGCTTTTCAATGGTCTTAATTTCTTGTTTATGTTATCTAATTTGTCTGCTGCAGTAGATAATTTTCTTGAAAAACACTCAGATCAAATTGTAGATGGATTTCCTTCAAAATTTAAACATATGCATTGAAATGGATTCAATAATTTGAGCAGATTAAGTTTAATCTAGGCAAATAATCATAAAATAAATAACTAAAATGGTTAATCAACATAAAAGAGTATTTAAACCATATCTAAGTGTTGAAGCCTGAAGGGATCAAGATGCTCTCATGTTAGTTTTGATTAAGATACCAAACATTTATAACAAGATTCTTCATTATTTAAGTAGGGTCCATTAACAAGACATTATCGTGGTACTTGTGAAGAGATCCAAATTTATGTTGTAAGTGAGTCATTTGTCTGGGAGGTGGCTTGCATCATACAACTCGTCTCAATGCTAAACTTGCCAAGTTAAAAGGCAAGCCTCCAAAGTTACACCTTCTCCAAGAGTAACAACCTATACGAAAGTATATATAAAAAATTATGGATAATTAGTAGATATGGATGATGGATCCTTTCCGACCAGCAGAACAATACAACGAGACAGAAAGAAAAATGAGATAATGACAGCGTGGGAAACTCTTTTCTTACTAATGGTAATGTATCCCCCATGCAATTCAAAATTGTGGAATGGTATGCCAACCTCAAAAAATTAGTGTTTAAATGTCATTATAAAATTACACTAATCTAATCAGGCATTCAAATTGAATTCATAATATATACTTAAATTACTAATCCAAAGATCAAGAATAGTGAACACACTTTAAAAAAATAAGTTTATTCTAAATTTACTCCTCCTATTTGTTTCAGCTCACAAATTTGATCTCCTTGTAATTTAATTAATAAATTGAGTCTCTGTTAAATGTAAATGTTTACTATCACATATCATGCTTTGCTTTTATGAGATATTCTTCTATATTTGCATCAGTTGATGGTAAAAATAATTATGAAACAAAAACTAAATTCCAGATCTCAATCGCTGCAGTTAAAACTGATTGAGGCATCGGCCTTCGAATGCACAAGCTGTATTATTCTAATTCTAGGATTATCTATTCAATTGTATAATTTGCAAGCATTGTGTGTGAGATAGGGAGAGAAATTAAAGTTACCGAGATGAAATTGATGACTGCATTGAAGCTTAGACCAGGATCTATCCCCATTATCGGCAACAACCTTGAGGCAAATGGAACACGACACTGAACCGGAAGACTTTCCTCATCCGCCATCTCCGTCATCCTCAACCTTATCATTGTTATTTTTATTATTGTTGTTATTGTTATCCTCTTCTTCATCATTACAGAGACCCATTACAAAAACCCTAAAATGGGAACAAGAGAGAGATGGAAGGAACAATGACGTTTAATTGAAATGGTGTTGTCTGAGTTAGGACATGGATGAGAAAACAAAGGAAAAAAAGGGTGTAATTTGAGATATGAAGTCTTTGGTTTGGTCCGTAGAATGTCCAACAAAAGTAGTGATGGTCAACGTTCGCATTTAACAATCAAGTTCGGAGTTGAAAACTAAAATAATTGGATTGAAAAAAAAATAAAAGACTCAATCGGAAAATTAAATTACAGGAGAATCAAATTCGTGAACTGAGACAAAGAAAATGACTAAATTTACAATTAAGTTAAAAAATATTAGATAGTTCAAGACCAATAAATATCTATAGTCTTAATCAATCTCTACTTGATATATATTTAAAATTTTTAATTTAGAAAAAAAAATTAATATCATTTTGTTACATGTGATATGATGATTAATTAGGAACCTTATAATCCATGACCACCTAATAATATTTATTCGCTGCCATGGGTACTAATAACATTGTAATTTTACATTTAAAAAGGTAACAATTATCCATAAAAATCGCCAACATCTTAGACAAATTTCATTTTTCATCGTTTTGTTCCACAACCTTAGATTATGTGTCCACGGCTGAGATGAACATCACATGTATATTGTATTATTGTATGCTTGTGCACTAGATTTTCTTTTTCTTTTTGGGGCAACTATGGTACTAGTGTTTAAACCTATAATCACATCCAAATTGTCATACTAGCATATTCCTAGTGATTCACTTGTACAGTAGAGCATTAAACTGACAAACATTGCCATGCCATGTATTACCTGTTGGTTCTAGTTGCCTAACTCTTGATTCAGCTTCTTCACACTTCTCTTCTGCAAGTCGAAACTGTGGATACACATATCAAAATGGTGTGCCAAAAAAAGACGTATATATTGAAACAAAATTAATTTTCATTATGAAAAACTTCATGTTATCAGCCTTCAGCCGTATTGCTATTTTTAAAAGACAGCAGCAGTATAGTATTCACATATCAAGCTTATCAACCAAATTTTTGTTTTCTTATAACATATCAAGCTGCATTAAAATTCATATCTCATTAGTAGATTCCTGAAAAGAGGCAGCAGTCATGCACGGCCGAGGCTGTTGAAAATTAAGAAATTCAAGTGCAGTTAAGTTATGAAAGAAGGACTTAAAAGGCATGCATGAACATAATAATTAGATCGAGTGTCCAACATGGACCCGTTTACTACCTCATCTTCAAGCTCACCGGTAGGACGTTGCTGCTGATTGGCATTTTCCCTTACCTTCATACTACCCAGATCAAGTGACAATCTACATGGTCATAAAAAGCACATAGCATTACATATATGATAAGCGTTAGAAAGTAAATTTGGGATCTCAATGTGTTCCCTAACTATTTATGGCATGCATTTTGAACCTATGGTTAGAAAATTACGTGATATGCATGATTCATTAAGGACTATTTACTAGAAAACTTTAACTTCCAAATATTCAATTCCAATCTGATTCACCAAGAATTAAGATGCAAGGTTGTACTTCTAAATGGATTTATAGGAATAAAAATAACAAATTATCACACTAAGATGTCATATTGCCAAATTTGCTTGTTGTGGGATGAATTTGGTCTTCATGTCTGTTTGCTTCCACCAACATGTGCTCATGTATCAAACAATAGCTTGAAAGTGTTATAGACACACACAAAGTTGTTGCTTTACTCTATATTCCACAGTTATGCTAATAACACTATTTACCTTATTCTGAAGATCAGCTAACTGGTCCAGCAAGAACTGAGTCTGCAAAGTAATGTTCCACATAGTGTCAGATAACAAGAATCATAAATAGCTTTTCATAATGGAACTTCAGACTCGTAAATTAGCATATGTAAATTTATGAAGAAAAAAAATTCAATAATGAAAACACATGCAATTTCCTGACAGTTTCATCTTCTTGGCTTATAAAAATGTGTTAGATAATTGAGAAAATTCTGTTGGTGTCCATTTTTACTAACAAAAATTTAAAGAACTTAAAATTTTAATCCTCACCTAGAGTAAAATAGTCCAAAAGTTCTTAAAACTCACGTCACTAAGAGGCTCATTTAAAAGTGATTAAAAATCTAAATTGGATTCTATCACCAAAATATTCTTAACACCAGCAAAATAAAAATTATACTGGCGCAGGTTGCTTTAAATATGCACCGTACATGATAAATGATGAAAAAGACAAAAACACGCAAAGACTCGAAATGACAAATAAAGCAAAATTTTAGATAAAATGAGACATAAACATAACTAAAAATATGCAACCCGTTAAGCACTTCATGTTAGGACTAAAACAAAATTAAAAGTGCATGCATAAAAACTAAAATATCTAGTTTTCAAATATAAAGACAAAACCACAAGATAAAATAAAAGGAGCAAATAAATAAACATGACAGTATCTAAATAATCTATCCAAAAACTTCAAATTAAGTTCCGAATACCCAGGGAGGCAGGGAGCCCACTTTACACGTGCTTCTGCAGTGTATTTTGCATCTGCCAACTTCTTGACTGAAAACCTGCTCAAGCTCTATTATATTCGCACGACCCAAGTCCTACCACACCAAAAACCAGAAATGAAGAAGGAAATCTCAAATTTTTGGTAGATAATTAAAATAAAAATCAACGAATGAACAACTTTTGGTTTATTATAATCATATTTAACAACATTATGACTCAAATTAATCACATTTAAACGTTATTATTATCAACCTAACCAACCACGTTTGCAGGTTTGACCTCCCTGAGGATAATCAGTACTCACATAGCACATATTCACCGAAAATTTGTTCTTTTTTTTTTCATTCATTTTTACCAGTTACCTCTTTTCCTTTCCCAGTCTCCTATATATTATCCTTCCAGCAGCTCTCTGCGACACAATTTCACAAAACCACCACCATGTACTTTTCCGTGTTGTCTACATCAACACCCGCTTCACATCCCCCCACCCCCCCAAAAAAAAACCCTTAAATCACAAATATACTATAGCTAAATAAATTAATTAGATACCTTCGAGCCAAACTAAAGAATGGAGCTGATTCAACGCTAATCGGAAACCTCAATGAGAGACTCCGATCAAATGGAAACTAAAGAGAGAAAAAGTGACGGTGTTGACCATCACACAAAGAGGTTCCGGTATCGAACCCCGGTGGTCAAGTTGTCATGGAAGTTAAATGGATGTTCTTGAAAAAGAGCGATTCTAAGAAGAATCTCAAGGTTGAGACAATAAAGATTGTAAGGGTAGAGGTTGATGAAGAAGGAGGAGTCGGTGTCGTGAAGGAATTGGAGGAGTGGACTGAATAAGGTTACGTTGTTGGGTTCCTCAAACTATGCATTTGAGGGAGGGAAAAGGGAAGTGAGTGTGGTGATGAATGAGAACGGGGTAGAGACCTTTATGTTGCGGATGTCGAGGTCATGGATGCAAGGGTAGCGCTAGGAGAGGAGGGAGGTAGACATGAAAAAGAATTGAAGATGAAAATAAGGATAGTGAGAGAGAGCCAGTAACATTGTATTCTCGCATTCCTTTCAAAAATGGTTTTCTAAAACCGACGTTGTATTCTCGCATTTTACAATGCTTCTTGAAGAAATCGATCTCGTAATGCATTTTCAAAGACGATTTTAATAAAATCGTCTTTTAAAAGTTACAATTATTTACAAAAATATCATCGCTTTACTTACGACATCGATTTTTGTAGAACCATCGTAAAACTAGCTGATCGAGACCGTACCCGAATCAAATAAACATGAAAATGCAGTAACTAGGAAGTGATCCTAGGTCGTTTCCCAACGAGCAGTGACAAGCCAAATGTTCATAATATACTTGCAGTAACAGTAACGATGGGGGGGGGTTTGTTTGTTTTGTGATTAAAGAGCAGAACAAGTAAACTGGAATACGAAACTACTAATATTAAAAACGGGTTGTTTCCTCTGATTCAGAAGCCATTCTCTTATCCTGGGTTATGGAGAATTTGTCCCTAACAGTCAACCACTTAATCCAACCCTATTTCAATTTACTAAGCGAAAATCAACTTAGGGTTTTCAATACGTGATTAGGCACCACATACACCAGTTAGCCCTTCGTCCATTAAGCATGAACGCAAGTTAGGCTCAGAGGCAATTAATCGAACACGAAGCGTGCACTGATTAATATTCACGAATTTGGGATACTGGTGAAGGGAGAACTGCCAGGAAACCACATTACAAGCGAAACCTCAAAGAGAGTTGGGCTTCGTCCTCAAAAGGAAACAACACCAGAAAATCTAGCCTTCCATGGATTCAAACAGAAAACGAAATTGAAACATGAAGCAGAAACGTAAATGAACGGAAACGTAAATGAACAGAAATGTAAAATGGAACAGAAACGTAAATGAGAGTAGAAGAAGAAGCAAGAACGAAATTGTAATTAGAAGCAGAAAACGTAAAATTGCATTACGAACTCAGAAGCATCAAAACAGAAAAACCAAAACCCTAAAACAAAGCTCTGAATAATGAATAGCATAACAGAATAGAATGCCCTGCATGAATCCCAAGGCAACTATTTAAAAAGAGTCACTCAAAGTCACTGGGCCCTATTACAATACTCTGGCCCAAAACGAAATAAACACTGAACAACATAAAATAAAATTGCGAAATTTCCTAATTAGAAATTAACTAAGATAAGCGCTGCTTTATTTGCCCTCTTCAAGTCCACAACCAAAATCCGGATTAAGCCCAATGTTTCATTAATTCCTGAAATTAGATTAAAAATATCAAATTAGCTAAATGAGCCCAAATAATAAAACTGCCTAATTAATTGACAATTAAGACCAATCAATAATTAAAATGATGCAAAAAGGGTTTAGAAAATAGAAGAAAATGATGGCACATCACTAGCGTTGTTGAAAACCATTTTTGTAGTAGTTGAAACAATACTCAAAATCTATTAAAATGGATTTTGACGAATGTTAATATTATTTTATCATACCATGTTATTGATATGAAATATTCATCAATTTTATCGATGATTAATCTTTGTCAGATAATCTAACTAGTCACCTTTTTTTGTGATTTTTTCTCTTAATCACATTTTTTCCATCCACAAGACTCGAACACAAGACCTTACTTAAGGGACTGAATCCACTACTACTCGGATCAACAATTTGATAGTGTACAACTTAAAATTTGGTTTATTTTTCCAAAGTTTATATAATGATGCTTAGATTCATAAATTCAAAGTTAGACTCATACCATCATACATTTGAAACCAAAAATACATTGGAGCCAAAAATGATGAAAAATATAAGAGAAACAAATTAAAAAGAATATATGAATAATAGTAATAAAAAGGAAGAATAGTTTAATATATCTCAAAATTCGAAGTTATGAAATTCTTATATAGTGAAAATTTATCTCATAGACAAAGATTACTTATAAATAACATTTAATTCCTCAAATTAGTTATAACCAAATCAATATATAAAAGAAAGAAAAATAAAATTATAAATGTTTTATTGAGCTTCCATTAATATCTACTAATTTACAAATTGTTACCTTTACAAAAATAATTGTAGTAATTATTTACCGTCATTTCTTATTCGGGTTGTTAGCTTTTAAAAATCAACCATTTAAATTTATGTTTCTTTTAAAAAATTAAATGAATTTAATAGTTATGCAATGTCATATAAAATCTTTATGCTTTCAACCAATAAGATAATATAATTTTAAAATAACTATTATAAAAATTTTACTGCCAAATTATTTTACACATTAATACATTGTTTATTATCTCAAATTAAATTACTAGAAATCAAACACTTAAAATATATATATATATATATATATATATATATATATATATATATATATATATTAAATTATAATTAACAAATAATAATTAAATAAATGTTACAACTAAGATTAACGTGCGTATTTTTGTGTGTATAAGACAAAAATGTTGTTTAGTACGAATGACAAATTTGTACTAAACACATGAATAAGTTGATGGGAAAAATAGGCCAGCACAATAATAAATTCTATAACAGAGTAATAAGCAGCAGAAATAAATTCTCCCGAACTTGTAAGAACCTATGAGGAGCACCAATAAAGTATAGAGCACAAAATAGAAATTAAAGAAAACAGAGGCACAATTTGTTTAACGTGGAAAACTCCTCAATGTAAGGGTAAAAACCACAGGTCTTCCAGACCAAAGAAATAATTCCACTATAATCAATGAAGATACAAGTGAACCTCTAACAAGTGCACTAAAATGTGCTACAAATAGTCAAATCAAAATAAACCCCCAATTGGTACAATAGAGACAAGAAGATAATTAAAACCCCAAAATATAGAGCAGATAATGCAAAACACTTATCTCTCCATATATCTTTTTCTCGATCCAACCAGAGAATTTGAAATATCACGCACATAGAACCTGCTGTCCAAAAATCAGCACGATCCAACGGTGAACGAACCCGTAACTGCAATTTGAAAAACGTTCTCTAGTGGGTATGCGAAAATCACTGATTTTCCCTCTCCTTCTTTCTCTCTCAATGATTAACTATTTTTCCCTCTCAAATAAGTCTCTCTCACTGTATCTCACTCTCTAATTTGACCCCTCTCAATTTAAATAAGTGAGACAAAATGAGTCTTCTCATTTGGGTCTTTACTCCACATAGGAAGGGAGCCCATAAAACCCAACAAATCTCCCCCTCACAACTATGTGGAGGTGACCGCCAAACCGTCGATCTCACAACAAGTTTCAAACTTCCTTCTTAGTAATGCCTTAGTCATCATATCAGAACCATTATCATCAGTATGAATTTTGGCTAACTCCAACAGCTTAGCATCCAAAGCATCTCATATCCAATGATACCTCACATCAATATGCTTAGACCTTGAATGAAAGGTTGAGTTCTTACCAAGATGAATAGCACTCTGACTATCCACAAATAGTAGATATTTATCCTGAACAAAACCAAGCTCCTGTAAGAATTTCTTCACCCATAGCAATGCCTTGCATGCTTCGGTAATGGCAATGAATTCTGCCTCTGTAGTAGACAAAGCTACACGCTTTTGTAGCTTGGACTGCCAAGTCACAGCCCCCATGCAAATTTAATCAAATAATCCGAAGTGGACCTCCTAGAATCAATGTCTCTAGCTATATCTGAGTCTGAGTACCCCACCACAGTAGGATTATCACCACCAAAACAAAGCCTCTTATCAAAAGTACCATGAAGATACCTCAAAATCCATTTCACAGCATTTCAATGCTCTCTGCCTAGGTTTGACAAAAATCTACTGACTGTACCAACAACATGTGCTATATCTGGTCTTGTGCATACCATTGCATACATCAAACTTGCCACCGCAGATGCATAAGGAACCCATTGCATATCTAATTTCTCAGCTTCATTTGATAGACTCCGTTTAGAACTCAGCTTAAAATGAGTAGCAAGAGGAGTGCTCACCACCTTAGCCTTTTCCATCTAGAATCTATGCAACACTCTTTCGATGTAGTATTCTTGTGACAACCACAACTTCTTCTCTTTTATGTCATGCATGATTCTTATACCAAGAATCTGTTTAGCACACTACTACAAAAAGCGGATTCAACATCGGTGTGTTAACATCGGTTGTTAAAAAAACCGATGTTAACATATGCACGGTGGCATAATTGTAAATACCGTGTATACGTTAACATCGATTTTGTGAAAAACTGATGTTAACGAAGTTCATTAACATCGGTTATTGGAGAACCGATGTTAACATTTATTAGTAACATCGGTTTTTAAATAATCGATGTTAACATATGTGTATTAACATCAGGTTTTTAGAAAACCGATGTTAAAGTTTGTTATGTTAACATCAGTTTTCTCCAGAAAACCGATGCTAACCTTAACATCATTTTGTTAACATCGGGTTTTTTTAAAAACCGATGTTGAAGTTATATTTTAAAAAATATGGTGAGCCCTAAGAAGCTGACACTCTGTCTTCTTCTCCATCCAAGCTTTCGCGCTCTCTTCTTCTTCTAATCTCCGTCTAGCGAAACCGTCCCTGTCTGCATCTAAGCATCGTGTTCGTCGCACTCGAGCATCGTCTTCGTCGCACTCGAGCATCGTCACAAGTCTCTGCTTCTTCTCCTTCGCCACCATACCTAGGTATGTTTCGTCTCCTTCGCGTTGTCTTGTCCTTCTCTCTGTCTTTTTCTCCATCTAAGCTTTCTTGCTCTCTTTGTTCTCCATCTACCTTGAAGTTGTATGTTCTCCATCTGACCATCATTTTGTCTAAGGTCGAGCATCGTGTTCGTCGCACTCGAGCATCGTTAGAAGTCTGTGCTTCTTCTCCTTCGCCACCTCACATAGGTATGTTTGGTCTAATCCTATATGAATATTTGATTGCATTCATGTATCACACACTTAGTGAACTAAACATGGCTAGGGTATCTCATATTTAACTCGAGCATCGTGACAACTTTGTGCTTCTTCTCCTTAGTGAAGTTTCCCTTACCCTTATTGTGTTCTTGTAACAATATAAGAGTTATCGCCTATTATTGGAGTTTAATAGTTTCCCTTATCCTTATTGTGTTCTTGTAACAGTTTAAGAGTTTAAGAGTTAACGCCTCCTAGTTCCTAAAACCTTCCTTAAGATTAGAGGACCATTGGTTAAAATGAAGAGTAAAATCCTTGTCCATTGCTTTGATCCACGACCATAGTAGGAATAGGGCATCTTCTAATAGTTTGGTTCCATGAAAAGTTGTATCTTGGAACACCACCTTATTTCTATGGTGCCATATTGTCCAAGTTAAAGCAATCCACCAGCATTTCTAGGTTTTGGACCTGACTCCATCTGCTACCTCCATTCCATGTTGCAGAAAATGGTCCCTATGATTTTGTGGCATTACAGTGATAAGATTAACCCAGGACATTGATTCCCACCATAAAGGGAGGGTTTTGCTACAATTGAAGAACAAGTGTTCAACCCTTAATTGATTAAATTCCAAGCAGCATGGCTAAAAGCTTTTGAGTTCTGCCTTTAATTGTTTTTTTATTCTTCTGTATTTTATACTTTTTTTCTATAGTTCATTTCATCATCATTGTAACTATAGCTGCCCATTATAAAATAGCTTAGACAATCTAGGTCTGCTGCTTCTGAACCTTTTATTTATCCTTGAAGTAGTTTAATTTTTTTTATTTGTGTTCAACTAGTGAAGAGTGAAGACTGAAGTTGTTCTGTCAGACTCATTGATTTTCCTTTCATTTCGACGGAAGCCTAAGCAATACACTGCCACTGAATTGCCAGTAAGAAAAATTGGTCATGAAACACACACACACACACACACAAACCCTAATGACACACACACACACACACGTATGATAGAAACACACAGACACACACTGATGACACACACACACACACACACACACTCATCATACAAAGACACACACACAAGTTTGATAACAAATTTGTTCAATTATACATGCAGAAATTTGTTCAGTTTTGACTTGTTAGCTATGACAAGGTAGCTGGCCTCTTCATAAGGTACTTATCTAAGTTTAACTTAAATTCTACTGCAGTGGTGATGACCTACTAATATTAGTGAAAACAAATTTTCCTACTGTACCTTAGTTAATTTGTTCACAGTTGTAAAAAATGAAATTATTTTAACTTGAGTTATTCGTATTTTAAGTTTTCAAATATGCTTGCATGATTTTTTTTTTTTTTTTGCACTGCAAAAATCTGAAGATGGAAGTCTGTCTCCATTCCATTTAACCAAGACCAAGTGTGGAATAGATACTACCTTATGCACCACTTTTTTAGGAATTTTGAAGAATGACAGTAGGTAGATAGGAAGGGCTGCTAAATCACTTTCTTGATCAAATAAGTTCCTTCTCCATCTAAGGTTCCAATCCCAGCTATCATGATTAAATTCTCCCATATTTGAGATGAGAGAATTTTGCTGCCTACTAATAAGAAAAAGCTGATTATATTTCTGTTCAAGGGTATAATCTTCCCCTAGCCACTTGTCTGTCCAGAATTTGATTGTTTCCCCACATCCCACCTTCCAAGTCAATTGGTGCTTGAAGATATTGTGATCTGACTGGTGAAATATCTTTCTAAGGTCCCTCCACCAATGAGAAAATCCCCTCTTATCTGTATCATGCTGGAACTCAGGCCATCCACCATATTTAGAGATTAGAACTCTTACCCAAAGCTGCTGCTGACCAGATGCAAAAGGCCATATCCATCTACCCATCAAGGCTACATTGAACTTTGAAATATCCTTTATACCCAATCCCCCCTCATTCTTGGGCAGACAAATATCAGCCCATTTCACCCAAGGAATTTTATTATGAGTATTGTCTCCTCCCCATAGAAATTTCCTTTGTAAGGAAATTAATTTTTGGACTATCCTTTGGGGAATCCTGAAAAAGGAAAGAAGATAGATTGGAAGAGCATTGAGAACAGAATTGATAAGTGTGACCTTCCCCCCCATGGATATATCTTTCTGGGCCCATTTGGATAGTTTTGCTTTGAATTTAGTAATGAGAGGCTCCCAAACCATCAGACTGGAAGGATTGGCACCAATGGGAATGCCTAAATAGTGAAAGGGGTAATTCATTTGACTGCAGTTCAGGATATTAGCTGCTGCCAAACCCCCGTTAACTCCACCTCCTATGATCTCGAATTGACTTTTAGCAAAGTTAATCTTCAAGCCAGAAGCCAATTCAAAGCCTCTAAGCAGGGCCTTTATAGCATGAACATTCTGCCAATCAACCTCACCCACAAAAACAGTATCATCAGCATACTGCAGAATATTAACAGGTTCTCTCTTCTTTCCAACTAGATAGCTTCTATAAAGATTTTTGTGAACTGCTTCCCTCATCATACCAGTGAGACCTTCCCCAATTATATTGAAGAGCAAGGGGGCTAAAGGATCTCCTTGACTCAAGCCTCTTGAGGGGTTGAACTCCTTAGATGGGCTACCATTAATCAAAACTGATATGGTTGCTGAATGTAGGCAAGCTGAGATCCATCTTCTCCATTTTTGGCAGAAACCCAATCTAAGCAACATATAATCCAAGAAGGACCACTGAGTCATAGGCCTTTTCAAAATCCACCTTGAAAATCATTGCTGGCTTCTTGCTTCTCATTGCTTCCTCCACCACCTCATTAAGAATCAGGGTCCCATTAAGTATATGTCTTCCTTTAATGAAAGCTGACTGTCTTTCATCAATGAGTTCATCCATAATAGACCTTAATCTATTAGATAAAAGCTTAGCTATGACTTTATACATGCAGCCTATCAAGGATGTGGGTCTGTAATCATTTAGGGACTGTGGGTGAGACTTTTTGGGAATTAAAGCCACAAAGGAAGCATTGGAGCCTCTAGGAAAGCTTTCATGAGCATAGAACTCATCCACGAATCTTCTAAACTCAGGATTCAACACATCCCAGAATTCCTTAATAAAATTGAAGTTAAGGCCATCAGGCCCAGGACACTTATCCCCTCCACAACTCCACATTGCTTGTTTGATCTCTTGGTCAGAGAATGGGACAGTCAACTGTTATGTTTGCCTCTGAGAAATAGATTTGAAGTGAACTCCATCCAAGGTAGGTCTAGAATGCATCTTCTCAATGAATCTATTATGGAAGAAGTTGGCAGCTTCATTTTTCACTGCATTAGGTTGCTGGATCCACTCCCCATATATAAATATACCTGGAATATTATTATAAGCTCTCCTGAAATTCATGTATTTGTGAAAGTAAGCAGTGTTGTAGTCCCCCTCCTTCAGCCATCTGGCCCTAGATTTTTGTCTCAATAAAGATTCAAAAGCATTAGAGGCATTCCATAACTCCTGCTGAAGTAAAGTTCTGTCCTTAATCTCTTGATCAGTCAGATTTCGATGAGCAGCTAGATCCTCCACTTCATTTAGCTTCTGCTGAATATTAAGGACCTTCTTAGGATTAATATTCCCCTCTGCTTTGCTCCACTATTTTATAACAGATTTTAAGTTCTTCAACTTATTTTTAAGGGCAATACCCCCCAGCCCCCCTGCTGGTCCTTTTTCCAGGCCTCCCTCACCATTTTTTGGTACCCCTTTTGCTGCAACCACCAGTCAAACACCCTAAAGGGCTTTGGGCCCCAGTCCACCATGTTAGTTTGCAATATAGACGGGCAATGATCAGAGAGGTTCCTTTGAAGGACAGTCTGGCAGCTCTCAGGCCAAAGAGATAGCCAATTCTATGAGACCAAGAATCTATCAAGCCTGCTTTTCACACAGCCATTAGGCCAAATCCAAGTAAAGCTATTCCCAGAACATTTAATTTCCTGAAGCTCCATATCATCAATCCACTGATTAAAGGCTGCAATGTCATAAGGATCTGCCCTTCTTTGAGATAAGCTGATTCTTTCCTGAGAACTTATAATGCTATTGAAGTCCCCAAGGAAACACCACATTCCACTAGGATTAGAAGCCTTCAGCTGCCTCAACTCATCCCATAAAGCTTTCTTCCCAACCAGATCACAAGGAGCATAAACATTGACAAATATCAACTTCTGATTATTACTACAACATGTGCCTTCAAGCATTAAGAAGCTTCTACCTTTTTCCTTTCTTTCTACCACAAAGGTGGAGTTATTCCACATACATAAAAGGCCACCAGCAGCTTGCACAAATGGAACAAAATCCCAATGACCAGTGGAGTCTCCCCAAATGACCTGGCAAATACTTTTATTAAAGTTCTCCCTCTTGGTTTCTTAGAGGCAGACAAGATCCACTTTGTGCTTTACAATGAGCCTTCTAACAACAGCCCACTTGACTCCCCTCCCCAAACCTCTAGAATTATAGGAGAGAATTATCATAATTGCTGAGATTTAATTCCCTTCTTTGCTGCCATCAAATCATCTTTATTCTCCATATCCAACAACAGCCCCTTAACCTTGCTATCTTCTTCCTCATAAGACAAGCCCATTTCCTTCAAGATGTCACATTGCAGCTGTATAGGGTCCTCGTATAAAGAAGATAGAGGGTGACCTTTAGAAGTTGGGTTGGAGTACACGAAAGGTTCCTCAGTCTGCTGGGCCTTGGTATTACTTCTCATCATCTCCTTTGATTTGTCACTCTGCTGGGCCTTGGGATTACTTCCCAAAACTGTTTGATGAAATTGAAATTCAAACCATCCAGGCCAGGACTTTTATCTCCCCCGCAAGCCCAAACTGCAGACTTGATTTCCAGCTCAGTGAATCTATCAACAAGGCTTTCCTTCTGCCTTTGATCAAGGGAAGAGAACTGGATCCCTTCCAAGGTTAGTCTGCAAGAATTCTGCTCTGAGAATCTTTCTTTAAAGTGCTGAAGAACTGCAATCTTGACACTGTTAGGGTCATGGATCCATCCTCCATCAATACACAAACCTTGAAGAGCATTAACCCCCCTTCTATTATTGATGATTCTGTGGAAATTTCTACATTAATGCAACTCCTTCACCATTCCAGCAATCGGGAGTGATCATAAAATAGAAAAACTAAGATGAATTTAATTTAAATTACTGCTTTGTTATCATTCTTGATGGATGTTCTAGCATTCATGAGTATTGACTTTGGTTTAATGGCTTCCATTTCTTACTATATGATTAAATCCTGCTCTGATATTGGATGACCATTGGTTGAAATGAATACCAAAATCCTTCTCCAAATGTGTCAGCCATGTCCATGACCATTGGTTTTTTTTTTTCAGGTTATCATAGACTACTTTTAATTGACATTGTTGTTGAAGGTCGTTCGGGTTATAGCAACTCCAGGTACATACGTAGGAACTAGCATGTATATACTGTTGTTTCATTTAAAATATTATATAGTGGTGTTTGCTTTAAAATGTTATATAGTGGTGTTTGATGTAAATTGTTGCATACTGGTTTCAATGAATGAGGAATTGAGTCCCTTAGGAAATGAATTGATGTAAAAAAATAGAAAACCTTCTGCAGTGCTTATTTTTCCACCCACATTTTTTTATTAGCCAAGATAAATTATATTTATATATATTGTGAGTACCAGAGGTACAAAACAGTACATGAATTAGATTTAATTGCCAGCAACATGGTTTCAAGCTCAGACTGAGATCAGTCTCGCAAGGAACCAAAGTTATGTATTACAAAGACCTACAACACCCACTGTCTATGGTTTCTACCCCCCTGAAAAGACAAATCCCGATGCTATGTTAGACGACCAATAGCTGTAGGTGAAGGCAAAGTCCTTGTCAAAGTTCTTCAGCCATGTCCATAGTGTAAAAATGGCATCCTCCATTAACTTGTTACCATCAAAAGTTTGATTAGAGAAGATGATTTTATTCCGGTGCTGCCACACTATCCATGTGAGGGCCAGCCAACAACTTCTCCATCGGTTAAGAAGAATTCTACTAGGCAAACAGAACGCGTGCTGGGAAAAGTGCTGCCACGGTTTGTGACATCCTGGAAATTTCTACCTGGAATTTTTGTAAACGGTGCATTTTGTATGATTATATATATATAAGTATTATTCAGTGTATATGCATATATGTTCCTGGTAGAAGTAGGAATAGTGGGGGCAAGATACGTGGGTTAGGCTGATTAAGGAAGAGAAATCCATAACTGGAAGGTTATAGGTTAATTCTCAATTAATTAGTCTAAAAATTATCGTTTTGCGTGTAACTTAAAATTTAACAAAACCAACCTCTGAACCACGCTCAGGGTTTTATTCTGAGCGTTTTGATATATATATATATATATATATATATATATATATATATATATATATATATATTGCTTACTTTCGAAAACTGGCCCCGACGGGCGCAGAGAAACGCGAGGGACTAGAACCAGAGAAACGACACGCAAACTGAGGTAGGACTTTGGCATTTCAAAAGGTCAGATTTTTCTCTTCATGTGGCTGAGCATGAGTCACATCAAGAGAAAAGTGGGCCTTTTGCTCCACTCAAATGGAGACATGTGGCATAACTTAAAATAAAATAAAAGAAAAGAGAAAAGCTTTTCTTTTTAACCAAAAAGTTGTTTTCTCTCTCCTCACTCAGCCAAAGAAAATTTCAGAAAGCTCTTTTCTCTCTCTCACGTTGCCATTCTCTTCTTCTTCCTCCACCATTGAAGCTCCAACAAAGCTCCAACCTTTGGTCACCATTTCTGCTCCAAATCGCGAAAGGAGGGCATTTTGGGAGTCGTGAAGCGCATCTCTACGTGTGGGACCTCGAAATTTCAGGTTTGGGTGGACTTCTTTCTCACTTGATTTTCGTGGGTATTGGGTTTTGGGAGATATGATGGGTAGTCTTGCTAGGTTTCTGCTTCATGATGGTTATTTGTGAAGAAATTTGTTGAAAACATGTTGAACTTGCCATGTTTGGATGAGTTAAGCTTACCCATTCTGTTTTAGGGTTTTTATGATGATGCTTGTGATGTTTATATGCTGAAATTGCTTATGGAAAACTGTTAGAGATGAAGGGTAGAGTTAACCTAGGGTTAGAAGGTGAGAGTATGGTGTTGTGAGTGGAAAAAGAGTGAGACTTTGAAAGTTGGAAGGCCAAATCTGGATTTAGTGGTATTTGGAGGTTAAACAGAGTTAATCCTAGTTTGAAATGTCATTTAGGACTTATGAGAAAGTTTGGGCTGTGCAAGAGAGAAAAACAAATGGCCAAAGTGAACAAAGAGCCATTTCTAGGGTAAAATTGGGTGTTGAGGAGTCAAATTTTGATTCGGTGAAATTTTAGGTGTAAATCCAGTTGAGCAAGTTTAAATTGATGTTATAGACTTGTGTGAGGTGAGGTTTTACTCCAAATTTACCCCATTCTCAATTTCACTTCTCAAACCTTGAAAATCCATTAAATTGAGGGGTTTTGGATACCTAGATTTTGTGTTGCTGTGGTTTGAAGCTTGTCCTTGGTTTAGACATGATTGGTACATGATTTGGGACTTGTAGGATTCGATTTGGGCAAAATTGGATGAGGGAAATTGTGATTTCGAAATCTGCACTTTATGCAGAATTTTGTTGTTGAAATGTGCAGCAGAATTTTGTATAAGTGCAGAAAAATGCTATGTATTTGCTGGTTGTGGACAGAGTAGTACAGAATGAGTTCTGGATGTTTTCTAGTAGATCCCGACGGTCAAAATGTAGACTTATGTACTAGAGACTTCCAGTAAAATTTTCGAGTCGATCCGACGGTTAACAAATTGGAACGAAGAAAATGTTACTAGAGTATTTGTATGTGAAAAGCTGTGATTTTTGGTTTGTGTTATGGGCAGAGTTTTCTGCCTTTGCCCTGTTTTACTTGGTTTTGTTAGTTTGTGATGATGGGATGTTGAATTTCTTGGATGTTGTGGGAGCTTGAGAGGATTGATGGGGACCCGGCGTTGAGAGGAACGAGGATAAGGGCTACGTGGGAGTACGTGAGCTCAGTTGGAGGTGGGCAACAGGGGATGGTGGGTTTATACGTGATTTGTGGATGTGGAGAATTGTCTTGCGCCATCGCCCGACCGCCACCTAGTACCACATGTGATGGGTACCCCATAATCCTACAAGCTTGAAAAGAGGAAGTGTAGAAGGGTGAAACTTCCTGCTTTTATTCGTTGACCACAGAGTGGTACCTGGAGATATGTCGCGGGGGTCAGGAGACCTTGGGGACATCAGGTGGGGTGCTATTGCCCAAAACCAAGCTTGACCAATCCCGACCCCACCCGGGCATAGTCAGTCAGTGAGAACCTATGATGTACCTAAGCAGGCGAGCTCCTGGCAGTCAACAGATATAAGGAACTGTGACCACAAAGCAAGGAGGCTTGTGTGGTGGCTGGCCAGCTGTGAATCTTGTGTGATATATGGGTTATGGCTTCTGGTAATCGATTACCAAGGGTGGGTAATTGATTACAAGGCTTAAAAATGAAGAGAGGAGGCTAAGATGGTCTCTGGTAATCGATTACCAAGGGGTGTAATCGATTACCAGGCTTGAAAACGAGGTCAGGAAGCTAGGAGAGCTTCTGGTAATCGATTACCAAGGGGTGTAATCGATTACCAGGCTTAAAAAGGGAACTTGAAGATTGTGGAGGCCTCTGGTAATCGATTACCAGTCTGTGTAATCGATTACACAGAGGAATGGGTCACTGGTAATCGATTACTAGGTATGTGTAATCGATTACACAGTGCCTTTTTCAGGTTTTCATGTCCTGAAGCTGTGTGATTCGAGTGTGGCCTCTGGTAATCGATTACCAAGGCTGTGTAATCGATTACCAGAGATGAAAAGCCTTGAGATACCCCTTTTACCTGCATGTGGTGGTTATGAGACGCATTGTGTTGCGGCGTAGTTAGATTCTCGTGAAAGAGTCTACCCCTTTCCTTTCTTTCTTGTAGATCGTGATGGCGGCGCAGCTAATCCATGATCGAGTGGAGATGGAGTGCCTAGAGGGAGCTTGGGAGATCCTCGAAGGCAATACGAGGTGCCGATTTCGGGGCACGATTCGATTTACGGCTACTTCATTGGTGCATCCAGATGAACCCGCGCGCACGCTTCAGCGTACTGTGGAGAGGATACTTCCCACGCCTACACCATACCTTCTAGTGGAGCCTGTCCATGTGATTGAGGTGACGTCATCCGAGGAAGATCCTGAGGAGGACCCTGAGGAACTACCTCCCGAGCCTGCTATGGATGCTCTTGACTTTCTAGAGGGTGATGAGGACCCGCTCCATGAGGTGGATTCTCCCGAGGACGTCATGTCGGCATTTGAGGCAGACTCTACGGAGGATAATGGCCTTGGAGAGATGGCGATTAGTAGAGGCTCTTAATCATAGTAGACAGCACATTGGACTAGTTTTATATACTTTTTGAGGGTGGGTGTATCTAGGACTGACTGTTAGGTTTACTCTTTTGTTTTTGTACGGGTAGACCTATTGTATAGCAATTTGATGATTGTACACATGTGGTTGAAGCTACTATAGGGGATACTTTTGCTTTGGATGACACTATGTATTTTGTAAAACTCCCGTATTTTGGACAACTATTAAATGATGAATGTACTTATGTTTAACCTTGTTATTTGAAAAGAAAGTATTAGCAAACTTTATTTGCAAAAGAGTTTACCGACCGTATTTTATTTTATTATTTTCACGTGACGACCTAAAGTAATGTCTCGTATACTCTTCCTTTTGAAACAGCAAAATAGTTTAGAGATTCCGAGTGGTAAGAAAGAAATGACTCCGAATAGAGTTGTGAACTGGCCATTCAGGACTCTATAGTGAGGATTTTCCTTCTGAACCTAATTATTGTGAAAAGAGAAAGAAATGAAAAAGAAAAAGAAGAAAAAAAATTTACCATGGTTTTTGTTATTTAAATCATTACTATTAAACCAGTCATTATTTTGGGGACGCCACAATTGGTGGTATCAGAGCAAAAGTTGGATTCTAGTGAACCTGTTTATGGTCTTGCTGTGTGAATGCTGTGTATCTCTGAAACTTGGAAGTAGGTTTTGGGGAGTGACGTTAAGTCACACATTGTGTGCATTTCTACCTTCTTGTTTAAGCATGAATGTGCGATTGATTCAGTAGGATTGTTGTGTGTATATGTATGTATATGTCTAGGGAGAAGGGTATTGTTATAACTGTAATAGCCTGTGTGGTACACTCTCTCAGTAGGATTTTGTGGATACTAATAGTTTCCCTACAGGATAGGTATGGCAGGACGTGGTAGGGATCAGAACCGTGATGTCCTCGACCACATCACAGTTGTGCTGGAAACTCTGGTGCAGGAACGTGATGTGGAGCCGGCGGAGTATCGGGGACTCATGGATTTTCGTAAGAACCACCCGCCAAAGTTCGGTGGAGACTATGATCCGGAAGGTGCTAGGTTGTGGTTAGCTGAGACGGAGAAGATTTTCAAGGCGATGGGTTGCCTTGAGGAGCATAAGGTCCTTTATGCGACGTTCATGCTCCAAGGAGAGGCCGAGAATTGGTGGAAATTTATGAAGCCTTCATTTGTTGCACCTGGAGGCGTGATTCCTTGGAATGCCTTCAAGGACAAATTCCTGGAGAATTACTTCCCGCGAGATCTCAGGAAGCGGAAGGCGAGGGAGTTTCTGGATTTGAAGCAAGGAAACATGTCCGTTGGGGAGTACACGGCTAAGTTTAATGAGCTTCTACAGTATTGGCCTCAATACCAAGATGCTCGGAATGAGGAAGATCTATGTGCTCAGTTTGAGAATGGGCTTCGGTTGGAGATCCAACAGGCGGTTAGCTACATGCAGATCACGGATTTTAATCAGTTGGTGACAAAGTGTAGGATTTTTGAGGACAAGATGAAGGAGAGGCAAGCTAGAGGCGTTAGAGGACCTCAGAG
The DNA here is from genome assembly GCF_000004515.6 of Glycine max. Taxonomy (NCBI): domain Eukaryota; kingdom Viridiplantae; phylum Streptophyta; class Magnoliopsida; order Fabales; family Fabaceae; genus Glycine; species Glycine max. The sequence continues at coordinate 28,250,054 of NC_038242.2, forward strand.
ATACCATCCTTTTAGGGGGAATAGTAATAAGAGGATGAAGCCGTATGCTAGCGACAAGGGGAAGCAACCTATGGCCACCCCTAACATGAGCCAGTCAAGGGGGACTGGGGTACAGTGCTTTCAGTGTGGGGGACCGCATCTTAAGAGGAATTGCCCATAGCTCCAGCAGACACAGGAGAACCGTTGTTATGTGTGTGGCAAGGTGGGCCATTATGCTCGAGAATGTAGGGTGACCGGGAGACCGACGGTGACCGCCAATTCCAACACCGTCAATCGTGGACCCGCTAATTCCACAAGGAGCAGTAATGTTAGCAACAACAACACTAGTGGTGGAAGACCAAAAGTACCCTCCCGGGTATTTGCTATGAGTGGTTCAGAAGCGGCTGCCTCCGACGATTTGATATAGGGTAAGTGTTTGATTGCTGATAAACTACTAGATGTACATTATGATTTGGGTGCCACACATTCTTTCATATCTCATGCATGTGTGGAGTGGTTGGGGTTATGTGCGACGGAGTTACCATATGATATGGTGGTGTCTACTCCGACTAATGAGCCTGTAACCACCTCTTGGGTGTGTTTGAAGTGTCCTATATTTGTTGAGGGTCGATCTTTTGTGGCAGATTTGATTTGCCTACCTTTAGCTCATCTAGATGTGATCTTGGGGATGGATTGGTTATCTACTAACCATATCTTTCTAGACTGCAAGGAGAAGATGCTAGTGTTTGGTGGAGATGTAGTTCCAAATGAACCATCGAAAGAGGATGCGACCAACGATGGAGCGGGGGATGTTCGAACTTACATGGTGTTGTTCTCCATGAATGTGGAAGAGGGCACCGAAATTAGTAGTATACCGGTGGTGTCAGAATTTCCAGAAGTTTTTCCTGACGACGTTTGTGAATTACCACCTGAGAGAGAAGTGGAATTCATTATTGACTTGGTGCCTGGGGCAAATCCAGTGTCGATCGCACCTTATAGAATGTCTCCGGTAGAACTGGCAGAGGTGAAGGCACAAGTGCAGGATCTTTTGAGCAAACAATTTGTTCGCCCAAGCGCATCGCCGTGGGGAGCGCCGGTCTTGTTGGTTAAAAAGAAGGATGGAAGTATGAGAATGTGTGTAGACTACCGGCAGCTAAACAAGGTCACTATCAATAACAAATATCCTCAACCAAGGATAGATGATTTGATTGACCAATTGAGGGGAGTGACGGTATTTTCGAAGATAGATTTGCGATCGGGGTATCATCAAATTCGAGTTAAGAAGGAAGATATCCCAAAGACTGCGTTTCGGACTCGGTATGGGCACTACGAGTATTTAGTCATGCCATTTGGAGTGACTAATGCTCCGGCTATTTTCATAGACTATATGAACCGTATATTCCATGATTACTTGGATCAGTTCGTGGTTGTGTTCATTGATGATATCCTAGTGTATTCGACGAATAAGGAGGAGCATGAGAAGCACTTGAGGATTGTGTTGCATATCCTGAGGGATAGGAAGTTGTTCGCCAAACTGTCGAAATGTGACTTTTGGTTGGAGAGAGTGCAGTTCTTGGGGCACGTGATTTCTAAAGACGGGGTTGTGGTGGATCCGAACAAGGTGGAGTCGGTTATGGAGTGGCAACAACCGACAACTCCAACAGAAGTTCGAAGCTTCTTGGGGTTGGCTGGCTATTATAGAAAATTCTTTGAGGGATTTTCTAAATTGGCATTGCCCCTAACTAAGTTGACTCGTAAGAATGAGAAGTTCGTTTGGAATGAGAAGTGTGATCAAAGTTTCCAAGAGTTGAAGAGGCGGTTGACAACAGCTCCAGTGTTAATTTTGCCCGACCTTAAGAGACCATTTGAAGTGTATTGTGATGCAAGCGGGCAAGGCTTGGGGTGTGTGTTGATGCAAGAGGGAAGAGTAGTGGCTTATGCTTCACGTCAATTACGTCCTCATGAAGTTAACTATCCAACCCATGACTTGGAACTAGCAGCAGTGGTCTTTGCTTTAAAGATTTGGAGACATTACTTATACGGTACTCGTTTTGAAGTTTTCAGTGATCACAAGAGTCTCAAATACTTGTTCGATCAGAAGGAACTCAATATGAGGCAACGAAGGTGGATGGAGTTTCTCAAGGATTATGATTTTGGACTTTCCTACCATCCAGGAAAGGCTAATGTAGTAGCCGACGCGCTAAGCCGGAAGTCCTTACATGTTGCGACTATGATGAGTTTGCAGCAGAGATTGATAGAAGAGTTCCGAGATCTGAATCTAGCAATCGAGATGCGACCCAAGAGCTTATTTCTGGGAGCATTGCAGATCACCAATGAATTCGTAGATCACATACACGAGGCTAAAGAGGATGACCCGTTTTTGCAAGGCAAGGTATTAGATGTAATGGGGGATAAGGATGTAGAGTTTGAGAAGGACACAACCGGGTTAATTAGATTCAAGGGGAGGATATGTGTGCCATCTTTAGATGATTTGAGAGTTAAGATCTTGGAAGAAGCGCATAAAAGTCGTCTTAGTTTCCATCCAGGAATGACTAAGATGTACCAAGATTTGAAGAGAAGTTTTTGGTGGCATGGCATGAAGAAAGATGTAGCTGAATATGTAGCGAGGTGTTTGACATGTCAAAAGGCTAAGGCTGAGCACCAGCGACCATCAGGAGAATTGAAGCCATTGGAAATTCCGGAATGGAAATGGGAGAGCATATCTATGGATTTTGTATCTAGTTTACCTAAGACTAGTCGTGGACATGATGTTGTGTGGGTCATAGTAGATCGACTTACCAAATCTGCTCATTTTATTCCGGTGAATATGAAGTATAGAATGGAGAAGCTAGTGGAGTTGTATATCAAAGAAGTAGTAAGGCTGCATGGAATTCCTTCCAGTATTGTATCCGACAGGGATCCGAGGTTTACTTCGCGATTTTGGACAAGTCTACATGAAGCTTTGGGGACAAAGCTGAAGCTTAGTTCAGCTTATCATCCTCAAACAGATGGTCAGACCGAACGAACCATTCAGACTCTAGAAGATCTACTTCGGGCGTGTATTATAGAGCAACAAGGTAGCTAGATGGATTGTTTGCCATTGATTGAGTTTACTTACAACAATGGCTACCAAGCCAGTATTGGTATGGCTCCTTTTGAAGCTCTATATGGACGAAAGTGCAAAACTCCTATTTGTTGGTATGATGATGGAGAAGCAGTACTTCTTGGACCTGAAATGCTACAACAGATCACCAAACAAGTGAAATTGATTCGAAAGAAGATAAAAGCATCTCAGGATAGGAAGAAGAGCTATTATGATAGAAGGAGGAAGCCATTAGATTTTCAGGAAGGAGAACATGTGTTTTTAAAGGTTTCTCCTGTCACCGGAGTTGGAAGAGCTCTCAAATCTAGGAAGTTGATGCCCAAGTATCTAGGTCCGTATCAGATTTTGAAGAAGGTTGGGCCTGTAGCTTATCATATCGCCTTACCTCCGAGTTTATCGAATTTGCATCCTGTGTTTCATGTCTCTTAACTGAGACGGTACAACCCGGATCCATCACATATACTTGCAGTGGACGAGGTACATATGAAGGATAACCTCACCTATAAAGCACAACCTCAGAAGATCACTGATCGAAGGATGAAGTCACTAAGAGGAAAGGAGATCGCGTTGGTGAAGGTGCAGTGGGGAACCGATGAGGGTGATTCAACATGGGAGTTCGAGGATAGGGTGAGAGAATTGTACCCAAGCTTGTTCATAGAGTAGTTAATTTCGGGGACGAAATTCCTAAAAGGGTGGGAGTATTGTGACATCCTCGAAATTTCTACTCGGAATTTTTGTAAACGGTGCATTTTGTATGATTATATATATATATATAAGTATTATTCAGTGTATATGCATATATGTTCCTGGTAGAAGTAGGAAAAGTGGGGGCAAGATACGTGGGTTAGGCTGATTAAGGAAGAGAAATCCATAACTGGAAGGTTATAGGTTAATTCTCAATTAATTAGTCTAAAAATCATCGTTTTGCGTGTAACTTAAAATTTAACAAAACCAGCCTCTGAACCACGCTCGGGGTTTTATTCAGAGCGTTTTGATATATATATATATTGCTTACTTTCGAAAACTGGCCCCGACGGGCGCAGAGAAACGCGAGGGACTGGAACCAGAGAAACGGCACGCAAACTGAGGCAGGACTTTGGCATTTCAAAAGGTCAGATTTTTCTCTTCATGTGGCTGAGCATGAGTCACATCAAGAGAAAAGTGGGCCTTTTGCTCCACTCAAATGGAGACATGTGGCATAACTTAAAATAAAATAAAAGAAAAGAGAAAAGCTTTTCTTTTTAACCAAAAAGCTGTTTTCTCTCTCCTCACTCAGCCAAAGAAAATTTCAGAAAGCTCTTTTCTCTCTCTCACGTTGCCATTCTCTTCTTCTTCCTCCACCATTGAAGCTCCAACAAAGCTCCAACCTTTGGTCACCATTTCTGCTCCAAATCGCGAAAGGAGGGCATTTTCGGAGTCGTGAAGCGCATCTCTACGTGTGGGACCTCGAAATTTCAGGTTTGGGTGGACTTCTTTCTCACTTGATTTTCGTGGGTATTGGGTTTTGGGAGATATGATGGGTATTCTTGCTAGGTTTCTGCTTCATGATGGTTATTTATGAAGAAATTTGTTGAAAACATGTTGAACTTGCCATGTTTGGATGAGTTAAGCTTACCCATTCTGTTTTAGGGTTTTTATGATGATGCTTGTGATGTTTATGTGCTGAAATTGCTTATGGAAAACTGTTAGAGATGAAGGGTAGAGTTAACCTAGGGTTAAAAGGTGAGAGTATGGTGTTGTGAGTGGAAAAAGAGTGAGACTTTGAGAGTTGGAAGGCCAAATCTGGATTTAGTGGTATTTGGAGGTTAAAGGGAGTTAATCCTAGTTTGAAATGTCATTTAGGACTTATGAGAAAGTTTGGGCTGTGCAAGAGAGAAAAACAAATGGCCAAAGTGAACAAAGAGCCATTTCTAGGGTAAAATTGGGTGTTGAGGAGTCAAATTTTGATTCGGTGAAATTTTAGGTGTAAATCCAGTTGAGCAAGTTTAAATTGATGTTATAGACTTGTGTGAGGTGAGGTTTTACTCCAAATTTACCCCATTCTCAATTTCACTTCTCAAACCTTGAAAATCCATTAAATTGAGGGGTTTTGGATACCAAGATTTTGTGTTGTTGTGGTTTGAAGCTTGTCCTTGGTTTAGACATGATTGGTACATGATTTGGGACTTGTAGGATTCGATTTGGGCAAAATTGGATGAGGGAAAGTGTGATTTCGAAATCTGCACTTTATGCAGAATTTTGGTGTTGAAATGTGCAGCAGAATTTTGTATAAGTGCAGAAAATTGCTATGTATTTGCTGGTTGTGGACAGAGTAGTACAGAATGAGTTCTTGATATTTGATAGTAGATCACAACGGTCAAAATGTAGAATTATGTACTAGAGACTTCCAGTAAAATTTTTGAGTCGATCCGACGGTTAATGAATTGGAACGAAGAAAATGTTACTGGAGTATTTGTATGTGAAAAGCTGTGATTTTTGGTTTGTGTTCTGGACAGAGTTTTCTGCCTTTGCCCTGTTTTGCTTGGTTTTGTTAGTTTGTGATGATGGGAAGTTGAACTTCTTGGATGTTGTGGGAGCTTGAGAGGATTGATGGGGACCCGGCATTGAGAGGAACGAGGATAAGGGCTACGTGGGAGTACGTGAGCTCAGTTGGAGGTGGGCAACAGGGGATGGTGGGTTTATACGTGATTTGTGGATGTGGAGAATTGTCTTGCGCCATCGCCCGACCGCCACCTAGTACCACATGTGATGGATACCCCATAATCCTACAATCTTGAAAAGAGGAAGTGTAGAAGGGTGAAACTTCCTGCTTTTATTCGTTGACCACAGAGTGGTACCTGGAGATATGTCGCGGGGGTCAGGAGACCATGGGGACGTCAGGTGGGGTGCTATTGCCCAAAACCAAGGTTGACCAATCCCGACCCAACCCGGGCATAGTCAGTCAGTGAGAACCTGTGATGTACCTAAGCAGGCGAGCTCCTGGCAGTCAACAGATAAAAGGAACTATGACCACAAAGCAAGGAGGCTTGTGTGGTGGCTGGCCAGCTGTGAATCTTGTGTGATATATGGGTTATGGCCTCTGGTAATCGATTACCAAGAGTGGGTAATCGATTACATGGCTTAAAAATGAAGATAGGAGGCTAAGATGGTCTCTGGTAATCGATTACCAAGGGGTGTAATCGATTACCAGGCTTGAAAACGAGGTCAGGAAGCTAGGAGAGCTTCTGGTAATCGATTACCAAGGGGTGTAATCGATTACCAGGCTTAAAAAGGGAACTGGAAGATTGTGGAGGCCTCTGGTAATCGATTACCAGTCTGTGTAATCGATTACACAGAGGAATGGGTCACTGGTAATCGATTACCAGGTATGTGTAATCGATTACACAATGCCTTTTTCAGGTTTTGATGTCCTGAAGCTGTGTGATTCGAGTGTTGCCTCTGGTAATCGATTACCAAAGCTGTGTAATCGATTACCAGAGATGAAAAGCCTTGAGATACCCCTTTTACCTGCATGTGGTGCTTATGAGATGCATTGTGTTGCAGCGTAGTTAGATCTCGTGAAAGAGTCTACCCCTTTCCTTTCTTTCTTGTAGATCGTGATGGCGGCGCAGCTAATCCATGATCGAGTGGAGATGGAGTGCCTAGAGGGAGCTTGGGAGACCCTCGAAGGCAATACGAGGTGCCGATTTTGGGGCACGATTCAATTTACGGCTACTTCATTGGTGCATCCAGATGAACCCGCGCGCACGCTTCAGCGTACTATGGAGTGGATACTACCCACGCCTACACCATACCGTCTAGTAGAGCCAGTCCAAGTTATTGAGGTGACGTCATCCGAGGAAGACCCTGAGGAGGACCCTGAGGAAATACCTTCCGAGCCTGCTGTGGATGCTCTTGACTTTCTACAGGGTGATGAGGACCCACTCCCTGAGGTGGATTCTCCCGAGGACGTCATGTCGGCATCTAAGCCAGACTCTACGGAGGATAGTGGCCCTGGAGAGATGGCGATTAGTGGAGGCTCTTCATCATAGTAGACAGCTCATTGGACTAGTTTTATATACTTTTTGAGGGTGGGTGTATCTAGGACTGACTGTTAGGTTTACTCTTTTGTTTTTGTACGGGTAGACCTATTGTATAGGAATTTGATGATTGTACACATGTGGTTGAAGCTACTACAGGGGATACTTTTGCTTTGGATGACACTATGTATTTTGTAAAACTCCCGTATTTTGGACAGCTATTAAATGATGAATGTACTTATGTTTAACCTTGTTATTTGAAAAGAAAGCATTAGCAAACTTTATTTGCAAAAGAGTTTACCGACCGTATTTTATTTTATTATTTTCACGTGACGACCTAAAGTAATGACTGGTATACTCTTCCTTTTGAAACAGCAAAATAGTTTAGAGATTTCGAGTGGTAAGAAAGAAATGACTCCAAATAGAGTTGTGAACTGGCCATTCAGGACTCTATAGTGAGGATTTTCCTTCTGAACCTAATTATTGTGAAAAGAGAAAGAAATGAAAAAGAAAAAGAAGAAAAAAAAATTTACCATGGTTTTTGTTATTTAAATCATTACTATTAAACGAGTCATTATTTTGGGGACGCCACACGGTTTCTGCGGAAAAGCTCCATGAATGTTGACCCATGTCATAGATTCCCACCATAATGGAAGTATTCTATCACATGTAAAAAATACATGTGCTTCATTCTCCTCAGAATTCCCACAGAATGGGCATAATGTGTCATTAATTGCCACCCTTCTCCTCCTCAAATTTGTCTTTGTTTGTAGTCTCTCCTTTAATTATCGAATATTGTCCAGTAGGGTCTATTTTCCAGATCCACTCATCTTTTTTGTGAATCTGAATACAGCTGCCAGCAACATCATTACGGAAACAATCTGCCATCTCAAGCTCTCTGTCAAACAAGTGTCTTCTCCATTTAAATTTCCACTCCCACCCTTTTTCCACCCACATATTGCAGATGCTGCAGAATTTGTGCCTTAAATAAGCTGCAGTGCTTATTTTTGTAAAAGCTGCAGTGCTCGTACATAACTTCAATTAATTTGAATCTGCTTTGCAAATGCTGCAGAATTTCAGGCTTAACCAAATTAGGATTTTCCACTCAGAAACCATCAATTTGCAGCATGAAGACACCACTCCTTAGATTGACCAAAAGCTTGTAAAGCATTGATTTGATACTGCTTCCCTCATCATGTGGCTCATGATGTTTACAATTTAATGATCCTTTGCTACCCTGCAATGAGACACACACAGATACACAAACACACACACATAGAGACAAACACACGCAGACACAAACACAAACACAAACACAAACACACACACACACACACACACACACACATAAAGATACACACACACACACAGAGTCACGCACACATAAAGGCACAAACAAAGACACAAACACACTGAGCCACAGACACACACAGAGACCCACACACAAAGACACACACACTGAGTCACAAACACACACATACACAAACACACTCACACACATGGACAGACACACACACAGATAAAGAGGCAACCACAAACACACACCCACACACACACAGATAAAGAGACAAACACACACACACACACACATAAAGAGACAGACAAACACATAAACACACTGAGCCATAAACACACACACAAAGACACACACATACACAAACACACTCACACACACAGACAGACACACACACACACACATAAAGAGACAAACACAAAACACACACACACACACAACTGTTGATGTCCTTGTATGTTCTTGTACGTCATGAATGTTCTTGTATGTCATGAATGTTGTTATACGTGCTGAATGTAATTTGCTATATAAATAACTGTTGTTCATGCTGAGTGAACCGTAGATTCCCGTTTGAGACTGAATGCAATGATTCTTGCGGATAGTTTGCATTAGTCATTGTATTTAGTCTTGAATTGTCCGTTTGGACAGTTTGGGGAGACTTGTGTTTTTATGTTAGACTCATTCGGTTAGGTTATTATTATTTTGATTAATTTGATGAAATTTCGGTTGAATGCATTTCAAGTTGTTCTCTGAGTGCATACTTGATTATCGTGAAATTCGTTTCACCGATGTCATGTCGTGTACTTGGAGACCAATGCGAAATGCTGTCGAAATTTACTCAAATTGTTCAAAATAATGCTAACCATGACGTTTGAGGCTAACATAAAAGACAGTCTTCCTAAATGGGATAGGACCACACCTATAAATAAAAAAGTGAGATTTGCATGCATGGATTTGCTTAGATGGATCGAAGTTGGATCAATCAAAGTCGCATGAGCCCAGAATATGAGGATGGCGTCGAGCAGTTTTTGCAATTTGCTTTAGAAAGAGGTCGACCGAATGAAGAAGGAAAATATTATTGTCCTTGCATCAACTGTTTGAATGGAAGACAACAGCTACTTGACGACATACGGGACCATCTATTGTGTGATGGGATGAAGAAGAATTACACGACGTGGATATGGCATGGTGAAGTGACTGACATGCATACTGGGTCCCAATCTGAACCGTTTGATGTAGAAATGGGAGATCGCTTGGAAGACATGATTCGTGACCTTGGACAAGAGTGTTTTCAAGAAGCACACACCTCTGTGTATGAAGGATTGCAGAGTGATTCAAAGAAGCCTTTGTATACGGGGTGCAAGAATTCCTTAACCCTGTTGTCTGCGGTGTTAAGTCTGGTTAATGTGAAGGCCAGGTATAGGTGGAGTGACAAAAGTTTCACCTCACTGCTTGAGGTAGTGCACAATCTGCTTCCAGAGGACAACACGCTGCCTAAAAGTTACTATAAGGCGAAGAAGATATTGTGTCCCATGGGTATGGAGTATCAGAAGATTCATGCTTGCCCCAATGATTGCATACTCTACAGGCATGAATTCTAAGAAATGTCCAAATGCCCTGTCTGTGGGACTTCATGGTACAAAGTGAAGGATGAAGAGGAAAGCAATTCTGATGAAAACTCCAACAAGGGCCCCCCAGCAAAGGTTTTGTGGTATCTTCCAATCATTCCAAGGTTTAAGCGTTTGTTTGCTAACGAGGACGACACAAAAGACCTTACATGGCATGCAAATGGAAGGATTTCTGATGGAAGGGTCTGTCATCCGGCTGATTGCTCCCAGTGGAAGAAGATTGATGGTTTGTATCCGGATTTCGGGAATGAGCCAAGAAATCTTAGACTTGGACTATCCAGTGATGGAATGAATCCATATGGCACCTTAAGCACTCAACACAGTTCATGGCCAGTTCTGCTAGTAATTTACAATTTGCCTCCTTGGTTGTGCATGAAGCGAAAATACATGATGTTGTCTATGATGATATCGGGCCCAAGACAGCCAGGAAATGACATTGATGTTTATCTAAGTCCGTTGGTTGAAGATCTGAGAAAGTTGTGAGACGAGGGGTTGTAGTGTTTGATGCGTTTCGCAAGGAGACGTTTGAAATGCGTGCAATGCTTTTTTGTACCATTAATGACTTCCCAACATATGAGAATCTCAGCGGTTACAGTGTTAAGGGTCATCATGCATGCCCCATCTGTGAAGAAAATACAAGTTACATACAACTGAAACATGGGAGAAAAACAGTCTACAGTAGGCATCGCCGCTTTCTAACACCCAATCATCCTTACAGACGACTGAGAAAAGCTTTTAATGGAAGTCAAGAGCATGATATTGCGCCGATACCGTTCACTGGTGAGCAGGTATATCAGCGGGTTCAACACCTGAACACTGTATTTGGGAAGACTCAAAAGAAGGATAAAAGTCAGAGTTGCATATGAAAGAAGAGGCCCATTTTCTTTGATCTTCCGTACTGGTGTGATCTTGACGTTAGACATTATATTGATGTTATGCATGTGGAGAAAAATGTTTGTGACAGTGTGATTGGGACGCTCCTTAACATTCAAGGCAAGATGAAGGATGGCTTGAATACTCGTCAAGATCTAGCTGATATGGTATAAGATCACAGTTGCAGCCAAGGTCTGATGGAAAGAAAATTTACTTGCCCCCAGCCTGCCATACTTTGTCCAAGAAGGAGAAGATAAGTTTTTGTCAGTGTCTTCGTCGGGTGAAGGTTCCAGAAGGATACTCTTCAAATATTAAGAGCCTTGTGCAGTTGAAGGAGCTTAAGGTTGTAGGGTTAAAGTCTCACGATTGTCACGTGCTCATGCAACAATTGTTAGCCGTGGCTATACGAGACATCTTGCCAAACAAAGTCAGGTTCACGATAACTCGCCTGTGCTTTTTCTTCCATGCTATATGTAGCAAAGTGATTGATCCAATAATGTTTGATGAGTTGAAAAATGAGGCAACAATTATACTGTGCCAGTTGGAGATGTATTTTCCCCCTGCTTTCTTTGACATCATGATTCACTTGATTGTGCATCTGGTAAGAGAAATCAAATGTTGTGGTCCTGTTTATCTACGGTGGATGTACTCGGTTGAGCGATACATGAAGATCTTAAAAGGGTATACAAAGAATCTATATCATCCAGAAGCATCTATTGTTGAGAGGTACATTGCAGAAGAAGCCATTGAATTTTGTTCAGAATACTTAGAGAAGGCTAAAGCTGTTGGGCTTCCTGAGTGTCGGCATGATGACAGAGTGGGTGGTAAGGGTTCAAGAGGACTGCAGGTGATCACTCCAAGTGTAGAAGATTTGTTACAAGCTCACTTGTATGTCTTGAACAACAGTAATGAAGTTTTGCCATACATAGTTAAGCATGAAGCTTTAGTCAAACAGAATAATCCGAAAATGTCAAAGAATTGGGCGTTGAAAAAGCATAACAAAACTTTCTGTGATTGGTTTAAAGATACAATCTTTGCAAATGAGAATGCTTAAGAAACATTAAGAAAACTAGCAGATGGGCCTAAAAGAAATGTTATAACCTGGCAAGGATACGACATAAACAGGTATTCATTTTACACAAAAGCACAAGATGACAAAAGTACAATGCAGAACAGCGGGGTCACCCTAAGGGCTGAATCTCAACACTTTGCAAGTGTCAATGACGCCAATCCCTGTGTAGCTTCCATCCCTTACTTTGGGTTCATTGATGAAATTTGGGAGCTTAATTATGTGAAATTTACAGTATGTGTTTTCAAATGTAAATGGGTTGACAGCAACACCGGTGTGCGCACCGATGATATAGGATTTACCCTGGTAGATCTAAAGAAACTTGGTTACCACAATGACCCTTTCATCATGGCAGAACAAGCTAGACAAGTATTTTACGTGCAAGACCCTTGTGATGAAAGGTGGTGCGTGGTTCTGCAGGGCAAAACAGTTGGTGTTAATGTAGAAAATGATGATTCATACATGGACACCTATGTTAGTCCTTTGACCTCTCAAATCACTGGTAACGTGGTCGGAGAAGAAGAAGCTGACGACGTTCATGCAAATCAAAATGATCATGATGAAGAAGAATTGATTAACATCGGCTAATGTAATTTTCTGCAGAGACAGAGGTCACCAAACCTAGTAAGTGACAACTACATTTTTCTCTGATTGAGGCATCGGTTTTTTGTTTCAATTTGCCTCCTTAGGACTTCATCCAGCTCATGTTTGTCGCCAGTTTCATCATCCACCACCCTTTTCTTCTCTGGCTTCTCACGTTCATTGTTGTTAAACCCATATTTATGCTCTCTTCCCTTCATGTCTTGTTTTATCACAACTTTAGCTGAATCTCCCATCTTCAACATAGTTGAATCTTCTGTCTCATTGTCCAATGACACACTTTGATGGCCTATATCTCTTTTCTTCGTATGTTCTAGTGCTTCAGCTTCAGAATGCATAAAGCAATCAGAATTTTCCAGTGATCACCAAAGGCTTCTACATCAGCATTGACACTCTCCACCCTCTTTGGTTTATGCTTCTGTGTTTTCTTCCGTGCCTCCTCGTTATAAATCTCAGCTTTATTCGAGGTTGCACTAGAACGATCACCATAAATTTGTGCTTCTTCCTCGTCTATCAGGTCAATATCTTTCCTTTCAACTTTTGTTTTGTAAATTACAGTGTAGTTTTCAAAAGCAAAGGTGAAACGAAAGATATTGAGCTGGTAGAGGAGGAACAGGCACGGATTGGTGCTGATCCTTCTAGTGGGACCTCCAATAAATCTGAGAATTATAAGGAGGAAACATGGAAGAAAACACAGAAGCATAAACCAAAGAGGGTGGAGAGTGTCAACGCTGATGCAGAAGCCTTTGGTGATGATTGGAAAATTCTGATTGCTCTATGCATTGTGAAGCTGAAGCAGCAGAACATACGAACAAAAGAGATACAGGCCATCAAAATGTGGCATTGGACAATAAGACATGAGATTCAACTATGCTGAAGATGGGAGATTCAGCTAAAGTTGTGATAAAACAAGACATGAAGGGAAGAAGGCATAAATATGGGTTTAACAACAATGAATGTGAGAAGGCACAGAAGAAAAGGGTGGTGGATGATGAAACTGCCGACAAACATCAGCTGGATGAAGTCCTATGAAGATCCTCCTCATTCTCAAAGAGGGGAACGAGCAACAATTTGAAGGTTGTATATTCAGGAACTAAAGAATTCAAAATAACTAGTAATAAGAGGGATTTGTTTTTGGGATTTTCTGAGCACCAAGAGCGGCTACGCAAGAAGTTTGCACTTGAGGAGGGAAGGATATTTGCAGCTAATGAACAAGTTTCTTAACTATTTGTCCTTAAGATTTTACTATTTCTTTTTGCTAATATGTAAATATAAATGGTATAAGGGTATTCCGTAAAAACATGGTCTATATTTACTTCTAAGATTGTTAGGGGTAAAAATGACCATGTCCCTATGGCATAGCCTTATATTATTTATATTTACATATAAGAAAAAAAACAGTAAAATCTGAAGGACAAATAGTTAAGAAACTTGTTCATTAGCTGCAAATATCCTTCCCTCCTCAAGTGCAAGCTTCTTGGGTAGCCGCTCTTGGTGCTCAGAAAATCCCAAAAAAAAATCCCTCTTATTACTAGCTATTTTGAATTCTTTAGTTCCTAAATGTACAACCTTCAAATTGTTGCTCGTTCCCCTCTTTCTTTTCTGCAAAAAAGAAAATCAAATGCTGTGAAAACATGGATGAAGTCCTAAGAAAATCAATATCAAAGAAAACATGGATGAAATCACAATTAAAAAGCACAACTACCTATCTTTCAGAGTCCTTTGGTTAATTTGTCTTGTCTCCTTATGTAGTGGGGTTTTGTTTAATAATGTTTTACTTTTGCCTTCCAAAAAAAACTTATCACTAATCCTCTTTTCATTAATCCAATTTTGTATGTTATTGTATAAAAGATCATGGGTTCTCCACCTGCCTCCACTACTCCTCCTCCTCCTCCTCCTCCTCCTCCTCCTCCTTCTCCTCCTCGTCCTCCTCCTACTTCGGACGCATCGGCTTCAACGCCTGCCGTGAAGCGGACACGCAAAGCCTCACACCTATGATCATTGTCCACTAGACCACCTGGTGTTGAGAGACCAGTGGTGCATGTTGATCCTGCTACAGGGAAGGCCGACGGTCCCCACAAGAAGAAATTAAGAATATATTTGGGGATTGTGGCACGTGATAAGGTGGACATCACCTACGAGAACTGGAAGGAGGTCCCTACTGCTCAGAAGGACCTGATTTGGGAGGATATTTAGGTATTTCTCTTTTCTTATTTGATTGTGTGTAATTAATAGCCAAAAAATTTCATTATTGTAACAAATAAACTTTGTTTCATGTTGTCAGGCGGAATTTGATATCCCAGAGGCTTCTGACAGTAGGACGAAAAGGAAGTTACTACAGACCGCGGGGGAGAGATGGAGGCAGTTTAAATCAGACCTCACGAGGAAATGGGCCCTTACAGCCGATCAGGACGGTGTCGAGGACACTGTCTTTGACAAATACGGCATCAGCAAGGAAAAGTGGGCCCAGTTTTGCCAGACTCGCAGAGCCCCTTCTTGGGAGGTATGTTCCTTTGCCATTTAAGTTGTTTTTCATATTAAACATGATGTTGTTATACTTCATTCTACCCATTTCAAACATTATTGTTTAATTTTTTCAGGATGTGCGCATGAAGGCACAGGCCATCCAGAAGCAGAATACTGCCCCCCACATTTTGTCTCGTGGGGGTTATGATTATTTGGAGCAGAAGCTCCTGGCTGAGAAGACCAAGAAGAAGCTGCAGGAAGCTGCATAGTCAGGAAGCGTTGATGGCGTCATCAACCCTCCATCCCTGGTCAGACGCCACATGAAGTGGAAGATGGCCTGCACAAAGAAGACAGGGGAGATGACGATTGAGGCCGCAAAGGAAATCGCTGAGAAGATTGTAAGTCATTTTCAACTAACCATTACAATTATGTTTGAATATTTTGAGAATGCCATGTACCACTGTGTGTTTTCTGTGTAGGATTCGTTTGAGGAGCATGCCACATAGGGATCGTTCGTCCCCCACGGATGTCAGGATGTTCTGGCCGTTGCTATTGGACGTCCAGAGCACCCTGGACGTGTCCGTGCTGCTGGAGCCGGTGTCACCATCAAGCAATACTTTGGATCGGCTCCACGGACGTCCCGCAGCGCTTCCTCCCTGCCTCCTGACGAATTACAGCAGCTGACCCAGCAGATCAGGGACCAGCTAGAGGAGTCCATCACAGAGAAAGTGACGAGGCAGGTCATGGCATCCTTCAGCCAGCTTCAGTCAGAGATGCAATCTCAGGCACCTCCTGAGCCTCTGGTTGGTCCTGGTCCCTCCGGTCCTCGGGTGAGCACAAAGGGGAGTTGTGTTGATCCCTCAGGAAACGATCCTAAGACGGGTGACTCTGACAGGTGCGGCTTGTACATAGAAGCAGATCCTGCCCGCCTGGTTGCCGTGTTGAGAGTTTATAAGGGATGAACTCTTGTTCATAACACTCCTTTGTTGCCTGGCCAAGTAAAGGTGAGTGTGGACGAGGTTAAAGATGCAGATGCTCCAGTTCCTGTACCCACTGCTGAGGTTTCCTTAGTGGGGCCGGCACTTCACACCTTCCTTGCTTGGCTGACACATCTGATCAAGTCTTTATCACACCAGGTACTTATTGTCCTTACTATATGTTTCTTCTTTTTAAATTAATTCATTAAGTGTGCCTTAAATTTGGCTATTTAACTTTGTTTCATGAACAGGTAGCTGTGTCTCCACCAAAACCACCTCCGAAGCCCGATCCAGAGGTTGATGATCCGCTTTATCTGATGACATTGACCATCCCAGAGCTTTTCTTGAGGCCTTATAAGCTTTTCTTGACCAGATTTCCCCCTGTACATAAAGCACGAAGACCTCTCCGAAATTGCACACGGTGGTCAATGTCTCAACATATCAGTGTTACAGTTGTGGATTCTGTAAGTCTTTATATAAAAGGCTTTTATTTACCTAAGTTATGGCTTTCAATTCATAAATATTTAACTTTGACTTAACATAAATAGGCATCTCACTGAAACATGTATGCGAGCGGGGAATTCTGATATCTATGGATTCCTCGAGCCTCAGTCCGCTCAGAGGTCTGGGCAATCACAGTTTGAATCTGAAAGTTACATAAAGAGTTGGATGCAGAGTTCACAACGCGATGTGTATCTTGGAGCCTACCTAAATGGGTAAGTCACAAAATAACAAAATTTAATTAATGTTTACTAATGTACTAACCCATTTTAGGTTCCACTACAGTGGACATTGGCAGATGGTGGTCATCGTGCCCAAGGAACACTTAGTTGTCTGGTTTTGTTCATTGCATAACAGGCCAGACAACTACCTTAAGGAGATTATTAATAGGTTAGTGTTCTTTTCAATACATTTGCATTGTAATACCTCAACGTACAACACCAGTTTTTAATTGTTACTCATATGAAACAGTGCTATCAAGGGTCTTGATGATGCTCCACAGCCTAAATCAAAGGCTTCTGCTAGGTGGATTGTTGTCAAGGTACGTCATTTACATAAAACTTCCACTTATATATATTTCTTTATGTGTCTGTACACTAGTCGTTTAATTAATATCCAAATTTCATTATGTATTTAGTGTAATAGACAAAAAGGAACTACTGAGTGCGGCTACTATGTCATGCACTGGATGTCCACCATCATTTTAGGAAGTTTTAGAAATAATTGGGAAGCGGTAAGTTTATTTCAAAGAAAATCGATTTATTTATAATTTGTATTACATTATTAACTTAATATGATTTATTTAATCATGCAGTATTTTAACGACCCTAGACCATTGGAGCCTGAGAGATTAAAAGCATTGCGGATTCAGTGGGCACAGTTTTATCTCCGAGTTAGAGATCAGGCCTAGGATTTAGGGACATTTTTTACATTTTCTATGTAACACGAACATTGAATTCATTTGTTGATTGTTCTTTATAATATATAAATCAATTATTTGATGTTTATTATCATTAAAACTGCTTGAAAGCATAATAAAATGTTTATTTGCTGTGAATTGGGCCTCCTGAAATTGCATTTGACAGGTACAATTTTGGGTTACCGTAAAAACAGAAAGTATATATAAAAAAAAATTTGAAAACAACATCGGTTATTAACAAAAACCGATGCTAATATCATAACCAACATCGGTTATAATAGAAAACCGATGTTAACGTTTGTATATTAACATCGGTTTTTTGTGTATAACCGATGTCAGCGTTTGTATTTTAACATCGGTTATCCACAGATAACCGATGTCAACTATTGTACATTAACATCGGTTAATTATAAATAACCGATGTGAATATTTGAATAGTAACATCGGTTATTTATAATTAACCGATGTTATACACAAAGAACTACACCAAATAAGTGTAAGCATCATCAACGTTGACATCGGTTTTCTAGAAAAATGGATGTTAAGGGCATACATTAACATCGATTATTCTAAAAAACTGATGTTAAACTAACATATTAACATCGGTTTTACTGGAAAACCGATGTCAACATTCATCATGCGTACACTTTTTTTGCTGTTGTTCATTGTTTTTAACATCGGTTATTTAGAGAACCGATGTTGTCATATGTATGTTAACATCGGTTCTCCAAAACCGATGTTAACATTCATACATTCAACATTGTCACTTTCAACATCGGTTTTAGAACCGATGTAGAATGTTCTAAATAACCGATGTTGAAAGTGTATTTTCTAATAGTGGCAGCTCCCATGTCCTTCATGGAAAATGACTTACCCAATTGCTTCTTCAACCTGTCAATCCTGGAAACATTTTTCCCAACAATAAGCATGTCATCAACATACAATAACAGGATAATGAAGTCATCATCAGAAAAATTTCTAACAAAGACATAATGGTCAGAAATAGTCTTCTGTAGCCTTGCTCACACATAACAGACTTAAACTTCTTGTACCACTACCTCGGAGCCTGCTTCAAACCATATAGGCTCTTTCTCAACCTACACACATAATC
Source organism: Glycine max (assembly GCF_000004515.6). Taxonomy (NCBI): domain Eukaryota; kingdom Viridiplantae; phylum Streptophyta; class Magnoliopsida; order Fabales; family Fabaceae; genus Glycine; species Glycine max. Next base: position 28,268,593 of record NC_038242.2, read on the forward strand.
TTCTTTCCCTTCAACATGAAAACCATCAAGTTGTTTCATGTAGATCTCTTCCTCTAAATCACCATAAAGGAAAGCGGTTTTTACATCTATTTGATCTACCTCCAAATCAAGAGTAGAAGCCAAACTTAACACGGTTTTAATGGATGACATTTTCACCACAGGAGAAAAGATCTCATTAAAATCAACACCCTTCCTTTGACTATAGCCCTTCGCCACTAATATGGCTTTGTACCTCAGAGATGTAGAGTTACTCTCATGCTTCACCCTATAGATCCACCTGTTACCCTAGGCCCTCTTTACCCTTAGGTAACTTCACTAAATCAAAAGTGTGATTATCATATATGGATTTCATCTCATCCTTTATTGCATCCAGTCACTTTCTCTTTTCTTCACTTTCCATGGCCTCTCTAAAACACTCAGGTTGTCCATCATTTGTTAGGATAACATACTCATTAGGAGAATGCCTCTTAGAAGGTTGTCTCTCCTTGTTGGACCTCCTGAGTTGAACTTGAGGTGGTTCGATAGCATCACCAAGATTTTCATCTAGTGACATGTCATGCTCCTCTTCATCATCATCATCAATAGGAACATCTACCTCATCTCCAGGTTGCTGAACACCAACATCATTCTGAACATCAATATTAAGATTTTGAATAGGCGGCTGAACTGGTTGAAAATCAGCCACACCGTTGTCTTCCTTGGGTGTAGACTTCTCCACCTTATCAATGTCTTCAATGGTTTGGTCTTCCATGAATTTCATATCACGGCTTTTAACAAGCTTCTTCTCAATAGGATCATAAAACCTGTAACCAAATTTATTCTCACCATAACCAATGAATATACATTGTCTTGACTTTCCATCCAACTTAGACCTCTCATCCTTTGGAACATGCACAAAAGCCTAGCAGCCAAAAACTCTTAATTGATCATACTTCACATTCTTGCCAAACCAAATTTTGTTCGGCTCCTCACTATTCAAAGCAACAACAAGACTAAGATTAATAACATGCACCACCGTGTACAGTGCCTTACCCCAAAAGTGCTTGGGTAACTTTGCTTCAGAGAGCATACATTTCACTCTCTCGATCAATGTCCTATTCATCCTCTCTGCCAAACCATTTAGTTGAGGAGTTTTGGGAGGAGTTTTCTAATGAGCAATACCATGTTGCTTGCAATAGACATCAAATGGTCCACAACACTCACCACTATTGTCAGTATGAATGTGTTTCAGTTGCTTACCTGATTGTCTCTCAACTAAGACATGAAACTCATTGAACTTCTCAAGAGTTTGGTCTTTTGTCTTCAAAACATAGACCCAAAGTTTCCTGGAACAATCATCAATAAAGGAAACAAAATAAAGTGCACCACTAAAGGATTTTGTGGCGTCCCCAAAATAATGATTGGTTTAATAGTAATGATTTAAATAACAAAAACCATGGTGATTTTTTTTTCTTTTTCATTTGTTTCTCTTTTCGCAATAATTAAGTTCAGAAGGAAAATCATCACTATAGAGTCCTGAATGGCCAGTTCACAACTCTATTCGGAGTCATTTCTTTCTGATCACTCATAACCTCTAAATATATGCTTTTTCAAAAGGAAAGGTATACCAGCCATTACTTTAGGTCGTCACGTGAAAGTAATAAAATAAAATACGGTTGATAAACTCTTTTGCAAATAAAGTTTGCTAGTGCTTTCTTTTCAAATAACAAGACTAAACATAAGTACATTCATCATTTAAAGCTGTCCAAAATATGGGAGTTTTGCAAAATACATAGTGTCATCCAGAGCAAAGGTGTCCACTGTAGTGGCTTCAGCCACATGTATACAATCATCAAATTCCTATACAATAGGTCTACCCATACAAAAACAAAAGAGTAAACCTAACAGTCAGTCCTAGATACACCCACCCTCAAAAGATATATAAAAATGGTCCAATGAGCTGTCTACTTTGATGAAGAGCCTCCACTAATCGCCATCTCTCCAGGGCCACTATCCTTCGTAGAGTCTGCCTCAGATGCCGACATGACGTCCTCGGGAGAATCCACCTCAGGGAGTGGGTCCTCATCACCCTCTAGGAAGTCAAGAGCATCCACAGCAGGCTAAGGAGGTAGCTCCTCAGGATCCTCTTCAGGGTCTTCCTCGGATGACGTCACCTCGATCACGTGGACTGGCTCCACTAGACGATATGGTGTAGGCGTAGGTAGTATCCACTCTACAGTGCGTTGAAGCGTGCGCGCGGGTTCATCTGGATGCACCAATGAAGTAGCCGTGAATCGAATTGTGCCCCGAAATCGGCACCTCGCATTGCCTTCGAGGGTCTCCCAAGTTCCCTCTAGGCACTCCATCTCCACTCGATCATGAATTAGTTGCGCCACCATCGCGATCTACAAGAAAGAAAAGAGAGGGGTAGACTCTTTCACGAGAGATCTAACTACGGTAGAAACATAATGCATTCCATAACCACTACATACAAGTAAAAGGGGTATCTCAAGGCTTTTCATCTCTGGTAATCGATTACATAGCCTTGGTAATCGATTACCAGAGGCTAAACTCGAATTACACAGCCTCAGGACATGAAACCTGCAAAAAATGCACTGTGTAATCGATTACACATAACTGGTAATCGATTACCAGCGGCATGTTCCTCTATGTAATCGATTACACAGCCTAGTAATCGATTACCAGAGGCCTCCACAACATGCTGCCTTCATTTCTAAGCCTGGTAATCGATTACACCCCTTGGTAATCGATTACCAAGAGCCCTCTTAGCTTTCGGATCTCGTTTTTAAGCCTTGTAATCGATTACCCACCCTTGGTAATCGATTACCAGAGACCATATCCCATATAACACTCAAAGTTCACAGCTGGCCAGCCACCACACAAGCCTCCTTGCTTTGTGGTCTTTGTTCTTTTATCTGTTGACTGCCAGGAGCTCGCCTGTTTAGGTACATCACAGGTTCTCACTGACTGACTATGCCCGGGTTGGGTCGGGATTGGTCAAGCTTGGTTTTGGGCAATAGCACCCCACCTGACGTCCCCAAGGTCTCCTGACCCCCGCGACATATCTCCAGGTACCACTCTGTGGTCAACAATAAAAGAAGGAAGTCTCACCCTTCCACACTTCCTCATTTCAAGCTTGTAGGATTATGGGGTATCCATCACATGTGGTACTAGGTGGCAGTCGGGCGATGGTGCAAAACAATTCTCCACATCCACAAATCACATATAAACCCACCATCCCCTGTTGTCCACCTTCAACTTAGCTCACGTACTCCCACGTAGCCCTTATCCTCGTTTCTCTCAACATCGGGTCCCCATCAATCCTCCCAAGCTTCCACAACATCCAAGTAATTTAACATTCAATCATCACAAACTAACACAGCCAAGAAAACAGGGCAAAGGCAGAAAACTCTGCCCAAAACACAAACCAATATCACAACTTTTCACATTCAAATACCCCAGTAACATTCTCTTCGTTCCAGTTCGTTAACCGTTGGATCGACTCGAAAATTTTACTGGAAGTCTATAGTACATAAGTATACATTTTGACCGTTGGGATCTGTTTGCAAATGTCCAGAACCCCATATGTACTACCCTTTCCACAACCAGCCATACACAAGCATTTTTCTGTACATATACAAAATTCTGCTGCACATTTCAACAGCAAAATTCTGCATAAAGTGCAGATTTCGAAAACCACTCTTACCTTCATCCAATTTTGCCCAAATTGAATCCTACAAGTCCCAAATCATGTATCAATCACGTCTAAACCAAGTACAAGCTTCAGACCATAGCAACTCAAAATCTAAGTATCTAAAACCCCTCAATTTAATGGATTTTCAAGGTTTGAGAAGTGAAAATGAGAATGGGGTAAATTTGGGGCAAACTCTCACCTCACACAAGTCTATAACATCAATCTAAACTTGCTCAAACTGGTTTTACGCCTAAAATTCTGCCGAATCAAAATTTGACTCCTCAACACCCAATTTTTACCCTAGGAATGGCTCTTGCCTTCACTTTGGTCATTTGTTTTTCTCTCTTGCACAGTCCAAGCTTTCTCATAAGTCCTAAATGACATTTCAAACTAGGATTTACTCACTTTAACCTCCATTTACCACTGAATCCCGTTTTAGCCTTCCAACTCTCAAAGCCTCACTCTTTTTCTACTCATAACACTACATTCTTACTTTCTAACGCTAGGTTAACTCTACCCTTCATCCCTAGCAATTTTCCATCAGCAATTTCAGCACATAAACATCACAAGCATCATCATAAAAACCCTAAAACAGAATGGGTAAGCTTGACTCACACCAAACATGGCAAGTTCAACATGCTTTCAACAAATTTCTTCACGAATAACTATCATGAAGCAGAAACCTAGCTAAACTACCCATCATATCTCCCTAAACCCAATACCCACGAAAATCAAGTGAGAAAGAAGTCTACCCAAACCTGAAATTTCGAAGTCCCACACGTAGAGATGCGCTTCACGACTCCGAAAATGCCTTCCTTTCGCGATTTGGAGCAGAAATGGCTACCAAAGGTTGGAGCTTTGTTGGAGCATCAATGGTGGAGGAAGAAGAAGAGAATGGCAACGTGAGAGAGAGAGGGAGAAAGGCTTCTAAAATTTTGGGACTGAGTGAGGAGAGAGAGTGTTGCTTTTTGGTTAAAAAAAAAGGCTTTTCTCTTTTCTTATTATTTTATTTTTCAAAAGCACTTGCCACTTGTCCCATTTTGAGTGAAACAAAAAGGGCCCACCTTTTTCTCTTGATGTGACTCATGCACAGTCACCAGAAGAAGAGAAAAATCTGACCTTTGAAACGCTAAAATCATGCCTCGGTTTGCGTGTCATTTCTCTGGTTCCAGTCCCTCGCGTTTCTCTGCACCCGTCGGGGCCAGTGTTCGAAAGTAGGCAATATATATATATCAAAACGCTCAGAATGAAACCCCAAGCGTGGTTTAGAGGTTGGTTTTGTTAAATTTTAAGTTGTACACAAAACGATGATTTTTAGACTAATTAATTGAGAATTAACCTATAACCATCCAGTTATGGATTTCTCTTCCTTAATTAGCCTAACCCGCGTATCTTTTCCCCCAAAATACCTACTTCTGCCAGAAATATATACATATATACATACACTGAATAATACTCACATATATATAACCATTCAAATGCACCGTTTACAAAAATTCCGGGTAGAAATTTCCAGGATGTCACAGATTTCACCTTCAAAGGGCCACAAACATCTGAATGCACCAATTCAGGTAACTTAAATTTTCTAGAAGGAGGATGCTTCTTGAAAGATACTCTATTTTGCTTACTAACCATGCAATGAGAACATTTCTCCAAATCTGCATTCTTTAATCCTGGAAGCATATCCTTCTTAGCTAAACAGTTCAGCCCTTCTCATTGATATGACTAATCCTTCGGTGCCACAAAGATGCCTCCATATCCATAACATTCACACTGTCTCCAGCAACCAAAGCTTTCATCCAATACAACTTTGAAATTTTCTCCCCCTTTGCCACAATCAGGTTACCCTTGGTGTGTTTCCACTTTCCAGAACCAAAGTGGTTATCATAACTAGCATCCTCAAGTACCTGCACAAAGATCAAATTAAAGTGGACATCTGGAGCATGTTTCACTCCTCTAAGTAGCAACTACATTCCCATGTTGGTTTGCTGACAAACATCACGAACACCAATCACCTTGGACATGCCATCATTATCCATCTTTAAGACTCCAAAATAACCTGGAGTGTAAGATGTGAAAAACTCCTTCCTGGCTGTAACATGCATTGTATCACCACTATCAATTACCCACATGCTCTCATCATATACAAGATTAAGTGAATCAAGGTCATGGAGAATAACAAGATCATCACTAGTAGCAATAGTCACATAATCATCATCATGATCCTTTTTTGCTTACCCTTCTTGTCTTTATTCTCCTTCTTCCATAGAAAACAATTCCTCTGGATATGCCCCGTTCTGTGACAATAATGACACTCAACATTCTTGTACTGAGACCTGGACTTGCTCTTGCTCTTCTCTCTATCACCTTTCATATGTGCCTCCATCATTCAAGCAAGTAGAAAAATAGCCCCTTAACCAAGACCTCTGATACCACTCTGATGAGGGATATAGGCCAACACAATAACAAACTCTATAACAGAGTAATAGACAGCGAAAATAAATTCTCCCAAACTTGCGAGAACCTGTGAGGAGCACCAATAAAGTATAGAGCATAAAATAGAAATTAAAGAAAACAGAGACACAATTTGTTTAACGTGGAAAACTCCTCAATGTAAGGGTAAAAACCACAGGTCTTCCAGACCAAAGAAATAACTTCACTATAATCAATGAATATACAAGAGAACCTCCAACAAGTGTACTAAAATGTGCTACAAATAGTCAAATCAAAACAAACCCTCAATTCATACAATAGAGACAAGAAGATAAAACCCCAAAATATAAAGCAGATAATGTGAAACACTTATCTTTCTCCAAATATCTTTTTCCCAATCCAATCAAACAATTTGAAGCATCACGCGCGTTGAACCTGCTGTCCCAAAATCAGGCCGATCCAATGGTGAAAAAAATTCACAATTGCAATTTGAAAAACCCTCTCTAGTGGGTATGCGAAAATCACAATGATTTTCCCTCTTATTCTTTCTCTCTCAATGATGAATTGTTTTTCCCTCTCAAATGAGTCTCTCTCACTTTATCTCATTCTCTAATTTGACGCCTCTCCACTTAAATAAGTGAGACAAAATGGATCTTCTCATTTGGGCCTTTACTTCACATAAGAACAGAGCCCAAAAAACCCAACATAAGTATTAGTGGTTTTTTTTGTGTCAATAGCAATTTAGATGGATTTTCTTCGGTTTCTTTCCTTTCGCATGGTTCTCTTATAGTTTTGTGCTTTCTCATTCAGTAGTTAGAAATCTGACTTTATTTTTTTTATGAAAATAGCTAAAAATAAAAAATTGTTCATGTAAAAAAAAAAAGTAGTATGAAAACACTAGTGTTATATTATATGAAAGACTTGAAGTATGAGAAACAAGAATAACTGGCATGTTAATATTTCTAACTTATAATTACCATAAAAGATAATGAATTAAGATATTCTTAAATGTATCGGGATAATTATGGTACCTATCCCACAATTGCGAATTCTAGCCTTTTATGAAAAATAGATATAAAAAAATTACATAAAAGGTGTAGTATAAAACGTGATCAATGTAAAAAGTTTTTACATCGATCATGTTTATTTACAACTCATATAAAAAATCATTTTTTTATGTCAGTTATAATTACAATTGATATAAAAAAGAAAAAATCACCCATATTATGTGAATAATTTTCATACTACTATTTTTATGTAAATAAGTTTTTATTTTTACCTATTGTAAAAAAAAAGTTAGATTTATAATTAGTGGATGGAAAAACACAAAAGAGAACCATGCGAAGGAACACGAGATAGAATCCATATAAATTGCTAATGGCGCCAAGAAAGCCACTAATATTTATTCGTGTGTTTTGTCATTCATACGAAACATTTTTCGTATGAAAATTATTCACATGCATGAGTAATTTTGTTTTTTTACATTCATTAAAGAGATTACCAATATAAAAAAATAAAATCATTGGTGACATAAATAATTTTTGCATTACACATTTTACGTAAATAATTTTATATTTGTATGTATTTTCATCAAAAGTCTAGAATTCCCAATATACGTGGAATAGGTACCACAATTATATAGTCAAGGGTATCTTAATTTATTATACTTTATATTAATTGTAAGTTAGAAATTGTACTGTTCAAGACCCACAAGATCTATGTGATATCCTACTTGGCAATAACAGACATGTGTCAACCCTTCACGTCAGCCTTGTTACATGAGTGCTGTCGCAACCTTCCCTTCGGCGGGAGGGCGACGCGTGACTCGCGGGATGCGTGTTCCACGAAAGGAATACGCGCGGAGTCGCCACCAACGTTTATTTGAGGAAAACGTCGGAAAAACCGGAAAAGACGCGATCTACGAACTTTTTAAGTGAAAGGTTCGGGAGTTGTATTTACGCACGGGGAAGGTATTAGCACCCCACACGTCCGTCACAAGGGACGGCAGCCTTTAATCGAATGTGCAAACATGACTTTGATTTTTAGTTCCCTTTTTATGTCTCTATATCCTTTATACCCTTTTTATATTTTTTCTCTTTTTGTGGTCGACAAGGGTGTTTCCCTTTGCTCCTACGTATTCCTCAATTGCGATGAGGAAATCAGACCTACGTAGTTCTTTTTTATCAAGTGATTTCTTTTTTACTTAATAGGTGATCATTTTAAGGCGTTGGACCTTGAGAATGATCCATTTTACTTAGTAAGAAATTGAAATGAAAAACTTCAAAAACCTATTTTTGTGGACGAGCTTGACTAGGTGAGTTGATTTTAGCCTTAATTTCACTTTAGTTATTAGTCAATTCGATTAAGAATGAGAAATCCCAAAGAGAAAACGTCCGATTGATTTTCCGCTTTATTTTACTAAAAGATGTTTTTTGATTATTATATTATTTTTTACCTCTTTTTTGATTTCCAACGTGGTTACGGCACGACCGAACGGTCGGAATTTATTTTAACCGAAGTTAACGGATAATACAATTCAAACGTTCGGTGGAAATTTATTTTATTTTTAAGTTAAGCGAGAAATGACTCAAGTAAAATGACTTAAGCACGTCAAGAGGGGGTATAAAAAGTAGATAAAACGAGAATAAAAATGCACGAAACACAATGTAGACCACCACGGGTACATAGAATGAATCGAAAGGCTTGGTTCGAGGTACTTGCCCAGGCGAGTAGGGTTGCTTCCTCCAGAAGCAACAGCCTTCTAGAGGAATCTTCTGGAGGGCCCAAGTGGGCCTGGTTGCTATTTGCACCCCCATTTTTACTAAGTGCACCCCCTTTGCTTTTTTTTGGTGATTCTTTTTTCGTAAAGTTACGGAAACTTACGAATTTCGTAACGATACTTGTTTTCTTTCCGTAATGTTACGGAACCTTGTGGATTACATAATCATCCCCTTTTTGACTTACGGAACGTTACGAAACCTCACTTATTTGTGCAACGATGCTTCCATTTGATTTTCGGTGTGTCACGAAACCTTACGGATTTTGCATCAATATTTTCTTTTGTTTTTCGGCATGTCCCGGAATTCCACAAATTGCCTAATGATGGGTGCCAAGCACCTCACAAGGACCAAAGAAAGGTCGCATGTCATCAAGCAAAGGTCCCCGGACGAAATTAGGGTATGACAAGTGCGAACGCCTAACACTTAACTGTCGGATTCCTCAACAAATAGGTTATCTCTAACCTAACTAATATTCATATATATTTGAATATATTATCTATTGGCATGTATTAAATTATTTATAACACCACATTATCTATAATGTATGATTATCTTCTATCTTTATCTATAATTCAAATGTTTATCTCTAACATTATCTCTAAGCTCCCGGCTATTATCTATAAGCCAAGAATTATCTACAATGCTACAATAGTTCCTACAAACAAGGACCAACACCCTCGCTCAACTAATATAAATACATGTTCCATCGAACCCCTCTACATGACAGCCATATACGACTTGCTCACACACTCAGCACACGACAACAAGCTTGTGCCCCTCTCTTTCTCTCTTTCGCTTATACGAACACCATTACAACATATACTTGTTTTACTCTCCTTACACACATTCTTACTTGAGCATCAAAGTCCTTTGTTTTGCAGGTCACCCCTCCTATCAAAGGCACTTCTTTAAGCCGATGTGTGAAGTTCGGGACCCCACTCAGCCACGTCTGCCCTAACGTGCCACGGTTCTAGATTTTGGTAAGAACATTTGGCACCCACTGTGGGGCCGCAGTAAAAGATACCCCACGGCCTCTCATCAATCCTTTCACATCCATCCATGGTTAGCACTCGATTTGGCATCAGAAGCGAGACCCCTCTTGCAGACTCACATCCTCATCCGGCAACTATGATAGACGCACACACTCTACAACAACTCCAAAACCGCAATGCGGAGATGGAGCAATGCCATGAGGAAGAGTTGACAAAGCTAGAGGCTCATGTCAGATGTCCTAGGGGCGACGAGCAATCCGCCCACACCTTGGCTAAATGCACCCAAGGGGAATCACACCCCAGACACACAGGCAACACTGCAGACGACCTAAGTCCCTCCTACATGCACCATCAAGCAACATGGACTGTTCGTTGGCATCCTTTTATCAACCATATTATGGAGGTAGACATACCTTTGGGGTGGAAGCCACTCAACCTCGAGCGGTACGATGGGACAATAGATCCATACGAGCATTTGGATGCCTTCCTGACACAGGCGAACCTTTACACCAACGATGATGCAATTCTATGTTGTGTCTTCCTTTCATCTCTCAAGGGAGCAACATTAACCTGGTATGGTGGACTCCCACCTAGGTCCATAGGCAGCTTTGACACCCTCGTCGAACTATTCAATGCGCAGTACGCCACTAGCAGGTCTCACCGCATGACCTCATCCACCTTGGCCAATCTGCGACAAGCAAACAATGAGTCCCTCCAAAAGTTCATGGACAGATTTAGGTGCACGACCCTCCAGATCCAAAATCTAAATCTCGAGGTAGCGTTACATTCCATGCTCCTCGCCTTACCTGGAAAGTTCGTACACAATCTGTGCAGAAAACCACCCGGTAGCATGGGCGAACTGTTCGAACGAGCCAAGAGCTACATCCAGATGGAACAAATGTCCCAATTTCTGAGTGAAGTCCGCCAAACCGAATAGAAGCGCAACAAGTGCGAACAACACACCAAACCTAACACGCAAAAGTTGGACAAGAGGCATAAGTCAAGCAAGCGCCAGTCTCTCTCTAAAGGGTCCAGGTACGAGCGTTACACACCCCTAATGGCTAATCGCGCCACGATTCTTGAGGAAGCATTCAACCTAGACATACCCATCCGGCTACCCGAGACGAAACCTCCCAGATCGGGGTTAGATGCAATGAAATATTGCCATATCATCATAGTATTGGTCACAACATTGTTGGGCCTTGAAGGACAAGATAGAATAACTTATGCAGACCGGGTTCTTAGCCGAGTTTGTCAAGAGACTAGACAACCATCAAGTAGGAGCAAGACCCAGAGGACAAGAACCTCCACCAGAACAAGAACCTACCTTGCACATCAGAGGTGTAATCAATACCATCGTTGAAGGCTTTTCCTATGGAGGATAGTCCAGCCAGTCTCGAAAACAACACCTACACGCCATCCGGGACATCGACATTAATTTTGTGGACTCACCCTTACAGCGAAGTCTCCCTCCTATCTCCTTTACGAACAAGGACTTCAAGGGCATCAACCTTGTCAACCAAGACGACCCCGTGGTTGTCTCCATCGTCATAGCAAACTTCATGGTGTCTAGGGTCCTCATCAACCAAGGCAGTTTTGTTTACATCTTGTATAGGAAAACCTTCTAAAGACAAACCTATATCACAAAAGAAAATGAAGATGGGTGAAGAGCGGCATAAAGTCATCAAAGAAGAAGTCGACAAGCTCCTCCATGCAAATTTCATAAGAGAGGTCAGGTTTTCCACCTAGCTAGCCAACGAAAAATGGCGAATGTGCACCAACTACACTGATCTAAACAGGGCGTGCCCCAAAGACACATACCCTCTACCCATCATCGATAGGTTGGTTGATGGAGCATCCGAATTCCAGGTGCTAAGCTTCCTAGATGTCTACCCCGGATACAACTAGATCAGAATGCATCCTCTAGACGAGGAGAAAACGACATTTATCACTAAAGATGCCAACCTTTGCTACAAGGTCATGCCATTCGGCCTCAAAAACACAAGTGTGTCATACCAACAACTAATAGACCGAGTCTTCAAACAACAAATCAGACGAAATGTCAAGGTATATGTGGACGACATTGTTGTCAAGTCTCAAAGCATACCCCAACATGTGCCAAACTTGGAAGAAGTCTTCTGGGAACTACTCAAATACGACATGCGCCTCAACCCTGAAAAATGTACTTTCTGGGTAGGCGGCAACAAGTTCCACATCAGGGAATTGAAGCCAACCTTGACAAATATACTGCCAATGTAGAGATGCACAACCCTACCAACGTTCAAGAAGTACAGAAACTCAACGGTAGGCTACCATCCCTATCCAAGTTCGTCGAAAAGGTGATGCCATTTTACAAACTGCTCAAAAAGATTGACCCGTTCTCATGGGACAAGACTTATGAACAAGCCTTCCTGGATTTCAAGAAGACCATAGCCACACCACCAGTTTTGAGTCAACCCAGGCTAGGAGCAGCCCTACTCCTATATCTCTCAGTAGCTGACGAAGCCTTCAGCTCAGCCCTTGAATAAGAGGAAGGGAAACACTAGCTCCCTATCTACTTTACCAGCCACATGCTTTGGGACACTGAGAAGCGCTACCAAATGATCGAAAAGGTGACACTAGCACACGTCACCTCAACAAGACAACTTAGTCCCTACTTCTAGAGTCATCAAGTGGTAGCCAAGATGAACTACCTCATTAAGCAGGTTTTGAGAAAGCTTGAACTCGCAAGAAGGATGGTAGCCTAGTCTGTCAAACTTTCAAAGTTTGACATTCAATACAAACCATGCGGCCCCATGAAGACACAATTCATGGCTAACTTTCTGGTAGAATTTGCTAGAAACAACACAACCACCCCAGACTAGTGGACCCTTTACGTTGACGATGCGTCCAACAAAAAAGGAAACGGGGCTGGGATCATCCTCGAAAGCCCTGACAATATCACTCTAGAGCAAGCCCTCAAGCTCAACTTTAGAGCCTCAAACAACCAAGCAGAGTATGAGGCACTTATTGCAGGTCTGAAGCTAGCTAGAGAAGTCAGAGCCAAGTGGCTACGATGCTACACAGACTCGCAGCTTGTCCAAGGATAGGTTGCCATCACATACCCGACCATGGAAACAATGCTGCTCAAGTACTATCACATAGTGAAGTCTCTTATCAACAATTTCAAATGTTTTGAAATGTACTACATCCCTAGGGAAAATAATACCCGAGCGGACCTACTCTCCAAGCTGGTCAGCACCAAGAAGGTCGGGCACCTCAGGATCATCATCCAGGAGATACTCCAAACTCCACCCATAGATGCTGAGGAAATTATGGTTGGAGAAGAGGGGAAACAAAACTGGATGACCCCCTACAAGAACATCATAATTTGGAGGGTCTTGCCGCCAAACAAGGATGAAGCTCGACGCCTCAAACGGAAGGCCAGCTACTACTCAAATGCATAAACAATCAACAGGTAGACTACATCATGAAAGAACTTCATGAAGGGATCTGCGGTCTCCATACTAGAGGATGCTTCCTAGCCACCAAAGCAGTGTGAGCTAGCTATCACTAGCCAACACTTAAGGCAGACGCCCTCAACTTTACCAGGAGATGCAAACAATGTCAAGAGTTTGCAGACGTGCTACACACTTCTCATGACAACATTCATAGTCTAAGCTCCCTTTGGCCCTTCGCCATGTGGGGAATGGACATACTTGGACCACTTCCAAAGGCCCTGGGAGCTATCAAATACTTACTTGTCACCATCGGCTACTTCACCAAATGGATAGAAGCAAGAACACTTCGGGACATTGTGGCTAGTGAGGTGAAAAAATTCACCTTAATTCACCTTAAAGGTTTAGGAATAATTAATTCAACCCCCCTTTTTAATTATTCTGAGGCCACTCGATCCAACAAGTGGTATCAGAGCAGGTTTCTTGTAGGATGGCCTCCTCAAATCCCTTGTTTCCTGAAGGAAATTCTATTCACAGACCACCCATTTTCAATGGTGAGGGTTACCATTATTGGAAAACCCGCATGCAAATATTCATTGAAGCCATAGATCTAAATATATGGGAAGCAATAGAATTAGGACCACATATACCCACTATAGTAGATGTAAGCACAAGCACTTCAACCCAAAAACCTAGAAATCAGTGGACAGAAAAAGATAGGAGAAAAATCCAGTACGATCTCAAAGCCAAAAATATCATCACTTCAGCCCTAGGGATAGATGAGTACTTTAGAGTGTCAAATTGTACTAATGCCAAGGATATGTGGGATACTCTCCAGTTAACCCATGAAGGAACCACAGATGTAAAAAGGTCTAGAATAAATACCCTTACCCATGAATATGAGTTATTTAGGATGAATCCAAATGAAAACATTCAGAGATTACAAAAAAGGTTTACACATATTGTAAACCATCTTGCATCATTAGGAAAATTTTTTCCTAATGATGATTTAATTAATAAAGTCTTAAGATGTTTAAGTAGGGAATGGCATCCCAAGGTAACTGCTATTTCTGAAAGCAAAGATCTCTCTTCCATGTCTCTTGCCACTTTATTTGGTAAATTGCAGGAACACGAGATGGAACTTCAACGCCTCAATCAGAATGAAGAAAATGACAAAAAGAAGAGAAGCATAGCCCTTAAAGCCTCATCTTCAATACAAGAAGAAAACGAAGAAGAAGATTCAGATGATGAAGATTTTTCCTTCTTTGTTAAGAAATTTCAGAAATACATCAAGAAAAGAAGAATTGATAGGCGTCAGAATTTCAATAATGGAAGAAAATCACAAGAGGATTCTCAAGTCCTTAGGTGTTACAAATGCAACCAAATTGGTCACATTAAGGCCAACTGTCCGTCAAATGAAGAATGGTCGGAGAAAAGTGAAAAGAAAATATTTGACGAAAGAAGAACTAAGAAAGCATACATTGCATGGGATGACAATGATTCATCCGATGGTTCAGAAAAGGAGATTAATCTTCTAACTAAAGATTATGAAAGTGACGAGAACGTCTCTCAAGGATAAAATAAAACAAGGAGAAAAAGCATGATCCTCATCTTTGAAGATCTAGACACTTCAATTCTGAAAAAGGTAATATCAAAACCATTATCTTATTAAAATTTCTCTTAAAGTTGAAATTTTTATTCAAACAATTTGACTATGATGACTAACAATTCTTTATTTGTTTGTCTTTTGATTGTTTGAAATCATAAGTATATTTGCTTGATTGATTTTATCCTATTTGCATGATATATTCATTCATATAGTTAAGTAAAATCAATATTCTTCTTGCTTGTGTTTTGATTGTTTTTGATAAAATTGATTATCTTCATGCTTTTTAAATATTTTTTTTGCATGACATAATATGTAAATTACATGATTAAAAAATTTACTCATAAAGTGTTTTCAAATTAGTTTTCATAGAAAAATACTTTGATAGTAACTCAAAACCTCTTCTCCCCTATAAAGCCTGTTGTTTTTGTTTTCTAGCTAAAATAACCACTGGTAATCGATTACCATAATAGTGTAATCGATTACAAGCAGTTATTTCTGGCAAAGTTGCTCTCTGGTAATCGATTACCATATTTGTGTAATCGATTACGATGCGTCCCTGCATCTATATATTCAAATTTCAAATTCTGAAATCTGCAACCTTTCTCTCTCTCGAAAACCCTCGCCCCCAATTTTTCTTCCTGCCATATCTCACTCAATTCTTGCCCAAATCACTCCCCGTAAAGCCCAAACTTCATCTTTTTTCAATCTCTTTCATTTGAACCGATTGAAATCCCAAAAACACTCCTCAAATGGCAGAACCATCAAAAAAGCGGAAAGGAACCTCGAGTCGGAGTCAGCGGCATTTTGGATCACAGGAAGCCCCAATTCCTCCCTCCATTCCCTCTGGATCATTATTTTCATAAGAGGAACAGCATACAAGGTACACAAACCTCTTTTCCTCTCGTTCCATTGTAGACCCAAAATTCATAGATATGGAGTTCTTCTCTAATGAGAATTTTGAATGCTTCCAAGCATTTGAAAACTCCAATCTTATTCCATTTATGTCTCTGAAATTACCTGTCTATTCTGAATTAGTCAAAGCTTTTTATTCTAATTTAGAAATCCATGAAGGTACTCTAAACTCTGAAGTTTATGGGATCAAGATGGTCATTGACCAATCCCTATTTTATGATTTAACCAAATTGCCTAGTAAAGGTGTGCCTTTTGAGGTGCACTGATTGATGAATGGAAATTCGATTTCTCTGTGCATGATGCCCGCCGGTTGGTTTGCACCAACCAAGCGGATATGACCGGAAGACTTCTTGCCGGTTCATTGGCTTTTGAAAGTCGCATCCTCCATTACCTTATAGTTCGCATTTTGCTTCCTAGATCTTCAAACCTTGCCCAAGTTTCTGAAGAAGATCTCACTGTCATGTGGGCCTTTCATAAAGGTTTACAAATTGATTGGGCACATCTTGTTAGATATCGCATGCATAAGGCATTGCGATTGAATGCCCCATTACCTTATCCTCACCTTGTTACCCTCTTTCTTCAACATTTCAACATCCCTCTTGATTTTGAACCTTATGTTCCAATCAAGAGATCATTCCTTATAGGCGCTTCAGTCATAGCATCCTTTGGTTATATTAAGGAGCATGATGGCTCATGGGTAAAGAAGGGTGCTAGAAATATTGGTGAAGAAGGACATGAGAGAGAAGATTCATCTCTTCTTTCGAAGATTTTGGAAAGGTTTGATGGTCTTCAAACCTTTGTTGGTGAGAGGTTTGATACTTTAGAATTGCAAGTGGATATGCGCTTCAATGAAATGGAGTCAAGGATGACAAAGGTTGAAGAAGATGTATCTTACATCCGGTCAAGCTTCGATCTTCCACCACCGCCACCTCCATCATCTTAGAATTATATTTTAATATTATTACTACTTTGATTTTCAGCCTTGTATTTTGGCTATATTACTATGGCATTTGAACAATTTATTATTTCCTTATTTGCATGGTTTGGTTGAACAAGTATGTTATTTGACTATGTGGATTTTATAAGTTAATCTGTTTATGATTGTTGCTTCATGAATTTTACTTCATGATGTGGTTAATATTTTTTATGAATGTTGTATGAATGTTTAAGATATATTTGCATACTTTACGTTTGATACGCACTTTGGTTTTTTGTTTATGCCAAAGGGGGAGAGAAATAGGGATAAATCAAGAACTCACATGAGTAATCAATTTAATTTTAAGATAAGCATAAATTCAAAAACAAAGGGGGAGCATTTATAAGAGTGATCGACTAGGAAAAAGTGTGTGTTTGTTTCTTGATTTCAGAAGTTGTCATCATCAAAAAGGGGGAGATTGTGGAAGCAAAGCTTCATGATGAATCAAAAATGATTCAAAGGTGTTTTGATGATAACAATGATGACAATAGAAGATGATGACAAAGGTGATGAACAAAAAGCTCAAAAGATCAAAGAAAAACTCAAGTGAATCAAAGAACAACTCAAGTGAATCAAAAAACATCTCAAGTGAATCAAGAACAAGTCAAGAGTTCAAGAATCAAGAAGAATTCAAGACTCAAGAAGAAAGCCTACAATCAAGAATCAAGATTCAAGATTCAAGATCTCAAGAATCAAGATCAAGATTCAAGACTCAAGATTCAAGAATGAAGAAAAGACTCAATCAAGATAAGTATTAAAAAGTTTTTTCAAAACTTTGAATAGCACATGAGTTTTTGACAAAACCTTTACCAAAGAGTTTTTACTCTCTGGTAATCGATTACCATATTGTTGTAATCGATTACCAGTAGCAAAATGAGTTTGAAAAAGTTTTCAAACTGAATTTACAATGTTCCAAATATTTTCAAAAGGTTGTAATCGATTACAATGTTTTGGTAATCGATTACCAGTGTCCTTGAACGTTGAAATTCAAATTTAAATGTGAAGAGTCACATTGTTTCACTCAAAAGCTTTGTATAATCGATTACCAATGTTTGTTTCTGAAAAATCTAAAGATGTAACTCTTCAAAAAGGTTTTGACTTTTTCAAATAGGTTTTAAGTTTTTCTAAAAGTTATAACTCTTCTGAATGGCCTTCTTGACCAGACATGAAGAGTCTATAAAAGCAAGGCTTTGTTTTGCAATTTCAATTAATCTCTTACAATCCTTTACAAGCCTTGAATCTCTTTAAACTTCTTCTTCTTCTTTGTACCAAAAGCTTTCTGAAGTTTTCTGGTTTTCTAAACCTTGAAAACTTGTGCTATTCATCCTTTTCATTCTCTTCTTCCTTTGCCAAAAAGAATTCGCCAAGGACTAACCGCC
The DNA here is from genome assembly GCF_000004515.6 of Glycine max. NCBI lineage: Eukaryota > Viridiplantae > Streptophyta > Magnoliopsida > Fabales > Fabaceae > Glycine > Glycine max. Next base: position 28,286,805 of record NC_038242.2, read on the forward strand.
TGAATTCTTTTTGTGTCTCTCTTCTCCCTTTTCCAAAAGAACAAAGGACTAACCGCCTGAATTCTTTTGTGTCTCCCTTCTCCCTTGTCAAAGAATTCAAAACGACACAGTCTGAGAATTCTTTTGATTCTTCCCATTCCCTAATACAAAAGCGTTCAAAGGTTTAACCGCCTGAGAATTCTTTTGTATCCCCATTCACAAAGTATCAAAGGTTTAACAGCCTGAGATCTTTGTCTTAACACATTGGAGGGTGCATTCTTTGTGGTACAAGTAGAGGGTACATCTACTTGGGTTTGACTGAGAACAAGAGAGGGTACATCTCTTGTGGATCAGTTCTAGTGGAGGGTACATCCACTAGGGTTTCAAAGATAACAAGGGAGGGTACATCCCTTGTGGATCTTTGCTTGTAAAAGGATTTTTACAAGGTTGAAAGAAATCTCAAGGACCGCAGGTCGCTTGGGGACTAGAGGTAGGCACAGGTTGTTGCCGAACCAGTATAAAAACTCTTGTGTGTTTGTTTCCTTCTTCCCTACTCTTTTACTTTCCGCTGTGCATTTAATTTTCGCTTTTACTTTCTGTTAAGTTTCTCTTCTACTCCATATTCTCTTAACAACATAAGTAAAAGCCAAGGACAATACTTACACTACAAGCAAGACTCGTCAAACCCAAGCTCCACACTAGTTGATCCTTATTGGTCTACAAAATCCAAGGTCCATCCTTGGTAAGCCTCAACACAGCTCTGTAGGCTTGACAAAACCCAAGACAAACACCTCTCTGGTCCAAGGCTCGACAAACCCAAGGACCACCCTTGGTGAAGCCTCATATTACTAAAGTTCCACCTCCACAGGAACTCAAGGTACGCAAGGTCTACCATTGACAATATTTCCTATTCTTAACTTTTATTTGTGTAGGAATATAGGCTTATAAAAAACCCAAGGTCTACCCTTGGTACTCACATCTACAAAACCCAAGGTACGCCTGATGGAAGCTAGCTTGAGAAGCTTCTATGAAAGTTGGATCTTTGAGCTTCAATGAGATCCTTCAATGGTGATTTTCAGCCATGAGAAGAGGTGCCATCCATTAGAGAATAAGCCATGGAAGGAGAAGCTTTACCACCAAGAGAGTGCCTTGGATAAGAAGCTTAGAAAGGAAGCTTCAATGGAGGAAGATAATGAGGGAGAGAGAGAGAAAGTGGCATGGAAAATTGAAGGAGGAAAGGGAGAAAAGTTGAACTTTGATGTGTGTCTCACAAGTTTCTCATTCATCAAAGTTACAACAAGTGTTACACATGCTTCTATTTATAGCCTAGGTAGCTTCCTTAAGTTTCCTTGAGAAGCTTCCCTTGGAAGCTAATGTTACAGCCCTCCAATAGCTAAGCTCATCCCCATGCCAAAATACATGAAAGAAGAAAGCTTCCTTGGGAAGCAAGTGTTACACCCCTCCAATAGCTAAGCTCACCACCCCCCCCCCCCTCCAAAAAATACATGAAAATACAAAAAAAAAAGTCCCTACTACAAAGACTACTCAAAATGCATTGAAATACAAGGCTAAAACCCTATACTACTAGGGTACCTTTAACTTGTAGGGTAGGGTGCTCTTAATTTGTAGGATATCCTACAAACCTAAAATGGCCAAAATACAAGGCCCAAAAGAAGGAAAACTTATTCTAATATTTACAAAGAAAAGTGGACCCAACCTTAGCCCATGGGCTTAGAAATCTACCCTGAGGTTCATGAGAACCCTAGGGCCTTTTTCGCAGCTCTAACCCAATCCTCTTGGAGCCTCTTGCTCATGGCTCTGGTGACTGGTCCCTTCCTAGGGAGGATTGCATCATCCCCTCCCCCTTGAAGAGGATTTGACCTCAAATCTGTTGGTTCCTCCTCCTCGATATCAGCTCCATTTGCAAGAGGAATTAAATCAAAAATGTTAAAAGTGGTGTTGACTCCATACTCTTCTGGGAGGTCCGACCTATAGGCATTATTATTGATCCTCTCCAAGACCTGCAAAGGTCCATCACCTCTAGGACTAAGCTTGGATTTCCTCTTAGTAGGGAATTTGTCCTTCCTAAGATGGAGCCAAACCTAGTCCCCCTCATTAAGAACTAGCTCATTTCTTCCTCTATTGCCTTTAGTTGCATACACCTTTGTTTGGTTCTCTATTTGGTTCCTAACCCTCTCATGCAATTTCTTTACAAACTTTGACCTAGATTCCCCTTCTTTATGTATAAAAGAAGTGCCAAGTGGGAGGGGAATTAAGTCTAAGGGTGTTAAAGGATTGAACCCATAGACAACCTCAAAAGGGGATTGCTTGGTGGTTTTATGAACCCCCCCTGTTGTAGGCAAATTCTACATGAGGAAGATACTCATTCCAAGACTTATGGTTGCCATTCAGAAAAGCCCTTGAAAGGGTGGATAAAAACCTATTCACTACCTCTGTTTGCCCATCATTTTGTGGATGGCAAGTGAAATTCTGATACCGATGACAGATGTCGTACCGGATGTCACGACATCACGCTTCAGAACATGCAGATTATATTTGACAGTATGAACAGATTAAACAAGTAAATAACACAAGAGAATTGTTAACCCAGTTCGGTGCAACGTCACCTACATCTGGGGGCTACCAAGCCAGGGAGGAAATCCACTAAAATAGTGTTAGTTCGAAGATCTAACAGCCACTGTTTACAACCTTCTCACCTAACCACTACCCATGCAACCTCTACCTAAGAGCCACTCTTAGATATGAGAACCCCTCTCACTCCCTCTCAATCACTCTCCCGTGTTTACAAATAAATCAAAGACACACCAGAGATTGCTCTCTGAACAATAGAGATCAACTCTACACACTCAGGTCCAACACTTGATGTTAGGGTAACATCAAGGTGGCTCACAAAACACTCAAGTCCCAAAACTCACAAAATAACTCTTCAATCTCGGACTTGGTAGAAAACTCGTGCAGCCTTCATGTTTATATAGCAGTGTGCGTATCTGGGCTGCAACAACTTGCGCTGGATAAGATCTATCATTCTCCTGAAAATCTGCACTTAAAGATCTAAAAGATAAAGTTTGATCTTTTAGTTTTTATCTTTAATCTTTAATCCCTGAACGAACTATTCAAGTTTGTAATTCAAACTTTAATTTTCTTTTAATTCGTTCCTAAAGATAGATCGCCAAATCTGTTGCTAACTGCACATTAATCTGTTAAAGATATAACAGATTTGTGTCCAGTATTTTCGGGCAGGATGTCCTGGACATCGTATCCGACATCGTGGATCCTGCAGCTTCAATTCTTCATTTGACATTTTATCTTGCCTTGTGCATTGTGCAGCCCAATCTGATTCCTTGACATAACGTTGGACATCATGTGCAGCAACTCCAGCTTTCCTTCATTGTCTAAGTGCTTATGTTTTAACAAAATTTTAGCCAATCTTTTAAAACTCAGTAAAGCTAAGCACTAACAATCTCCCCCTTTGGCAAATTTTGTCTAAAACATACTTAGACACTTCCTGAGCAGGTACGAGCAGTTATGCAAGTGGGATCAGCAACTTTCATTATCAGAGTAATCAAGCACAGCGGTATCTGTAGTGGCGACAGCAAAATTCTGCAAGTTGCAAGTCGTTTCCAGGATGTCAAGACATCTCACGTGACATCAGCTTTCTGCTCCCCCTGTCTCCATGCTCCTACTGCTGTGAAGCAGTTCACTGCGGCATCTTCTATCAGCTACTAGTTTTAGTAGCTTACATCAATCATCATCAGCAGCAGTAGTATAAATACTACTCCCCCTCAAAATCATATAACTACTACTCCCCCTCAAAATCATAAATCATGCATAATATAATATCCTACTACTCCCCCTTTTTAGACAGAATTTGGCAAAAGTAGAATGCATGAAATTAATGTGCACATATTACAGACCAATAACTAGTAAAAGTAAAAGCAAAAATAAAGGTCTGATGGTCATGGGGTGGCATCAGAATCATCATCATCTGACTCTGTATCCTCTGCTGCATCTTCTTCTTCCTCAGCTGCTTCTTCTTCTTCCTCAGCTGCTTCTCCATCATCAATGCCACTGTCTGAGAGTCTTTTGATCAGGCGTTCCAGCTTCATTTTCTTCTCTGTGTTGGCTTTGATGGTTGCCTCCAGCACCTTGCATGTGTCCTTGAGTTCAGCAATCAAATCATCCTTGGACACAGCACCTGAAGCAGCAGCTTTCCCTGATGTCGAGACAATGTCTGGGACATGTGTCCCCTCAAACAGTTTGTAATGCAGGGATAGAGCAGATTCTCTCTTCTTCACAGAGTCAATGTTGTTTAAAATATTGGGATGTTGACTCAACATAATGCCACACAATACAGTTGGGAAGGCAATGGGTAATTTGACAGCAAAAGATTCTGAATGCTTAACAGTTTGATCAAAAATATAGTTTCCAAAATTAAATTTGGACTTGGTTCCAACAGCATACAGAAATTTACCCAATCCTGTGGCAACAGTGGAAGTATGATTGGTGGGTACCCAGTTTGCAGTGCCAATCCTATGCAGGATTGCATACTTCACACTTAGCTTCCCTGCAGAAAGCTTCCCTTTCTTTGGCCAATGCTGGACTTGTTTGGCAGTGATTTCCTTGGCAATTTGATGCTCAGAAACAGCAATATCCACCACTCATTCAGTTGGTCTGCCCAGGTATTTGTTGATTACAGCAGGGGAGAATCTAACACATTTTCCTCTGACAAACACTTTCTGATACTCATCACTCTTTCTGTTTGTTATGTCAGAGGGAATGTTGACAATGAATTCCCTGACTAGACTTTCATAGCAATCTCCCAACTTGGTGACAGTTTTCAGCAGTCCAGCAGCCTTGATGAGGTCCATGATCTCCTTGCAATCCAAGGCATCTCTTCCCAGTTCTCTTTCTAAGGCAAGTCTGCGTTGATATACAAATTTCCACCTTTCAACATTGCCAATGGAGTGGAATGAAATGTTGTCCAATGGTGCATCAGGGACATTTCCAGGCACCTTTTTCCCTGATTTCTTGGCCCTCTTGATGTCGGGAACATCTAGTTCGACATCATCATCAGAATCAGATGAGGAAATTTCTTTCCTCTTCTTGGAAGGGATTGCAACTTTGCTCCATCTGGATGTGGTAGGAGTGATTGGAGTGCTCTTCTTCTGTGCCATAGTTTTGATTCGCCCAGACCTAGTAATGGGGGTTTTTCCCTTTCTGCTTTGTAATCTTTCTGCAATGCCAGGTGCCAACTTGTTGGCTATGGGTTCCTCATCAGATTCTACTTCTTCTAGGTCAATGAGGTCACCTGGAGCAGGTTCTGGTGCCCTTGGTGCAGGGGTCTCCTCTGTGGCTTGATCCTCTTCCTCTGTTGATTCCTCTTTACTGGATGAAGAGAGGACTTCAGCATTTGGGGTGGAAGATGTTGGAACATCTTTATCAGCATCAGGGACAGAAGCATTTTTCAGAATGCTACTCACAATACTGCGGATCTTCTTATCCATCTCCGTGTCTACTTCCCTAGGACTTGTTGCAAGGCTAGGGTTTTCAGAAATCTTCACTCCCTGTTGTCTTTTGGGGACCAGTTTCTCAGGAATAGGGGCTTGACCAGGAATCATTTGTATGGGTTGGATATTGAATTCAGGTTGTTCCTGGTTTGAAGGTGCTTTGGTGGATGATGGAGATGATGGTACAGAGGGTGAACCAGGAGATGAAGTTTCTTTTGGTGAGGTAGCCATGGAGAAGCAGAGCCTTTGGAGTGGTTTCGTGAATCTCTGAGAGGTGTTGGGGAATGCTGATGAAAACGAGATTACCACGAAAATATGAGTTTGAATGAGGAATGTAGAGGGTCGTGTGAAGCAATGGTCGAATTTGTTTTGGCCCAGTAGTGAACGCGCTATTAACGTTTGAGCACGTTCAGATAAAAGTAATTGCTATAAATCCTCTAGCAGACAAATGCCCAGCTTGCCCCTCAGTTTTTCAAACTGATTTGCATCCAATGCCTTTGTGAAAATATCTGCTATTTGTTCCTCAGTGTCAACATGCTTCAGTGTGATAACTTTATCATCAACAAGGTCTCTAATATAGTGATGTCTAATGTCAATGTGCTTGGTTCTGCTGTGTTGAACAGGATTTTTAGAAATATTAATAGCACTCAAGTTGTCACAGTACAATGTCATGACATCTTGTTCGACATTGTACTCCTTAAGCATCTGCTTCATCCAAACTAGTTGTGAACAGCTGCTTCCTGCTGCAATATACTCTGCTTCTGCAGTAGATAGGGACACACAGTTCTGCTTCTTGCTGAACCATGAAATAAGATTGTTGCCCAAATAGAAACATCCACCAGAAGTGCTTTTTCTGTCATCTGCACTTCCAGCCCAATCAGCATCACAATACCCAACCAGCATTGAATCTGAACAATGACAGTACATAATCCCATAGTCACTGGTGCCATTTACATATTTCAGAATTCTCTTTACTTGATTCAAGTGACTTATCTTAGGGTTGGCTTGATATCTTGCACAAACACCTACTGCAAAGGTGATGTCAGGTCTGCTTGCTGTTAAATATAGTAAGCTCCCAATCATGCTTCTGTACAGACTTTGATCAACACTGGTGCCAGCTTCATCTTTTGACAGCTTCAAGTGAGTAGGTGCAGGTGTTCTTTTATGGCTGGCATTTTCCATCCCAAACTTCTTGACAATGTTCTTTGCATACTTGCTTTGTGAGAGGAATATGGAGTCTTCCATCTGCTTCACTTGGAGTCCCAGAAAATAAGTCAGCTCTCCAACAAGACTCATCTCAAATTCAGATTGCATCTGTTGGACAAAATGTCGAAGCATCTCATTCGACATCCCTCCAAACACAATGTCATCAACATATATCTGTGCTATCATCAAGTTTTCAGCATCTTGTTTGACAAAGAGAGTCTTGTCAATTCCTCCCTTCCTATACCCTTGCTGAGTAAGGAACTCTGTTAGCCTTTCATACCAAGCTCTTGGAGCTTGCTTCAATCCATAGAGAGCCTTCTTGAGCCTGTATACATGATCTGGATGAGTTGGATCTACAAATCCCTTTGGCTGCTCCACATAGGCTTCTTCATTCAGGTATCCATTCAGAAACGCGCTCTTCACATCCATCTGGTACAGCTTGAATTTGAGGATGCAAGCTACACCAAGTAACAATCTGATGGACTCAAGTCTAGCAACAGGGGCGAAAGTTTCATCAAAGTCTACACCTTCAATCTGAGTGTAGCCTTGAGCAACAAGTCTGGCCTTGTTTCTGGTTATAACACCTTCTTCATTGGTTTTGTTCTTGAAGATCCACTTGGTGCCAATCACATTAGTTCCCTCGGGTCTAGGAACTAGCTCCCAAACTTCATTCCTTTTGAATTGCTCCAATTCTTCTTGCATAGCATTGATCCAGAACTCATCAGTCAGTGCCTCTTTCACATTCTTGGGCTCAATTTTGGAGACAAAACATGAATTGGAGACAATCTCAATCTCCCTTGATCTTGTAGTGACTCCTCTGTTTGGATATCCTATAATCAGCTCCTTGGGGTGCATCTTCTGGATTCTAATGGAGGGACTCTTGTCAGGTTGATTGATGTTTGGTTCATCTGTAGCAGAATCAGAGTTTTCTGCATTTTCTGCACTTTTAGCTGTATCTGCTACATTGTCTCCCGATGTTCTGACATCTTCTTCGACATCCTTCTTTCTTACTGGAGTTAGATCATCAACAACCACATTGATGGATTCCATCACAGTTCTGGTTCTGGAATTGAGTACTCTATATGCTCTGCTGTTTGTGGAGTATCCCAAGAATATTCCTGCATCACTCTTGGGATCCATCTTTCTCCTTTGCTCTCTATCTGCCAAAATGTAACATGGACTTCCAAAGATGTGGAAGTGCTTGACAGTTGGCTTCCTCCCTTTCCAGATTTCATACAGTGTGGTCGGAGTCCCTCTTCTAAGTGTGACTCTGTTGTGGATATAGCATGCTGTGTTCATGGCTTCAGCCCAGAGATTATAGGGAAGTTCTTTGGCATGAAGCATGACCCTAGCAGCTTCCTGCAAAGTCCTGTTTTTCCTTTCAACTATGCCATTTTGTTGTGGTGTAATGGCTGCAGAGAACTCATGAGTGATGCCTTCAGATGTGCAGAATTCAGTAAACTTGCTGTTTTCAAACTCTCTGCCATGGTCACTCCTAATTCTCTTGATGACACAGTCTTTTTCTCTTTGAAGTCTTAGACTCAACTCTTTGAATACTTCAAAGGTGTCCGATTTCTCTCTGATAAAGTTGACCCAGGTAAATCTGGAGAAATCATCCACAACAACATAGGCATACCTCTTTCCTCCAAGGCTTTCAACTTGCATAGGCCCCATCAAGTCCATGTGAAGCAGTTCCAGCACCCTGGAAGTGGTCTGATGTTGAAGCTTCTGGTGGGACATCTTGACTTGCTTTCCAATCTGACATTCACCACAGATTCTGCCTTCTTCTATTTTCAGATTGGGAATGCCTCTAACAGCACCTTTGTCAATGATTTTCTTCATGCCTCTTAAGTGCAGATGTCCAAATCTTTGATGCCATATTTTGACTTCATCTTCTTTGGAGGATAGACATGTGGAGGAGTAACTGGTTTCTTGAGGTGTCCATAGGTAACAGTTGTCCTTTGATCTGCTGCCCTTCATTAGAACTTCACTCTTCTCATTTGTCACCAAGCATTCTGACTTTGTGAAGTTTACATTGAATCCTTCATCACACAACTGACTGATGCTGATCAAGTTTGCAGTCAGTCCCTTCACCAGCAGTACTTTGTTCAGACTAGGAAGTCCATCATGGACTAGCTTTCCCATTCCAGTGATCTTTCCTTTAGAGCCATCTCCAAATGTCACATAGCTAGTGGAGCAGGGTTCAATGTTCACCAGGAATTCTTTAACTCCTGTCATGTGTCTGGAACAGCCGCTATCTAGGTACCAATCTTCCTTAGCTGATGCTCTAAGTGACGTATGAACAACAAGACTGACAATCTTGTGTTTTGGAACCCACATCATCTTCCTTCTGCTGCTGCTACTTTGAGTTCCATGATGTGGATGGCCATGTAGATGATAGCAAAAGGGCTTTATGTGACCATACTTGCCACAGTAGTGACACCTCCACTTCTTTCTTTTACTCTTTTTCTACTGCGTTCCATGATGTCGAGACCGATGTTGTGACATCGTGGCTCCAGTGCTGTTTTTGGCAGGAACAAATTCTGTCATGGTTATTCTGCCAGCAGATTTATGATTAAACCCAAGTCCTCTCTGGTTTCCAACATTCTTCCCAAGCTGTAGCACCTCATCAAGCATATCTGAGCCTTTATTCAGCATCTTTATTGATTTTGTCATGTTTTCCAGTTTAGAGTTCAGAAAACCAACTTCTCCTTTAAGCTCAGAGATCTCCTCTTCATGTGCCTCCTTCTCAGCCTCCAGATTTGCAATGACCTTCTTCAGTTGTGCTTCTTGCTGAAGAATCTTCTCACTTTTGATGCATAGTTTTCTATAGGATATAGCAAGCTCATCAAAAGTGATTTCAATATCACTTGAATCTTCATCAGATTCAAATCTCCCAGTGAGTGCATTCACATCTCTGTCAGAATCACTTTCTTGTTCACTCTCTGTATCATCAGACCGACATACAGAAAGTCCTTTCCTCTGCTTCTTGAGATGGGTGGGACATTCAGCTTTGATGTGCCCATAGCCTTCACACCCATGGCATTGAATTTCTTTGCTGTGACTGGGCTTTTCCTCTGACTTTTTGTGGTGTTCACTACCTTTCCTGATGTCGAAAGGGATGTTCCGGACATGTGGTTTCTGCCTCCTGTCCATTCTGTTCAGCACTTTGTTGAACTGTTTTCCAAGAAGCACAACTGCGTTAGTCAGACCTTCATCAGTATCCAGGTCATACTCATCTTCTTCTCCTTCATCATTGGATACAAATGCCAGGTTCTTGCTCTTCTTTTCAGTCCTATCTGAGAGTCCTAGCTCAAAGGTTTGAAGGGAACCAATGAGTTCATCTACTCTCATGTTGCAAATGTCTTGGGCCTCCTCTATTGCAGTGACTTTCATGTCAAATCTCTTAGGCAAAGATCTGAGGATCTTTCTCACCAGCTTTTCATCTGTCATCCTTTCTCCCAAGGCAGTGCAAGCATTGGCAATTTCAAGAATGTTCATGTGGAAGTCATGAATACACTCTTCCTCCTTCATCTTCAGATTTTCGAATTTTGTAGCCAATAGTTGCAATCTGGACATCTTCACTTTGGAGGTTCCTTCATGAGTGGTTTTCAGGATCTCCCATGCATCCTTGGCCACTGTGCATGTGTTGATCAGTCTGAAGATATTCTTGTCAACTCCATTGAATAGGGCATTCAAGGCTTTGGAGTTTCCAAGTGCCAATTCGTCTTCTTCTTTTGTCCAGTCTTCTTCTGGCTTTAATTCATTAGTGGGCTTTCCTTCTGTGTCCAGCATCTTGGGATGTTCCCAGCCTTTGATGACAGCTTTCCAGGTTCTGCTATCCAGTGATTTGAGGAAGGCCACCATCCTTGCTTTCCAGTATTCATAGTTGGTTCCATCCAGAATTGGTGGTCTGTTCACTGGTCCTCCTTCTTTCTCCATGTTCATCAGAATTTATCTCCCTAGATCTCACTCAGTGATTTAGAGTGCCCGCTCTGATACCAATTGAAATTCTGATACCGATGACAGATGTCGTACCGGATGTCACGACATCACGCTTCAGAACATGCAGATTATATTTGACAGTATGAACAGATTAAACAAGTAAATAACACAAGAGAATTGTTAACCCAGTTCGGTGCAACGTCACCTACATCTGGGGGCTACCAAGCCAGGGAGGAAATCCACTAAAATAGTGTTAGTTCGAAGATCTAACAGCCACTGTTTACAACCTTCTCACCTAACCACTACCCATGCAACCTCTACCTAAGAGCCACTCTTAGATATGAGAACCCCTCTCACTCCCTCTCAATCACTCTCCCGTGTTTACAAATAAATCAAAGACACACCAGAGATTGCTCTCTGAACAATAGAGATTAACTCTACACACTCAGGTCCAACACTTGATGTTAGGGTAACATCAAGGTGGCTCACAAAACACTCAAGTCCCAAAACTCACAAAATAACTCTTCAATCTCGGACTTGGTAGAAAACTCGTGCAGCCTTCATGTTTATATAGCAGTGTGCGTATCTGGGCTGCAACAACTTGCGCTGGATAAGATCTATCATTCTCCTGAAAATCTGCACTTAAAGATCTAAAAGATAAAGTTTGATCTTTTAGTTTTTATCTTTAATCTTTAATCCCTGAACGAACTATTCAAGTTTGTAATTCGAACTTTAATTTTCTTTTAATTCGTTCCTAAAGATAGATCGCCAAATCTGTTGCTAACTGCACATTAATCTGTTAAAGATATAACAGATTTATGTGTCCAGTATTTTCGGGCAGGATGTCCTGGACATCGTATCCGACATCGTGGATCCTGCAGCTTCAATTCTTCATTTGACATTTTATCTTGCCTTGTGCATTGTGCAGCCCAATCTGATTCCTTGACATAACGTTGGACATCATGTGCAGCAACTCCAGCTTTCCTTCATTGTCTAAGTGCTTATGTTTTAACAAAATTTTAGCCAATCTTTTAAAACTCAGTAAAGCTAAGCACTAACAGCAAGTGGTAGAGAAAAGAAGGTTAGTTCCCAGCTGCCCATAAGGTTTTCCAGAAGTGGCTAAGGAACTTAGCATCTCTATCTGACACAATAGTCCTAGGCAAACCATCAAACCATGAAGTCTTATAACTTCCCTGAAGAAAAGTTTTGAGATGTGAGAAGCATCATCTACCTTGTGGCATGGTATAAACTGTGCCATCTTGCTAAACCTATCTACCACCACAAAGATAGACTCTACACCTCTTTGGGTTCTAGGAAGCCCAAGGACAAAGTCCATACTAATGTCTACCCATGGTACAGATGAGATGGGTAAGGGTGTGTATAGCTCATCAAGCATTACCCTAGACTTGGCTTGTAAACAAGCCACACACCTAGTAGTGCTAAGGGAGGTTTCCCTTGATAGGAAAAGGTAGAAGGATTGTTTAAGAAGGAGTGCATTTTTTATATCACCTTTTGTTGCAAAATGATTTTCCTTCTTAACAATCTTCTTGGAGGAATCATTTTCCTTTTTTCCCTTCCCCTTGGCCTTTGAAGACAAGGCCTTTCTATCTATCGCAACCTACCTCACGACGGGACGACAAAAGCAAAATAGATAAGCCAAAGCATTTGTCTCCTAGGGAGAAAATGAGTAGAGTCGCCACCAACGTTTACTCGAAGAAAACGTTAGAAAAACAAAAAAGAGGTTTGCGAATTTTGAAAATAAGGGTTTTGGAGTTGTTTATGCATGGGGAAGGTATTAGCACCCCATGCACCCATCATAAGGGACGACAACCTTTAATCAAGTGTGCGCAACGTGACTTCATAATTATTTACTTTTCCCTTTTTATATTTTTTTAATGGTCGACAGGGGGCTGCCCTTGCTCCTACGTATCCTCAGGTGCAATGAGGAATTCAGACCTACGTAGTTCTTTATGTCTGAGTGTTTGTGTGTTAAATTAATTTTATGTTTTTTTGAAAGATTTATTTTAATTATGGACAAAGAGTCGTTAAAGTGTTGGACCTTAAAACGACGTTTTAAATTTTGAAAAACGGATAGATTCGTTAAGGCGTTGGACCTTGAAACAATCTCAAGTGATATTTGATGAAAAGAAGAAGTTTGGTTGTGAATTGGTTTTATCTTAGTTTTGTTTATTAACGTTCAAACTTTTTAAAGATAACTTTACGATACTAGTGATCGATTAGGTTTAAAATTTACAAGAAAAATGAGATTTACCGATGATAGATGGAGGAGGTGAATGTGCACATAACAAGGGGGGACCCCTAAGGGTACATAGATCACATTCAATCTTTAAAAATAAAACTAACCGACGGTCACACGAAGAACAGTAAACAAGAAAGCGACGGCGGTCACGATTCGGTAGCATCTCGACTTCGTTTCCTCTTCTTTCTTCTTCTTCTTTCTTAATTATCTCAATTCCCTCCTCTTCTGAAGCTTGTAACCCCTTAAAACACCCCTAGGATGCCTATTTGTAGGCAAAAGGACACCTTGGGGTGGTTGCAGCTCGCCTAGCCAAGCTGAAACTTAATCCTGAAGCAATGAGCTCGCCCAGGCGAGCTGGTCCCTTATCCTTGAAGTTATTTGGTGGCCCATGCGAGCCAAATGCTGGCCTGGGCGATCTGGGGCCTAGGAAAAATAAGGAAAATACCTTTTTGCCCTCCTTTCTTAGTATCTTTTGTCTTCCTGATCGAAACACCGAATGGTTCCTTGCTTTGCACTGTAATTGATGTTCAACACCGTAAGTCGACTATTAAGGATCAAAAGATCAATGAATGATAGTCCCCGAATGAAATTAGGGTATGACAGTTGTCCCTCTTTACGTATCTTTTATTGGAAATAAAAGGGAAGTAAAGATAAGGAGACTAATTTCGTCCGAGCGACCTTGCTATCTAAAATGGACGCCAGAGAAAGCAAAAGAAATTAAACCAAAAAAGAAAAAGGATATTGAAGTCCTATAGAGAATATGAGCAGAAGTCATTTGATGTTTTTTATAAAGCGTAGAAACAGAGGACGTTGAGTCTTAAGAAGCCCAAAGACAAGGACATTAAGTCCTATGAAAGATAAAGACAAGGACATTGAGTCCTATTGAGTCTTATGAAAGACATAAGATTTTGAAGTCTTATAAAGTGTAAAAGACAGAAGACATTGAAGTATTTGAAATGTAAACGACTGAAGACATTGAAGTCTTTGAAATGTAAATGACTGAATATAAAAGCGAGGACTTTGAGTCCTATGAAAGATAAAGGCAGAGGATGTTGAGTCCCATGAAATCATAAAGCAAAGGACGCTGAGTCCTATGAAACAAGCCAATAGGTACAAGTACTAAAGGGCTTAACCTTATGAGAAAGCAAGAGGTTGACTCTTTGAGAGGGCCTCTCATCCTAAACTCAAAAGATAGGATATTAGATTTGGAAAATTGGTATATAAAGAGAAATCTATGCACTTATAGCCTAATATGAACATGATTTTTGGGATGCAGATGCATGCAACCTTCATCTTGAAATGTATAAAATGTAGGCTTTGTATCTAGTAATGCAAAAGGTTTTTAATCATGAAAATTGTGTAATGCTCATGACATTATTTCCTATTTTGGTGACCTTAATTATTTTCTTTTTTCTTCCCCCCTTTTTTTGTGTGTGAAAAACACAGATTGACTGTCTCTTTCTAAGAGATGTGATAACTCATGCAACCTCATCTTATCTTTTGCAAATCTCTTTGGGGACTCCCTTAGAGTGTATGTTTTGGTTTAATCACTTGACAATTTTGGATGACGGCAGTGGAGCCATTTGACATCTTATCAATCAATTGAAATATTGATCCTAGGGTTCATCCCTTTATTTTTGTTTAAAACCTTCTATTATTCTGCACAACAAGGAAACATAAGGCTTTGGGATCGATCGTGTGCCCCATTGAATGATGGCAATGGATTGTCACACTTTGGTATATGACCAAGTGAAACTTTCCTGATTTAATATCATAGAGTGATGCCAAGGGTCTGTCAATCTTGCTGAAACTTGATGGCATGGGCTAATCCCAAAAGAATTTATATAACAAAGGCCACCCTTAGATTCAAAGGAATCCTAAGGAGTCTGCATGAATGACTAACATCAGATGTACCCTACTATCATAATTGTCTTTGGGCATTTTTCACGAGCTCCTGGTCGAATGATTTTTCTTCTCAAATGTGTAAGTGCGAAACCTTGAGGACTCTTTATATATATATATATATATATATTGTGTGTGCGGGTTCCATTCCAGAATCCAACTTAAGAGCAAAATTAGTCATTCCTTGATCCACATGGGCTTTATTGGGCTTGTAACGTGGTCAGGGGTAAGAGGGCTATGAAAGAAAGGATTAGAGAGGCCGAAAGAGTGTTTAATGGTTATATTGAGTAAGAACCTTGAGAGTCTTGCTTGTACTTTGTTCATTTCAACTCTTGGGTTGGCCTCTACTCCTTTTGTCTCATACATTAATCCATAATTGACCTTGACTTGATGAAAACCTTTTCTTAAAAGCATGTGCTTGGTTCGACCCTATGTTCGCAAGAATAGAATTTTGATTGCCAATAATTTAAAAACTTATCATAGAGATGAATGATGAGGGCATACTTATGTTATGCATGACAAACGTAATTAAGAGATCGACATGAGACGCTCGAAGAACCACCCTTTTCCCAATTAGCAAGGCATTAGGCACCATGTTCATGTGATTTCCAATCATTTTTCAAGAGAAATGAGTGTATAATCCCAACATGGTTTGTTTATAGCTATCATCATGGTACCTAACACATGTAACTAAGAATACGGTGTAAACTTTCATGCTTCATTATGACTTTCTTTCTGTTCCTTTTTTTGTTTTTTGTGTTTTTTTAAGGAAAATGCAAGACATGAGCAACTATGTGTTAGGATCATGCATGAGTGAACATAACATGCGGACGATGAAAATAGAATCTATGTAATTGGCAGAACAAAGATATGCCAAATGAAGATGTATGATAATGCAATGACTTATGCAAATGCAATGCATGAATATGATAAACGATAAATGCAGGAATGATATGCCCATTATGATGCCATGAGGATATGCATGATGCGATCAAGGAACAAGCCAGAGTGAGTTTGCTTTGTGCCCCAAATTCAGGAACCTAATGGAAAGGAACCAATAGTCCACTTCTAGTGACAACTCCTAAGGGTGGTTGCATGTAACTTTACTGGCTTCTAGAGATATCATCCTCTTAGGTAACAACATTGTGGTGGTAGGGACTACCAGCGATAATGCATTATCAAAAGAGGAAAACTCTAGATGAGGCTTCATTGTTATCAACTGAGTTGGAGACCCAGCATGACCACAAATTGACTTCCTCTCCCTATGTCTCACACAAACCCGGGTATAGGGCCTAATATCTCAACGTGTATGCAAAGGTGTAGGTGCCATGTGTGCATATAAAAAAAAATATTTCTAGCTACGAATGTAATAGATAGGCAGACACACACCAAACACAATAACATAGAAAATGTTATATACAAATATGGACAAAATGAAAGATAAAAGAGAAAGGGAACATAAATAAAGAAGAAGTCACAATAAAACATTGCACACTGATCGAATGGCTTAACTCTCTAACAAGTCCCTAGTGGAGTCACCATCTATCACAACCTACCTCACAACGGGACGACGAAAGCAAAATAGATAAGCCAAAGTGTTCGTCTCCTAGGGAGAAAACAAGTGGAGTCGCCACCAATGTTTATTTGAGGAAAACGTTAGAAAAACCAAAAAGAGGCTTGCGAATTTTGAAAATAAGGGTTCGGGAGTTATTTACGCATAGGGAAGGTATTAGCACCCCACGCACCCATCATAAGGGACGACAGCCTTTAATCGAGTGTGTGCAACGTGACTTCAGAATTATTTACTTTTTCCTTTTTATATTTTTATTTTTTATTTTTTGGGGTCTATATGGGGCTGCTCTTGCTCCTACGTATCCTTAGGTGCGATGAGAAATTTAGACCTACGTAGTTCTTTAAGTCTGAATGTTTGTGTATTAAATTGATTTTATGTTTTTTTGAAAGATTTATTTTAATTGTGGACAAAGAGTCGTTAAGGCATTGGACCTTGAAACGATCTCGAGTGATATTTGATGAAAAGAAGAAGTTTGTGATGCAATCCTACCCCTCAAGGGTATTGGATAGAAGACTTCAAGAGGATTGGGCTAGAGGTGCTAAAGAAGGCCCTAGGGTTCTCATGAACCTTAGGGTAGATTTCTGAGCCCATGGGCCAAGGTTGGGTCCAATCTTCTTTGTAAATATTAGAATAGGTTTTTCCTTGTTTTGGGCCTTGTATTATGGTCATTCTAGTAGTATAGGGTTTTAGCCTTGTATTTTAGGGCATTTTGAGTAGTCTTTGTAGTATGGACTTTTTTGTATTTTCATGTATTTTGGCATGGGAGGTGAGCTTAGCTATTATAGGGGGTGTGTGTAGCTAAGCTCTAGCTTCTCATCTCAAGGATGTGAGCTTAACTATTAGAGGGGTGTATGTAGCTAAGATCTAGCTTCTCTAGGAATCTTCTCAAGGAAGCTTCTCAAGGAGGTGAGTTTAGTTATTAGAGGAGTATGTGTAGATAAGCTCTAGCTTCTAAAGGAAGCTTCTCAAGGAAGTTTCTCAAGGAAGATTCTCAAGGAAGCTTCTCAAGGAAGCTACCTAGGCTATAAATAGAAACATGTGTAACATTTGTTGTAACTTTGATGAACGAGAGTCTTGTGAGACACACTTCAAAGTTCAACTTCTCTCCCTCTTTTCCTCCTTCAATTTCGTGCCCCCCTTCTCTCTCTCTCACTCTCTCTCTTTCTTTTCCTCCATTGAAGCTTCCTCTCTAAGCTTCTTATCCAAGGCACTCTCTTTGTGGTGAAGCTCCTTCTTCCATGGCTTATTCCCTAGTGGATGGCACCTCCTCTCACATCTTTTCCTTTATCTTCTGCTGCATCTCCATGGTAGAAAATCACCATTGAAGCTCAAAGATCCAGCCTCTACAGAAGCTTCACAAGAAAGCTTCCATTAGTTTGGTTGTGAATTGGTTTTATCTTATTAGTTAGGCCATTATAGATTATTTTCCTATCATATTGCCATGGCCTACCTAAGAGAAGGTGTCCTGCCTCCATAGGAACTACATGACAAATCACTTCATCCTTATATGTTCCAATGGAGAAGGGCACTTTCACTTGTTGATTGACTATCATCTCGTCTTGCTCATTGAGCCATTAAAGTTTATAAGGCTTTGGATAGGGAGTGATAGCTAGGCTCAACTTAGAGACTAATCTTGTGTTGCAAAAATTGCAAAATGAACCACTATCTACAATAAGAAAGCATGTGTTATCAATAATTTTACACTTGTGTGAAAAATATTCTTTTGTTGAGATTGGGTCAAGGCACAAGATTGGCCTTCTAGAAGCCTTCTGACCATTAAAAGGTCCCCTTCTTCTTGGGGGTAGATTTCTTCACTAGATTCATCCCCTTTTGCTTCTTCACTTTCACTAGAGGAAGGTGAAGTAGTAGCCTCATCTTGGCTACTATAAATTTCTTGGCCCCTTATAATCATGGTTTTCTTGGCAGGGCATTAAGAAGCAATGTGTCCTCTTCCAAGACATTTAAAGCACTTTATAGATCTAGTCTTCTCTTGCATACTAGCCTTAGGGGGTTGCTTTTATATTGTCTTCCCCTTATCATCTTTGGGCTTTGAAGATGCAGCCCCTAGGATGCGTTGACATTGGTCTTTCTTTGGATAAGAGTGAGAGCCATAAGATTTTGAAGTAGGCTTCCTTTTAAGTTGTCGCTCTACCCTTATGCAAAGTTGGACTCGGTCATCTAGTTCCCTATATGGAAAGACCTCATTCTTGTCCCTCACTTCCATATTAAATCCACTAAGGAACCTAACAATACTTGTTCTTTCCTCCTCCCTAAGCCCAACTCTCAAAAGGAGTAGTTCCATTTGTTGCCTATACTTTTCAACACTCGTACTCCCTTGTCTAAGCCTTTGGAGCTTGTCCATAAGCTCTCATTCATAGTAGGAGGGGATGTGCCTTTTCCTAAGGGCACTTTTCAATTCTTTCCAATACTCTACTGGAGGATCCCCATGAATCCTTCTTTCCTTAACTAGGGAAGTCCACCAATAGAGGGCATACCCTTAGAAGCTAAGGGTGGCCAAAGGAACCTTCTTTTCCTCACTTGTATGACGACAAGCAAAGAGTTGCTCAACCTTAATTTTTCAATCTAAATAAGCCTCTACATTGTCCTTCCCATGGAAGTATGGGAGGTTAATGTTAGCCTCCTGAGACTTTCTTTCCTTTTCTCTCCTATGGGAGTAAGGTGTAGGATGTGACCTATGCCTTATTCTATAATAGTCACTAAGTTATTCACTTAGGCTCTTGTAGGAGTCATGACTACTATAGTAGGCATGGTTTTCTTTTCTTGACTCTTTTAGTATTTTCCTTCTTTCTTCTTCCCTTATTTGTTCCTTCTCATCTTGACTTATTTCTACCATCTCTTTTCCTTTTTCTTTTCTTTCTAGTTTTTCTTTCCATAACTTGAGGGAACTCAACTCATATAATATTCTAGATAGAGGGTCCTTATGACTAGTACCCTCACCTTTAACACTAGATGAATGATGACTCATGTTGGTTCCTAATTTGTGGTTCTCAACACAATTCATGGTTCAAGAACAAGAACAAGAAATTTGAACCATAGTGTCATACCCTAATTTCGTTCGGGGGCAATCGTTGGTTAATATTTGGATTCTTGCTGGTTGAATTGAGCTGCTTAACACTAATCGCCGTGCAATCCAAAGGGTTTTGTGACATTTCGGGAGGAAATGTGCAAAATACTCAAAATGGGGGCTACCGCCACAATGTTTGATATCAAAGGGGATGATATCTCTAGAAACCTTTGAAAGCTAGATGAAACCACCTTGGGAATTATCACTAAATAGTGAGCTTTTAGTTCCTCCCATTAGGTTCCTAAAATAAGGGCACGGAGCAAACACGCTACGTGTTGTTTTCCTTGATATTGCCATGCATGTCTTTGCAATTTCATGTTTGTGCACGTCTCTTCTGTGTTATTATTTGATGGCATTACCATGCTTGTTCGTCTAGAATATTTCTATTTTGTGCTATCAATTGCATGCTCTCACGCATGTATGTCTGTACTGCATCGTCACTCATGCGTTACATTTGTCTCATCATTTTGTCACGGGAAGTTGGAAGGTCCACATCACCTTCTTAAATGCATACATGGGGCACTGTGGTGATGACTGCAAATGAATCATGATGCCTGAATGTTTGTGGGTAAGAAGAGATGATCTTTCGGGCTCTTGTGTCTGCAAAATGCATTTGTGTCATGCATAGCATAAGCATTCCTTCATGCATTGATCATATTTCCTCCATGATAGGGTGTCAAAGTTTGATTCAAACAGAATTTTTCATTCTAGAAAAAACATGGGATCGAATCAATCACCCTTTCTTAAGAAAAGGTTCTATCAAGTCAAAATTCAAAGCCTAAAGGTTGCAGTTTGCAAGAATTGGGGCAATTGATGGATCAGCTCCAACGTCAAGCTTTTCGCAAGACCTATGGGAAGATTTGGGATCTAGCTATCATAGAAGTCTCTATTGAAGCCATTGCATCCCTCACTCAGTATTACGATCAACCACTGAGATGCTTCACGTTTGGGGACTTTCAGTTAGTACCGACCGTAGAAGAGTTTGAAGAGATCTTGGGATGTATGCTAGGAGGAAGAAAACCATATCTTTTTTTCTGGGTTCTATCCCTCCATGGCGAGAATAGCCAAGGTAGTCAAAATATCGGCGCAAGAGTTGGACCGAGTAAAACAAAACAGAAATGGGATAGTCAGAATACCAAGGAGGCATTTGGAGGAAAAGGCGAAAGCGTTGGTGAATCAAGGTGAATGGGCTTCATTCATTGATGTCTTGGTACTATCAGTATTTGGAGTTGTCCTCTTTCCAAATATAGGGGGCTAGTGGACTTAGCGGCGATCAATGCCTTCCTTGCTTATCACATAGCAAGGAGAGTCTGGTCGTTGCTGTCTTGGTCGATGCTTATGACACCTTTGACTGAAGATGCAAAAAGATTGGCGCAAGGATTGTCTGTTGCACACAAGATCTTTATGTATGGCTAGTCTTGCACCTCTTTCATCATGAAAGTAGACCCGTCTGTCCCCTACA
Source organism: Glycine max (assembly GCF_000004515.6). Classification (NCBI taxonomy): domain Eukaryota; kingdom Viridiplantae; phylum Streptophyta; class Magnoliopsida; order Fabales; family Fabaceae; genus Glycine; species Glycine max. Next base: position 28,307,745 of record NC_038242.2, read on the forward strand.
AGGTCACTGCTTGTGTGCCGAGAAAGGGAAGGCAAATTGGGAGCAACTCCCGGCTAGTATGGTAGGGGCATCTATTAATTGGTTCCCTCGATGGAAGGAAGGAAGAGTCGGGGTTTTGTCCTCATGTGAGGGTTTCTCAAATGCCCCCTGATGGGATCGAGGGGTTGTATCAATTATAATCTCATCCTTTCCATAAGAAAACTTGGCTACCCCATGAGAGGAGCACCGTCAGAAGAAAGCATCACGCCTTTCATCGCACGGGGTTTCAGTGACCTTAATGCGAGGATACTGGTCGAGCCCGGCAAGTGCATTGGATCATGCAAGTAGTATAAAACGGTAAGAACTAAGTATTGAACTCTTGAGGAACTTTGTTTGGTTCTTAAACAACACTCCATAATATTGGTCTTCCTAGTAGACAACATGTTAGTCTTCCTAGTAGGTGCCTAATGTTATAAGGATACTCTCTACTTAATAATGCTCATGTGTTCTATGGTGTCTCTTGAAATGCTAAACCCCGATCCATCATGATAGTCAAGCCTAATCCTGATCAAGCATCATCCTTAGATTCCTCTTCTTGGACTAAACTCGACCAGAACCGCATTAAGACAAACATACAAACAGCTAGGTTACTGTACCCTGATCCCTCATGATAATACGATAAACTAGCCCTGTCCTATCAAGTTCTAAGAATCAGACCAGTTTCCAATGTTGAATGATCCTAATAGAGCATGCATCTACTTGATCAAGGAAAAAGCACACTGAAATGACGTACTGATAGCACAGAGAACACATAAAACATCATTATATTGATATACAGGTATTTAAATCAAGTAGCTATAAGGAAGAACCAACAGAGGATTTAGCTCTCTATATCTAGGAAGCTTCCTTTACAAAAAAAGAGAAGAGAAAAATGAAGGATTGAAGAAGTACAAGTAGGAGGGATGTCTCCTCCACCTCTAGAACCTCACAATCACTCAAAGACTCATCTCATGCTCTCAGGATGGCTTCCTTTTCACTCTCAGTTCTCTGCCGGTCTTTGCACAGCAAAAGCTCTCAAAACTCTCTAGAACTTGGACCTTTCTCTCTCTAGAAATCTCTAAATATGCAAAAGCTTCGAGAATTTCCCAAACTCCCTCTCCATTTCTGATTTCAGGCTTAAATAGGTGGCCTTGTTGGTGCTTGTGCGCTTAGCGCAACTCCGTCTCACTTAGCGCGCATAAGTGAATTTCGTCTTGGCGCTTGTCTTCTTGCTTAGTGGATGCATGCAAGCGATGCGCTTAGCGGGATGAGCCCTCGCTTAGCGCGTGTGTCCAGCTCATCCTTCTTCTAGATTCTTCCTCGCGCTCAGCCTTAAGAGTGGTGCGCTCAAGAGATGGCTCGCTAAGTCGGCAGATTGGCTTTGCGAGCAGATCAAAATCAGCACTTCACAAACTTGCCTAATTAACCTGAAATTGAATGGAAATGATTATTAAATACACAAAATGGGAGTACTAAGTATTTATTACCTATATTTAACAAAAAGTAATTACAACACTACAAAATAACCATAAATGGGAGGAGTTAGATACAATTTCACAGATTTCTTACACAAAAGTTAGTCATATTCATTGACTAACAACTCCCCCAAATTTACAATTTTACTTGCCCTCAAGCAAATAAAGAACAACTCACTGGTCCCCAAGTGACAAGAATATGCAGTGACTATGTACAAAGGTGTGTGCAAGAAAAACTATTGATTGCATGATAATAGAATGAAGCAAAATGCCCTCATCAATTGTCTTTCACAAAGCATGCAGTTATTCAAAGAGAAGAATAAAGTGTATCTTGTACAATTAATTGAAGTTAGGCATAAGACAGATATCAAGGAAAGTAGCTTAAACCATAGTCTCATGGTTACTGTTTCACTCAAGCACAAGTGTTTAAGCTATTCATCAACAACAACTAGCAAGAGGTTCAATCTTTGAACTTCATCTCAAGCCATAAAGTCAGAAATGTATAAACAGAATCAGAAGGACTTTCACAGGCTTGTAGTGAGGCTTGGCTACAAAAATAATTGGTTTTTTCTAGGATTCAAAGGCTTAGATTCTAAGAGAGCACAAATCCTAGACTTATCCAAGTAGTCTTTTCAATACAATTAGCTTACTCACTAGCCTTTCACTTTAACTAGTATTTGACCTTATTACAACAACACACACTTTCTTTAATTGTTTTATTTAACACAACTTATTTGTTGTGTGTGCTGATGTGCTTTACCTTCCACTTTACATCCCGGTTAACTCCCCCAAATTTGGGGCAAATTGCCTTGAACCATCTGCTCTCCTAGAATCTAATCAAGGTATTTGGAGATATTCATTCAAGTTCAGGGTTCAATTTTGAAAATATAATTTAGCTCACAAAGGGTGCAAAGGATACAATTATAATCCAAGGTAAGCTTTTTGGTCAATTGGCTTGTATATACAATCATGGCCTTCATCATGTCCTCATTCATACATTTCATTCTAAAATTCAGAGATTGGTGCAAAGACTATTACTCAATGCTAGTCGTTCACTCACAGTTTAAGATCGCACTCTCACCGGTTAAGGTTCAAGGTTTTTTTTTTCTCAATCAACCTGTCTACTGACTAACAATTCTAATTGCAAGCTCACATTCTTGTTCTTTCATTGTTTAACATACACACTAGCTCAAACTTATGAAAAGAAACACAGCCTTCATCATAATCATGCATTCAATCAAAAAGCAGTATATAATACCCATTTCACAAAAAGATAAAACTGTTTCACTGCATATTCATCAAAATCAAGTCAAATTGTTATGTATGCTTCAAAACATGCATACTAACTATTCACCAAAAATATAAGTATATAATTATAAACAGAAACCAAAATTACTAAAAACAATGTACTGAAACTAATATAGTTATAATCATTATCCAAAAAGCAAAATCATCAGGAATTTAAAATCCCTGAGACAGATCCTGTGTATCCTGAGTCTGAGCATCCTCCTCATCTATCAGATGGAAAACAGGGGAATCAGAGAGAGCAACAGCTTCTCCAGATGCTGACTCTGTAGAGTCTTCAGAGATGATAATAATAGGTGAAGATGGGGGAGCTACTTCAAGTTTGGGAGAAGATGGATCTGCCACTAGAGAATGTGGATCAGCTGGCATTGGTTCAACATGTGCAGGTGTAAGCTTAGGAGGAGCAGCAGTCTCGTCGGATCCTTCCTGACGAGGTGTCTGAGCTACAAACCTTCCACTAGTTCTTACAATCGAAAGTTGAGCTCCAGGCCAAGCCACCTACTCAAGGAACTGCTCTACTGATAGAATGAACCCTGGAGGAGCTACCATCTGTAGGCTTTGCATAATAATAACCTATCCCTGGAATAAGCTTTGCAACATAGTGGTTGTGATTTGGGAGCCCTGGGCTACTGGTCCTACTGATGTAGACAGAGGCGCTGGAGTAGATAGTGAAGGGATGTCATTTGCTCTGGCTCTTTTTCTCGATGCCATCAGTAATGAAAAGAACTCAAAATTCACCTTAGACTACATTTATTCAAGTTGCTGAAATTGACAATGGGCGCTTAGCGGGATACAGCTCGCTTAGTGTGCCCTCAAAAATTTAACACTTCAGCTTAGCATAACAGGGTGCGCTTTAGCCGAATCAACATCACAAAAGATACGCGTTAAGCTCAGAAGGGCTGCGCTTAGCGGACCAATAATTTCAGAAAATTTTACTGAGTATGTGGGCTTAGCGAGCTAGGCTCGCTTAGCCCAACGGCTGTCGCAATGAAATGAGCTTAGCCCAAATAAGCTCGGCTTAGCGCACGACTTTCATAAAAAAATGACTAAGTTACCTGGGTTAGCAAATTAGCCCCGCTTAGCCACATGTATCTCCTCAGGAAGATGAATGTTCTTCCCCAAAAGATGAACTCGCTTAGCGCGGTAGGCACGCTTAGCGAGTTCGTCTGAAAATGCATATATTCAAGCAATATTGGTGAACTCACTTAGCGTAGCATGCACGCTTAGCGAATTCATCGCATTTTCTAGAAAAACACAGAAAACGAAGTTCGTTTTCTTTTCTTTTTTGAGCCTCTCAAAGGCTGTCAAACATGCAAACTAGTCAAAGCTAACTACACAGTACAATCATTCACAATGTCCTAATTTTTAACTAATATAATATAATTAAAACCCTAAAAATTAATAGCTAAATTCTATGGTTTTCTACCCTAAGGTTCACCAAAGTAAAAAAAATAAAAGGAATGAGGAACTTACTTGGATTGTTGTGTGCTAAAGATGCGTAGAAGATGCGGAAAGAATGAATTCAAGAATGCACGAATTTGGTGAGAGAGAGGATGCAGGCAGTGTTTTGAAAATTTTAGGCAAATGTGAGTGTGACTGATGTTACACTTACTTAAGCAATTTTCGACCCTCTAGCTTAGTGAACCGCAGCGCTATGCGAGCCAGAGAGACATTTGGTTTCTCAAAGAGGTTCGCTTAGCGGAGCTACGCGCTTAGCCCAAGTTTGAAATTCAAAATCTGATTTTTTTTATAAAGCTGGGCTTAGCGCACAAAAGGGGCGCTTAGCGAATTCTGCAGATTATAAAACCTGCAACTCTCGCTGAGCCGGGCTCTGGGCCGACTTAGCTAAAATAATGCATCTTGAATACAGGGGGGCAGGCGCTTAGCAAATGATAGACTACTTAGTGCTGCTATGGCCGCAAGGGATTGGGCTTAGCTGGCATGAGTAGTGCTTAGCTCAATGAACCCCAATTTAGGCCGCATCAAAATGGGCTTATCGGCGATGTCTCGCGGTTAACTAGTGAATACGATGCGCTTAGCGAGCAGGCCATCACTTAGCCAAATTCAGATTGAATTGAAATGGGCTTAGCTCAGCCTTGGCCAGCTTAGCGGACCAAATTAGGTTGAGATGCAAGGGTTAAGCGCTAAGCGCTAGAAACTCTCCACTTAGCGCATGACAAAAGATGCGCTTAATGCGAGGCTTGGGCTTAGCGAAAGGATTGATTTTCTGGAAAAAAATTTCTAAGTTTTATTTTAGTCCTTTTCTCAAGAATTTGAAACCCTTATATCTATCATTCAAAAACAAGCTGATATACCCCAACGTAATGATTATGAAGCAAGTTCCACGTTATGCAATGCATAAAAAAAACAGAATAGCAGAAATTAGAACCGGGTTGCCTCCCAGGAAGCGTTTCTTTAACGTCATTAGCTTGACGCTTTTACCTCAATAGGTGATCAAATGTTGGTCCTCACCTTCAGGACTTCTTCTTAGCTCATAGGGGTGCAAATGATACAATTATAATTCAAGGTAAGCTTTTTGGTAAAAAGGCTTGTGTATGCACAATCATGGCCTCCATCATGTCCTCATTTATACATTTTATTCTAAAATTCAGAGATTGATGCAAAGATTATTACTCACAGCTAGTCGTTCACTCATAGTTTAAGTTCACACTCTCACCGGTTTTGGTTCAAGTTTTTCTTTCTCAATCAATCCGTCTACTGACTAACAATTCTAAATGCAAGTTCTTATTCTTGTTCTTTCTTTGTCTAACATAAACACTTGCTCAAACTCATGAAAAGAAACACAAATTCCATCACAATCATGCATTCAATCCAAAATCAAACCATACACCAATTTTCACAAAAAGATAAAAGTGTTTTATTGCCATATCATCAAAATCAAGTCAAACTGTTCCATATGCTTCAGAATAAGCAAACCAACTACCCATAAATAAAACAAGCAGTGTATATCATCATAAAAGAAATATTGTAATGAAATCATAATCATAATAATAATGAACCAAAAAGCAAAAAGTATCATCAGGAATCAAAATTCATGTGACTGGTCCTGGGTGTCCTGTGTCTGAACATCCTCCTCATCTGTCAAATGCAGTACTGGAGTAGCTGGAGGAGAAGTCTCCATAGTTAGGACTGGTGTAGTCGGGTCCTCTAGCATCTCTAGAAGAGGAGTGGAAGGGTCTGTTGCGTGGTGAAGATGGATCCACTGCTGGTGTTGGAGGTTCTGAAATGGCCTCAAGAGATCTCTCAGGAGTGGCAGCAGCTACCTGTGTCGTCTGTGTATCGTCTGCCTCCTCCTCTATAGTAAATGGCTCTGAGATAGTGGCCTCATAGGACTCATCCTCCATATGTTGTGGTACCTGAGTTGTGGGACCTTCATCTTCCCTATGAAGAGATGACTGAGTCCCAAGCCAGGCTACCAACTCTCTGAACTTCTCAACTGAGGGAATAGATCCTGGAGGCACCACCGCCTATAAACTCTATAAAAGAATAATCTATCCCTGATGGATACTCTGAAGCATGGCTTCAAGGCGTTGGGAATCTATCTGGGTTGGAACAGAAGGAGATGCTGACATGGACGCTGGAGTAGGAGCCGCAGAAGTGGAAGGGAGCTCAGCTAGCTTAGCCCTCACTCTCCTAACCCCTCGGATAGAAACTATTAGATACTCGGGGTTCCAACAGTTCTTCCTGATGTAGGCCAAGTTAATGATCGGGCTCAGCTGCTCAAAAGTGAGGCTATTAGAGACAACCCCTCTGGCTCTACATAATGCGGTGATCAGAGCAGGGAACCCAAGACTAGAAGTGTTCGATTGGGCTATAGAGGTCATCTGGCCAGAGATCAGTGCTCCTATGTTCATATCCACGCGAGAGACTAGGCCAAAGATCATCCTAGCTCTATCCACTGTCAAGTCAGAAGTGTGTGATGTGGGGGCCAAGTTGGAGTATGAGAGGACACTCCACACCTGAGCTAGTGTAGTCAAATCCTTCCTGAGAATCTTCCCTGGATGGCCCTCAAAGTTCAAGATGAACCCTCAGCTAGGTATACATAAGGCAGCCTCTATCTCTCTGTAGTTTGTAGGCAACCTGTAGTATATGGAGTATGCGGGTAAGGTCTCCCCCTCTACTAATACCACAGGTGTCTCCAAGAATGTGTTGAGACTGTCCACATCAATCTTCACCAAATGACCTCTGACTATAGACTGCTTTGGTGGACGGTCCTCAGAATTGTATAAATTTGCATAGAACTCTTTCACCAAAGCCAAGTCTATGCTCCCATCGACTAAATTGGTGAGGCGTTTATGGAAATTGCGCCTCTCCAATTCAGCCTTAAACTCATCTAGCTCAGTGTGATATATCTCTACTTTCCTCTCTGATGAAATGTTTCTCCCCAAGACATTATCTATGTATTGGGTCCAAGCATCTAAGGAAGAGAATCTCCTTGTGTCATACTACACTGTGGGTCTTGAACCAATACTTTTACGTTTCCTAGAAGCCATCTGTAAATAAAGAAACCAAACAATTAATCAGGACACAAGTTATTCAAATTTCAAAAACTGAAAAATAAAACTGAAAAAGGCACTGGCAGCTTAGCGAGACATGGTCCGCTTAGCTGGCCTTCACAAAAAAAAACACACTTTCGCTTAGCGACACATAGGGCCGCTTAGTGGAAGTTACAGAAATACAACTTCTACATAATTAGCTTAGCTAGCAAGTGTCCGCTAAGTAGAAGGTCTGTCGCAAGGATTTGCGCTAAGCTCCTCAGAGGCTGCGCTTAGCGGCATCATACAGTTCAGAAAATAAACTAAGTATGAGTTTTGCCGCAACAAAATGCGCTTAGCTCAGGGAAGCTCAGCTTAGCGCACGGCGATTAACAAAAAATTTGACTAAGTTACTTGGGCTTAGCGATTCAGCCTCGCTTAGCCTCAGGCACCTCAGCAAGAGGATGAGTGTTCATCCTCAAAAGATGAACTCGCTTAAAGCAGTAAGCACGCTTAGTGAGTTCTTCAGAGAACGCCTATATACAATGAGTGCTGATGAACTCGCTTAGCGCAGCATGCTTGCTTAGCGAGTTCATCGCATTTTCCAGAAAATGAAGAAAACGCAATTCGTTTTCCTTGCACTTTTTAAACATCTAAAAGGCATATCAGACATGCAATGTGTGCAACATACTCAATACAGTATACACGTATATATAGTCCTAATCTTAAACTAATTCTAACAAAACATTAAAACCCTAAAAATCTAAAACTATAAGTGAAGTCTTCTACCCTAAAGTTTAGACAAGTAAAAGAGAATAAAAAACAAGGAACTTACTTGGATGGTGAATGGTTATTTCTTGGAAGTAGAAAATACAAAAGGGAAGCACAGATGCACAATGGGTGAATTTTCGGAAAGAGAGAATGCAGAGAAGAAGCTTTGAAAATCTGGCAATTGTGAGTGTAGCTGCCGTTACACTCACTTAAGCAGTTTTCGACACTCTCGCTTAGCGGACCGTTGCGCTAAGCAAGCTAGAGAGATGTTTGGTTTCTCAATGAGGCTCGCTTAGTGGATCCGCGCGCTTAGCCAACGTTTGAAATTCAAAATTGTCATACCCTAATTTCGTCCGGGGACCTTTGCTCGATGACGTGCGACCATTCTTTGGTCCTCGTGAGGTGCTTGGCACCCATCATTAGGCAATTTGTGAAATTCCAGGACATGCCGAAAAAACCAAAAAATATTGATGCACAATCCGTAAGTTTCCGTGACACACCGGAAATCAAATGGAAGCATCGTTGCATAATTAAGTGAGGTTCCGTAACATTCCGTAAGTCAAAAAGGGGATGATTATGTAATCCGCAAGGTTCCGTAACATTACGGAAAGAAAACAAGTATCGTTACGAAATTCGTAAGTTTCCGTAACTTTACGAAAAAAGAATCACCAAAAAACAGCAGAGGGGGGTGTACTTAGTAAAAATGGGGGTGCAAATAGCACCCAGGCCCATTTGGGCCCTCCAGAAGATTCCTCCAGAAGGCGGTTGCTTCTGGAGGAAGCAACCCTGCTCGCCTGGGCGAGCTGAGCTCGCCTGGGCGAGCTGAGCTCGCCTGGGCGAGCTGGGCGGCAACCACCTCCCCTATTTTGCTATAAATAGGGGAGGAAATGAAGAAGGAAGGGGTCCAGCCCCTTAGGCACTTCTCTCTCTTTCGAATTTGCTTGGAAAAATTATTTCCGTGAAGAAAATCTAAGCCGAGGCGCTTCCGAAACGTTTCCGTAACGTTTTCCGTGAGGAATCTCGCAAAGGTTTGAACCGTTCTTCGACGTTCTTCATTCGTTCTTCATCGTTCTTCGATCTTCAACGGGTAAGTACCTCGAACCAAGCTTTTTCGATTCATTCTATGCACCCGTAGTGGTCCACATTGTGTTTCGTGCATTTTTATTCTCATTTTGTTTACTTTTTATACCCCCTGTTGACGTGCTTAAGCCATTTTACTTAAGTCATTTCTCGCTTAACTTAAAAATAAAATAAATTTCCACCGAACGTTTGAATTGTATTATCCATTAACTTCGGTTAAAATAAATTCCGACCATTCGGTCGTGCCGTAACCACGTTGGAAATCAAAAAGAGGTAAAAAAAAATAATATAAATAATCAAAAAACATCTTTTAGTAAAATAAAGCGGAAAATCAATCGGACGTTTTCTCTTTGGGATTTCTCATTCTTAACCGAATTGATTAATAACTAAAGTGAAACTAAGGCTAAAATCAACTCGCCTAGTCAAGCTCGTCCACAAAAATAGGCTTTTGAAGTTTGTCATTTCAATTTCTCACTAAGTAAAATGGATCATTTTTAAGGTCCAACGCCTTAAAATGATCACCACTTAAGGAAAAAGAATCACTTGATAAGAAAGAACTACGTAGGTCTGATTTTCTCATCCCAAATTGAGGAATACGTAGGAGCAAAGGGAAACACCCTTGTCGACCACAAAAAGAGAAAAATATAAAAAGGGTATAAAGGATATAAGAACATAAAAGGGAACATAAAAATCAAAGTCATGTTTGCACATTCGATTAAAGGCTGCCGTCCCTTGGGACGGGCGTGTGGGGTGCTAATACCTTCCCCGTGCGTAAATACAACTCCCGAACCTTTCACTAAAAAGTTCGTAGATCGCGTCTTTTCCGGTTTTTCCGACGTTTTCCTCAAATAAACGTTGGTGGCGACTCCGCGCGTATTCCTTTCGTGGAACACGCATCCCGCGAGTCTCGCGTCGCCCTCCCGCCGAAGGGTAGGTTGCGACAGTTGGCGACTCCACTGGGGACCATTTTTAGAGAGTTAGGCCATTTAATTTTGTGCAATGTTTTACCGTGACTTACCCCTTTGTTGGTTTCCTTTCATTATGTTCTTGTGTATATAAACTCTTTGTTGCTTTTAGTGCGTTTTAAATGTATGCATGAAGTAAATATTTATTCATTTGATGCACACAAACACCAACACTATTTGCACACACTGTGAGTGAAAAAGGGCCCTATACCCGGGTTCATGGGAGCATAAGGAGTGGAGGTGAATCTGTAATCATGCTAGGTCTCCGACTTGCTTGATTACAGTGAACCCTCATCTAGAGCTTTTCTCTTTGAAAACCTATTGTTGCTAGTAGTCCCTACTGCTACAATATGTTCTTCAAAGGGGATGATACCTCTAGAAACCATCAAGAGAGACATAACTACCTTGGGGATTATTGCTAAAAGCCTAGTTAGTTCTCTCCCTTATAGGTCCCTTAAATAGGGGCACGAAGCAAACACGCTGCGTGCCATTTTTCACACTGCCATGCATGAGTATCATATACCCTTTTGCTTATGTTCGGTAAATATTGTCATACTGTGTACATTCCCGCATTGTGTCTTTTGCATAGGCATTGCATATGGGTTCTGTCTTGATCCCTACTGTAAACAAACCAACGGAGGGTCCGTGTCGCCTTCTTAAAAACGTGCGTTGGGGCATTTTGCTACCCCTAGACGTCGTATCTAAGAAGGGGACAAATTCCCCGGACCCCCGCATTCCTAGATTGCATCTGTGTCATATGCATTCCATCATGCATTCATCCATTCCACCCATGAGATATCGGAGTTTTGATTTGCACCAGCTTTTATCTCACTTTAGTAAGCATGGGAACAAATCAAACCGGCAAGAGGTTCTACCAAGTCAAAGTCAAAAGTCGTCAGCAAAGAGAATTTTGAAGCACCGGAAGAGGACGCAGAAGTCCAAGCTCTCAAAAGCGAGTTAGGAAAGGCAAAACTCGCCAAGGAGAAGTTCAAGTTGGCTGCTACACACGTTCGGAAGGAGTGTGCCGGGTTACGGGAAGAGAATACAATTACCGCAAGAGCCCTTGAACAAGAGACCAAGAGGGCTCGCAAGGAAGAGTATGGCCGGAACAAATTTCGCGAAGCTCTATGGGGTAGCAATAGTGAACTCAAGTTGCGAAGGGAAGAAAGGGACCAGTCGCGAGCACATAGCATGGTTCTGAAAGAGGAGTTGATTGCTTGTTCAAGGTCCAAAAGAAGCTTGTCTCAGCGTTTATGCGAGACAGAGACCAACATGTTAGCTATCATCGCCAAGTACGAAGAAGAGTTAGGTCTAGCCACGGCCCACGAGCATAGAATCGCGGATGAGTACGCTCAAGTATATGCGGAAAAAGAGGCTAGAGGGAGGGTGATCGACTCTTTACACCAAGAGGCAACCATGTGGATGGATCGGTTTGCTCTTACCTTGAACGGGAGTCAAGAACTTCCCCGATTGTTAGCTAAGGCCAAGGCGATGGCAGACACCTACTCCGCCCCCGAAGAGATTCATGGGCTTCTCGGCTATTGTCAGCATATGATAGACTTAATGGCCCACATAATTAGAAATCGTTAGGAAACTTGTATGGTCTCTTAGACCTTGACTAGATATGACTTCCTTTTTGAAATAAAATGAGTTGGTCCCATGTTTCTACTCCAAAAAGCTTGTGCAAATCAAATCACTCCTACATTTTATCTCTAGCATGCATTGTATGTTGGTCTCGTCCTTTGTCACGGGAAGCCGGAAGGTCCATATCACCTTCTTAATTGTACACATGGGGCACTGCGCCCCCAAATGCGCAAGTAAGAAGAGATAATTTTCCGGGCTCTCGTGTCCGTAAAATGCATTCATATCATGCATCGCATAAGCATCTCTTCATAACATCATAATGGACATATCCTGCATTTGTCCGTTATCATATTCCGGCCTCACATTTTGCATGAGTCATGGCATCATCATGCATATGCATTCAACAAACTTTTTGATCTGCAAAATTGCATACCATTTGTTTTCATGTTTGCTCATCCTTGCGTTTTCCTCTACAAAACAAAAACAAAAAAGGGGGAAGCGTGAAACTTCACACTACATTCTTAGTTTCATGTGTTAGGCACCACGAGCCAACCATGTTGGGATCATAAACCCATTTCACTTAAAAACAAAATAATTGAACATGGTACCTAATGCATGGTTAACTAGGAAATGGTGTTTCTTCGGGCATCTCAATTTCATAATTACATTTTCCATGCATAAGCTTAAAGTATGCCCGAGTCATTCATCCCTATGAGATGTTGTTGAAGTATTGGCGATCAGAATTGCCATTCCTTGGATTACGGGGTTGAACCAAGCTCACGCTTTTACAAAAAGGTTCATCAAGTCAAGTTGAAATATGGAAGTAACCGTCTTGCAAAATTGGGGCAAAAGATGAATCGAGTCACATCACTGCTTCATCTACTGCCAAACATATTTAGGATTATTGATGTCCTTGTTACTTCCAGTTTCACCTTGACAAAGATGTCATGGACCATGTTGAAAATCTAAATTGATTCAACCCCATATCTGGCGTAAAAATTCGTAATACTTCAACTGTACATCATTCGCATGCATCCATGCTTTTCATTGGTTGCATTGCTCGTTGCATTCTTTCCTTGAAAAATAAAATAAAATGAACTTAATCATTGTTATAAAAAAGAAAGGGACACGCTTTACGACGCCCTTACCGAACTCGTGCTGGAGCTAGAGTAATGGGTGAAGTAGAGGAGATACAAGAGAAGATGAAGGCCGACATGGAGGCCATTAAAGAGAAAATGGCCACAATGATGGAGGCCATGATGAGCGTGAAGAAGATAATGGAAGCCAATGCGGTTGCAATTGCCGCTACCAGCGTTGTTGCTAAGGTGAACCCGACGTCCCCATCCGGCCTCAAGCAAATGAATCATCCAACCTCAAATATGGTAGGCAAAGATTTAGGAAGTACGGGCGGCCCCCATGATGTGCAAATTCAAAACGAGCACGCCTTCCCGTCATATGGCTTGCCTCTCAACTATACGCCACCCAAAGTGGCGTACACTCCCAATAAGAATGTCAATAACTCCACTCCTATACCCATTGAGAGCCAACAACCCCAAACTGATCATGCACATGTCTCTTAAAACCGTGGAAGAGACCCATGAAATTCCCCATCACAATCTAGACGACTTCGAGCCTTGGCTCGGATATACCACTGAAGGGCAAGCAGTTGGTGGTATACCCCTACAAAACCCTTTGGAGGGCCCTCAGTATCACCCACAACTGCACCTCTTGCATTCCACAGCGGTTAAAAACCCTCATGACTATGGCAGGAATGGGAAAGTTGGATCATCTAGAGGAAAGGCTCAGGGCCATTGAAGGAGGTGAAGATTATGCCTTTGCCAACCTAGAAGAGTTGTTCCTAATACCCAAACATGGTCATTCCCAAGTTCAAGGTGCCGGACTTTGGCAAGTACAAGGGGACTACTCGCTCCAAGAACCATCTAAAGATGTACTGTCGGAAGATGGGGGCATACGCAAAAGATGAGAAACTGCTGATACATTTTTCCTGAGAAAGTCTTACTAGGACAACTGACGCCTGGTATACTAACTTAGGAACCTTCTTGAGTCCATTCTTGGAAGGACCTAATGGTTGCCTTCATTAGGCAGTGTCAGTACAATTCTGATATGGCTCCGGATAGGATGCAACTACAAAAACTGTGCAAAAAGGGGGCACGAATCTTTCAAAGAATACGCCCAAAGATGGAGAGACTTGGCAACTCAAGTAGCACCCCCAAAAACAGAGAAAGAGATTATCACAATGATAATAGACACGTGACCGGTGTTCTACTATGAAAAATGGTGGGTTACACACCTTCAAGTTTTACAGATTTGGTCTTCGCCAGTGAAAGGATCAAGGTGGGTCCGAAAAGAGGCAAGTTTGATCATCCTACTAGGACGACTGAGAAAACTGGGGCAAATAAAGAGGGTGAGGATGAGGGAGAAACCCATGTTGTGGCTGCCATTCCTGTACGGCCAAATTTCCCACCAACCCAACAATATCTTTACTCAGCCAATAACAAACTTTCTCCTTACCCACCACCCAGTTATCCACAAAGGCCATCCCTAAATCTACCACAAAGTCTGTCTACCGCACTTCCAATGACGAACACCACCTTTAGCACAAACCAAAAACACCAACCAAGAAGTGAATTTTGCAGCGAGAAAGCCTGTAGAATTCACCCCAATTCCAGTGTCCTATGCTGACTTGCTCCCATATCTACTTGATAATTCAATGGTAGCCATAACCCTAGCCAAGGTTCATCAACCTCCATTTCTCCGAGAATACGACTCGAACGCAACGTGTGCTTGTCACGGAGAAGCCCCGGGGCGTTCCATTGAGCATGGTAGGGCTCTGAAGCGTAAGGTGCAAGGTCTAATTGATGCGGGCTGGCTGAAATTTGAGGAGAATTGCGTGTAAATCCTGACATTGACAAGAGATGCCACACATGGGGCAATTTTGAAAGCTGTTGTTAGGTGTCCCTAATGACTCATCAGGGTCTCCAAGTTTATGCCATTATTGTAAACCACAACTACAATGTTAAATGAAATGGATAAAGTTGATATCTTTGTCCCTCATCCTCTCACAAACGCATGTTTGCTTATTCAACTTTCACCGGAATGTGGGTGTAAGCCATTGGTCTGTTTGCTCAAGCAACCTGCGCTCCTGAGTGTTGACTTCCAAGACCGTTCAATCAGAGATTACTCATCTTGCACGTTGGTGGGGGTGCCGTAAAACAACGAGCAAAGTTCAAAACAAATAAGTTTCAAGATAAAAAATAAGTTTCAAAATAAAATAAAATAAAAGTGTTCAAAAAGGAAAAAAAAAAAAAACATTTGATTGACTATGCTTTCAAGACGTTCATGTGACCTCATTTTATCATCCTGGAAAGTTTGTCTTTTTAGAGAGAAGTGAGTTATCAAGAATAGGATGTTGGACAAATGGCCTCAGTTACCTTGAGAAGAAGAGGGGATTGAATTAAGATGCAAAGACTATTCCCCAATTGAACTATCACTCTTTCTTTTTGGATTAACAATGCACCCTTAACATGAATTACTCAAAAGACAATTCAAAATAAACTTCTTTAAAGCAAAAGATAAATAGCAATAAATAAAAGAAGTTTAAAGGAAGAGAGGAATGCAAACTTGATTTATACTGGTTCGGCCACTTCCCGCGCCTACATCCAGTCCTCAAGAAACCCACTTGAGATTTTCCATTCTCTTTGTAAAACTCCTTTTACAAAGTCTGAACCACACAGGGACAACCCTTCCCTTGTGTTCAAGAATCCTCTACAATAAGAGACTCTCAGTCTCTTAATCCCTTTTCAGAAGTAAGAAGAAGAGAAGAAGAAATCTCTCTTAAAAGGGATAGATTGTACAATGAAGACCAATCAAAATTCCTTATTGAATATGCAAGTGGTTGACCAAGGAATCTTTTTGAGAGGATAAGACAGTTCAGTTCAGAAAAACTCTTAATCTTTTGAGAGGATAAACTTTGTGGGCAATGAAAACTCTCTTTAAATTCGTGCTTCCAAGCCACCTTTGATGCCCATTCATAAACCATTTGAATAGATGTGACTCTTGGAAATTATTTTCCGAAAATCCCCTCTGCTAATCAATTACAAGACTTGTGTAAACGATTACAGGTTTTAAAAATTTGAATATAAACATTTTCAGCTGCTACCAGAGAGCAAATCTCAATTTGAAATGATAGAATTCTTTGGTCAAACCTTTTGTTTTTTTAATTTGGAAACTTCTCCCTAAGATTCTAGAGATCAACTTGATCATATATCTTGATTTTCTTGGATTCTTGGATTCTTGCCTTGAATAAAACTTGGAAGCACTTGATCCTTTGGCATCATCAAAAAATCTTGCTTCTACATAGGAGTCATTTGACTTAATCCATCAAAAAATCCTTCAACTATTTCTCGTCCTTGGAAAATTCTTTTTGCAAGAATCAACTGCTTCTTTCATTCTTCCTCACTACGAGGTCGTGAAAACAAGACAACACTTGGTACCTCTAAGCCCTACACTGGGGCAACGAAAGGCACCATGCAAAAACCTCAAGCGAACCTAGGGGCAGATTAGAAGTTCTCACCCAATAGGTTCCCTCCTACAAGGTCATGACGAAAGGCAACGATTGGTACCTCAAAGCCTTACACTGGGGCAATGAGGGGCACTGTGCATGAGCCTCAAGTTAACATAGGGGCCGATCAAAAGTTCTCACCCATCGATGTTTTCAACAAGAAAAGGGGGGACAAACCCTAGGATTTAAATGGATTGATCAAACATCGAACGACTCCATTGCCGTCACTCCAAAATGGTCAAGTGACTAAATCAAACAGAACATACACTCTGAGGGAGTTCCCGGAGAGATTTGCAAAAAGATGGGATGAGGTTGCATGAATTATCACCTCTTTCAAAAGGACAGTCAATCTGTGTTTTCCAAAAAAATCAAATCAAAATCAAAATCACAAAATAGGGAAAGAATGCCATGAACATTGTACAACTTTCCATTACATTGCATTGTTTCATATAAAGTCTGCATTTACCCCAATTTCACAACAAAGGTTGCATGCATCTGCATCCCTCAAAATCATGTTAACTACATAGATTCCCTACATCTAAATGTCCAAATCTTTTGAATTTGGGATGACCGGCTCTCTCGATGAGTCGATCTCTTGCTTTCTCATAAGGATGGACCCTCGGGTACTAGTACCCTGGTCTTGAGAGGACTACACGTCCTCACCATCAGAGGGCTGCACGCCCTCACCTCCAGAGGACTACATGTCCTCGCCTTGAGAGGGCTACACGCCCTCACCTTGGGTATTAGTTACCCTCACCGTTGAGAGGACTACACGTCCTCGCCTTGAGAGGACTACACGTCCTCACCATCAGAGGGCTGCACGCCCTCACCTCCAGAGGACTACATGTCCTCGCCTTGAGAGGGCTACACGCCCTCACCTTGGGTACTAGTTACCCTCACCGTTGAGAGGACTACACGTCCTCGCCTTGAGAGGACTACACGTCCTCACCACCAGAGGGCTGCACGCCCTCACCTCCAGAGGACCATAAGTCCTCGCCTTGAGAGGACTACGCGTCCTCACCATCAGAGGGCTGCACGCCCTCACCATCAGAGGACTACACGTCCTCGCCTTGAGAGGGCTACACGCCCTCATCTTGGGTACTAGTTACCCTCACCGTTGAGAGGACTACACGTCCTCGCCTTGAGAGGACTACGCGTCCTCACCATCAGAGGGCTGCACGCCCTCACCATCAGAGGACTACACGTCCTCGCCTTGAGAGGGCTACACGCCCTCACCTTGGGTACTAGTTACCCTCACTGTTGAGAGGACTACACGTCCTCGCCTTGAGAGGACTACACGTCCTCACCATCAGAGGGCTGCACGCCCTCACCTCCAGAGGACTACATGTCCTCGCCTTGAGAGGGATACACGCCCTCACCTTGGGTACTAGTTACCCTCACCGTTGAGAGGACTACACGTCCTCGCCTTGAGAGGACTACACGTCCTCACCATCAGAGGGCTGCACGCCCTCACCTCCAGAGGACTACATGTCCTCGCCCAGAGGGCTGCACGCCCTCACCTCCAGAGGACTATAAGTCCTCGCCTTGAGAGGACTACGCGTCCTCACCATCAGAGGGCTGCACGCCCTCACCATCAGAGGACTACACGTCCTCGCCTTGAGAGGGCTACACGCCCTCATCTTGGGTACTAGTTACCCTCACCGTTGAGAGGACTACACGTCCTCGCCTTGAGAGGACTACACGTCCTCACCATCAGAGGGCTGCACGCCCTCACCTCCAGAGGACTACATGTCCTCGCCTTGAGAGGGCTACACGCCCTCACCTTGGGTACTAGTTACCCTCACCGTTGAGAGGACTACACGTCCTCGCCTTGAGAGGACTACGCGTCCTCACCATCAGAGGGCTGCACGCCCTCACCATCAGAGGACTACACGTCCTCGCCTTGAGAGGGCTACACGCCCTCATCTTGGGTACTAGTTACCCTCACCGTTGAGAGGACTACACGTCCTCGCCTTGAGAGGACTACACGTCCTCACCATCAGAGGGCTGCACGCCCTCACCTCTAGAGGACTACATGTCCTCGCCTTGAGAGGGCTACACGCCCTCACCTTGGGTACTAGTTACCCTCACCGTTGAGAGGACTACACGTCCTCGCAGTGAGAGGACTACACGTCCTCGCCATCAGAGGGTTGCACGCCCTCACCTTCAGAGGACTACACGTCCTCGCCTTGAGAGGGCTACACGCCCTCACCTTGGGTACTAGTTACCCTCACCAGTGAGAGGACTACACGTCCTCGCCATCAGAGGGCTGCACGCCCTCACCTTGAGAGGACTACACGTCCTCACCATCAGAGGGCTGCACGCCCTCACCTCTAGAGGACTACATGTCCTCGCCTTGAGAGGACTACACGTCCTCACCATCAGAGGGCTGCACGCCCTCACCTCCAGAGGACTACATGTCCTCGCCTTGAGAGGGCTACACGCCCTCACCTTGGGTACTAGTTACCCTCACCGTTGAGAGGACTACACGTTCTCGCAGTGAGAGGACTACCCGTCCTCGCCATCAGAGGGTTGCACGCCCTCACCTTCAGAGGACTACACGTCCTCGCCTTGAGAGGGCTACACGCCCTCACCTTGGGTACTAGTTACCCTCACCAGTGAGAGGACTACACGTCCTCGCCATCAGAGGGCTGCACGCCCTCACCTTGAGAGGACTACACGTCCTCACCATCAGAGGGTTGCACGCCCTCACCTCTAGAGGACTACATGTCCTCGCCTTGAGAGGGCTACACGCCCTCACCTTGAGAGGACTACACGTCCTCACCATCAGAGGGCTGCACGCCCTCACCTCTAGAGGACTACATGTCCTCGCCTTGAGAGGGCTACACGCCCTCACCTTGGGTACTAGTTACCCTCACCGTTGAGAGGACTACACGTCCTCGCCTTGAGAGGACTAAACATCCTCACCATCAGAGGGCTGCACGCCCTCACCTTTAGAGGACTACACGTCCTCGCCTTGAGAGGGCTACACGCCCTCATCTTGGGTACTAGTTACCTTCACCGTCAGAGGACTACACGTCCTCGCCTTGAGAGGACTACACGTCCTCACCACCAGAGGGCTGCACGCCCTCACCTCCAGAGGACTATAAGTCCTCGCCTTGAGAGGGCTACACGCCCTCACCTTGGGTACTAGTTACCCTCACCGTCAGAGGACTACACGTCCTCGCCTTGAGAGGACTACACGTCCTCACCATCAGAGGGCTGCACGCCCTTACCTCCAGAGGACTACATGTCCTCGCCTTGAGAGGGCTACACGCCCTCACCTTGGGTACTAGTTACCTTCACCGTCAGAGGACTACACGTCCTCGCCTTGAGAGGACTACACGTCCTCACCACCAGAGGGCTGCACGCCCTCACCTCCAGAGGACTATAAGTCCTCGCCTTGAGAGGGCTACACGCCCTCACCTTGGGTACTAGTTACCTTCACCTTCAGAGGACTACACGTCCTCGCCTTCAAAGGGTCATGTACCTTCAACTTCAGAGGACTACACGTCCTCGCCGTCAAAGGGTCATGTACTTTCACCTTTGTAGGGCTACACGCCCTCACATTCAGAGGACTACACGTCCTCACCTTTAGAGGACTACACGTCCTCGCCATCAGAGGACTACATGTTCCCCATTTTCAAAGGGGGGCATGCCCTCACCTTTAGAGGATTGCACGTCCTCACCATCATAGGACTACACTCCCTCGCCTTTGAAAGGCGACACGTCCTGAACTTCAGAGGGCTACACGCCCTCGCCTTTAGAGGACTACGCGTCCTCATTTTCAGTGTGCTCCACATCCACACCTTAAGAGAATTTAAGGTCCTCTGTCCTTAAATGCTTAACCGAGACTTGCACTTCCGGTTAAGGGGCCAGTAGTTTCCTTTTAACGGTTCCTGGGCCACCCCCTGATATTGGAGGAGGGCCAACTGTGCGAGCACAACCAGAGAGGGAGGCTATTACACAGCTACTATGCATACCGGGGCAAGATTTCATTCGTGCCGCTGTAAAGAGACGAGTGCGGATCATGCGCACCAACATGACCACTCTTACACAGATATAGATGACATTGCTACTTAGCAACATTCTGCCCAGCGACCGCAATGCCAATCTCCCCCTGCAAAAGTATCGGTTGGTCTGTGTCGTCCCGACATGGGTAAGTATGCATATAGTTCAACTGATTTCTGATACCATCTATTGTTTGCAGGGATCGCACCCACAAGACACCCAGTGGACCCGAAAAAGTCCAACAGGGCCCTGGGGTTTCCAGCTCTGGTTACGGGCCTCTATCAGTCCTACAGGGTGCCCGTACCCCCCCGGCAAGGTCACGTCATCATAGGTAAGTATGCACATCGCTCAACTGATTTCTGATTTCATCTATTGTTTGCAGGGATCGCGCCTGCAAGACACCCAGTGGACCCGAAGAAGTCCAACAGGGTCTTGGAGTTGTCAAGCTCTAAATACGGGTCTCTATCAGTTCAAGGGAGTGCCTGTTGCCCCCAGCAGGGTCATCAGGCCCCCTACCAATCGAGTTTTCATCTAGAAGTGTTGCGTCCCTAGGCAGGCGCAGGGCGAAACACCACAGCAGCATTGGGATGGCCGGTAGCGGGCAATAGACACACCGCCACCACCTCTAGAGTTCACCTCAGCTCATCCGCAAAAAGGTTAGAGCGTTGCCTACGACACATGGCCGACCAGCAGGCTACCAAGTCCAAAGCCAAAGGTAAGCAAAGTACTAGGTCAGTGACTGACAAGTCATAAGGCGTCCAGCTAAAGACGTTAAAGAAGCGCTACTAGGAGGCAACCTAGTACCTTTTGAATCTATGCTTGTTATTTGATCACTTTTTATAGTAGGACGCACCTAGTTGCTCATGATCCTGGGGATTTAAATAAAACAAGCGCAAGCTCGAAAGGTAGTCATACCTCACAAAATATATATATGTATGTTTAGGTAGAAAGATACCTTAGATATGCATGTATGTAAACAAAAAAATACTTCACAAAATATATATGTATGTTTAGGTAGAAAATACCTTAGATATGCATGCATGTAAACAAAAAAATACTTCACAAATATATATATGTATGTTTAGGTAGAGAGATACCTTAGATGTGCGTGTATGTAAACAAAAAAATACTTCACAAAATATATATTTGTATGTTTAGGTAGCAAGATACCTTGGATATGCATGTATATAGCAAAAATACCTCACAAAAATATACACATGTTTAGGTAGCAAAATACCTCATAAAAAAAAAAAAAAAAAAAAAAAAAGAAGAAGAAGAAAAAAAAACAAACAAACAAGAAAAAGAAATAAACAAATGATAATGATGAAAAAAAAAAAAAAGAAGAAAGAGAAAAAAGAAAAAGTAAGTTGTCTAGCTGAAAAACCGACATGCTTTTGAAAAGAGATGACTTCCAACTTTTCTTTGGAAAAATTCACTGATCATAACTAATTTTTGAAAAAATGTGTATACACCTGAAGGGTGAATGCTGTGAAAGTTTTCCTGGACGCCCAAAATGGACTCGGATGAATGCACAAATTGATAAAAGAACATATTTTGGAAACATTGGGTTGATTTAAAATAGAGGAAATGAATCCTGAGCCCTAGCATCACATGACCATAAAAATTTGACACTTGAGTGTCCGCATAGGTGCATGCATGGCCAGTTTTGCATAAAGTTTCCAAATCATCATTTTTGCATTTGTGTCATGGAAATAATGTGGGGCATCCCTTTTTATCCTTGAACCAAACCAAACCCCGACATGTATCATGTCTAGCCATTCTACAAACCTTGAGCCAAAATCCTGACTCACCATGAACCTTGACCTAGGGTGAGAATGTCAATCCTTACCCTCGGGAGCAAAAAAGAAAAGAAGGAAAATTCCCCAATCAAAGAGTGGGAGAAAGCAAAAAAAGAAAAGAAGGAAAATTTCCAATCAAAGAGAAAGTCAAAAAGAAAAGAAAGAAAATTCCCAACCAAAGAATAGGAGAAAGTAAAAAAGGAAGGAAAGAAAGTTCTTGATCAAAGAACTAGAAGAAATGTGCAGAAAGGTCTTTTGACCAGACAATATCTGAACAATACAGAATTGTCACCAAATGAACGAAAAAAGAAGGAAAGAGAACCACAACCTAAAATAGTCTTCTCCCTTTGATTACCAACCAGAATCCCGTGCGCTAGCGACTTTTTTTTTCTCGCCCCGCACTAAACAAAAAAAAACAGAAAAAGAAAAAGCCAGAAAAATCAAAAGCCAAAAACACACAAAAGCCGAAAGAAGAAACCACCAAAAGAACCCATTCCCAAGGGAAGCCCTATTGATCCATGATCACGCGTGTAATTTTTGATTTGATAGGAAATAATTTGCAAAGTCAAGTCATGACATATCTATGGTTCGGAATTAGGATGAAATACTTACCTGTGCGAGATTGATACACTTTGAGTAGATTTCTTCTATTTTTGTCGAACCCAGTGTTTCCTCTAAATGGTCATTTAGAAACGAAATGCTAACATCCAAGATCTCATTTATGGTTATGGGGGATCCCATCAGCAGACTCTCCTTCCCTGGTAGGCGCATTGTTTGTCACTCAAAAAAGCATATGCTGCTCTAAATCAGTTGGAATGTTTGTCTCTTTGCTAAAGCATGTTTGCATTTTAGTGGAGAAAACAACGAGACTTTTTCAAGTCTCGCAAGTTATCCAGAACTACGTAGGTCTGAGTTCCTCATTGGAGGATACGTAGGAGCAAGAGCCTCGCTTTTGTCGACCACACTGCCTTTTGTTGCCATGACTCAAGAGCTGGTAGCCCGCGGAGACACCTTACGGTTATCCGCACCTCGTCATTCAGTGATCCCAAGTGTGATTGACGAGCAGAGACCAATATGGTCATCTGCGCCCTTTCCGGAGATGTCAGCATTTTCCGATGGAGACTTTTCAAGTCTCACAAGTTATCCAGAACTACGTAGGTCTGAGTTCCTCATTGGAGGATACGTAGGAGCAAGAGCTTTGCTTTTGTCGGCCGCCCCATAATCTTTGTCATACTGACCCTGAGGTCATGTGACGCGCACCTTTTTGTCATCCAGAGGCGGCGGGCCCGATGACAAGCAATGACCAAGTTTGGTCATTCTGCACCCATGATACGCGGAGATACCTTACGGTTATCCGCACCTTTTTGTCATCCAGAGGCGGCGGGCCCGATGACAAGCAGAGACCAAGTTTGGTCATTCTGCACCCATGATACGCGGAGATACCTTATGGTTATTCGCACCCTTTCGTCATCCAGAGGCGGCGGGCCCGATGACAAGCAGAGACCAAGTTTGGTCATTCTGCACCCATGATACGCGGAGATACCTTATGGTTATTCGCACCCTTTTGTCATCCAGAGGCGGCGGGCCCGATGACAAGCAGAGACCAAGTTTGGTCATTCTGCACCCTTGTATCATCCAGAGGCGGCGGGCCCGATGATACGCGGAGATACCTTACGGTTATCCGCACCCTTTTGTCATCCAGAGGCGGCGGGCCCGATGACAAGCAGAGACCAAGTTTGGTCATTCTGCACCCATGATACGCGGAGATACCTTATGGTTATTCGCACCCTTTTGTCATCCAGAGGCGGCGGGCCCGATGACAAGCAGAGACCAAGTTTGGTCATTCTGCACCCATGATACGCGGAGATACCTTATGGTTATTCGCACCCTTTTGTCATCCAGAGGCGGCGGGCCCGATGACAAGCAGAGACCAAGTTTGGTCATTCTGCACCCTTGTATCATCCAGAGGCGGCGGGCCCGATGATACGCGGAGATACCTTACGGTTATCCGCACCCTTTTGTCATCCAGAGGCGGCGGGCCCGATGACAAGCAGAGACCAAGTTTGGTCATTCTGCACCCATGATACGCGGAGATACCTTATGGTTATTCGCACCCTTTTGTCATCCAGAGGCGGCGGGCCCGATGACAAGCAGAGACCAAGTTTGGTCATTCTGCACCCATGATACGCGGAGATACCTTATGGTTATTCGCACCCTTTTGTCATCCAGAGGCGGCGGGCCCGATGACAAGCAGAGACCAAGTTTGGTCATTCTGCACCCATGATACGCGGAGATACCTTATGGTTATTCGCACCCTTTTGTCATCCAGAGGCGGCGGGCCCGATGACAAGCAGAGACCAAGTTTGGTCATTCTGCACCCATGATACGCGGAGATACCTTATGGTTATTCGCACCCTTTTGTCATCCAGAGGCGGCGGGCCCGATGACAAGCAGAGACCAAGTTTGGTCATTCTGCACCCTTGTATCATCCAGAGGCGGCGGGCCCGATGATACGCGGAAATACCCGAGTGGTTATCCGTATAAACATTCTTTTGCTATCTGTAAGACAGAACGCTTGATAGCATGCAGAGACGGACATAGTCTTCTGCACCTTTTGTTCCTCCGGGAACAACAAGTCATTTACATGCGGAAATTTCATGGTCGCCCGCGACTCTCGTCAACCGAGAGGAGCGAAATTAGTGTCATACACTGATTTTTGGGGACCTTTGCTTGATGACATGCGACCATTCTTTGGTCCTTGTGAGGTGCTTGGCACCCATCATTAGGCAATTTGTGAAATTTTGGGAACAACAAGTCATTTACATGCGGAAATTTCATGGTCGCCCGCGACTCTCGTCAACCGAGAGGAGCGAAATTAGTGTCATACACTGATTTTCGGGGACCTTTGCTTGATGACATGCGACCATTCTTTGGTCCTTGTGAGGTGCTTGGCACCCATCATTAGGCAATTTGTGAAATTTTGGGAACAACAAGTCATTTGCATGTGGAGATTTTATGGTCACCCGCGACTCTCGCCAAATCGAGAGGAACGAAATTAGTGTCTTATCTTTACTTTCCTTTTATCTCCAATAAAAGACAAGTAAAGAGGGGCAACTGTCATACCCTAATTTCGTCCGGGGACCTTTGCTCGATGACGTGCGACCATTCTTTGGTCCTCGTGAGGTGCTTGGCACCCATCATTAGGCAATTTGTGAAATTCCAGGACATGCCGAAAAAACCAAAAAATATTGATGCACAATCCGTAAGTTTCCGTGACACACCGGAAATCAAATGGAAGCATCGTTGCATAATTAAGTGAGGTTCCGTAACATTCCGTAAGTCAAAAAGGGGATGATTATGTAATCCGCAAGGTTCCGTAACATTACGGAAAGAAAACAAGTATCGTTACGAAATTCGTAAGTTTCCGTAACTTTACGAAAAAAGAATCACCAAAAAACAGCAGAGGGGGGTGTACTTAGTAAAAATGGGGGTGCAAATAGCACCCAGGCCCATTTGGGCCCTCCAGAAGATTCCTCCAGAAGGCGGTTGCTTCTGGAGGAAGCAACCCTGCTCGCCTGGGCGAGCTGAGCTCGCCTGGGCGAGCTGGGCGGCAACCACCTCCCCTATTTTGCTATAAATAGGGGAGGAAATGAAGAAGGATGGGGTCCAGCCCCTTAGGCACTTCTCTCTCTTTCGAATTTGCTTGGAAAAATTATTTCCGTGAAGAAAATCTAAGCCGAGGCGCTTCCGAAACGTTTCCGTAACGTTTTCCGTGAGGAATCTCGCAAAGGTTTGAACCGTTCTTCGACGTTCTTCATTCGTTCTTCATCGTTCTTCGATCTTCAACGGGTAAGTACCTCGAACCAAGCTTTTTCGATTCATTCTATGCACCCGTAGTGGTCCACATTGTGTTTCGTGCATTTTTATTCTCATTTTGTTTACTTTTTATACCCCCTGTTGACGTGCTTAAGCCATTTTACTTAAGTCATTTCTCGCTTAACTTAAAAATAAAATAAATTTCCACCGAACGTTTGAATTGTATTATCCATTAACTTCGGTTAAAATAAATTCCGACCGTTCGGTCGTGCCGTAACCACGTTGGAAATCAAAAAGAGGTAAAAAAAAATAATATAAATAATCAAAAAACATCTTTTAGTAAAATAAAGCGGAAAATCAATCGGACGTTTTCTCTTTGGGATTTCTCATTCTTAACCGAATTGATTAATAACTAAAGTGAAACTAAGGCTAAAATCAACTCGCCTAGTCAAGCTCGTCCACAAAAATAGGCTTTTGAAGTTTGTCATTTCAATTTCTCACTAAGTAAAATGGATCGTTTTTAAGGTCCAACGCCTTAAAATGATCACCACTTAAGGAAAAAGAATCACTTGATAAGAAAGAACTACGTAGGTCTGATTTTCTCATCCCAAATTGAGGAATACGTAGGAGCAAAGGGAAACACCCTTGTCGACCACAAAAAGAGAAAAATATAAAAAGGGTATAAAGGATATAAGAACATAAAAGGGAACATAAAAATCAAAGTCATGTTTGCACATTCGATTAAAGGCTGCCGTCCCTTGGGACGGGCGTGTGGGGTGCTAATACCTTCCCCGTGCGTAAATACAACTCCCGAACCTTTCACTAAAAAGTTCGTAGATCGCGTCTTTTCCGGTTTTTCCGACGTTTTCCTCAAATAAACGTTGGTGGCGACTCCGCGCGTATTCCTTTCGTGGAACACGCATCCCGCGAGTCTCGCGTCGCCCTCCCGCCGAAGGGTAGGTTGCGACAGTTGGCGACTCCACTGGGGACCATTTTTAGAGAGTTAGGCCATTTAATTTTGTGCAATGTTTTACCGTGACTTACCCCTTTGTTGGTTTCCTTTCATTATGTTCTTGTGTATATAAACTCTTTGTTGCTTTTAGTGCGTTTTAAATGTATGCATGAAGTAAATATTTATTCATTTGATGCACACAAACACCAACACTATTTGCACACACTGTGAGTGAAAAAGGGCCCTATACCCGGGTTCATGGGAGCATAAGGAGTGGAGGTGAATCTGTAATCATGCTAGGTCTCCGACTTGCTTGATTACAGTGAACCCTCATCTAGAGCTTTTCTCTTTGAAAACCTATTGTTGCTAGTAGTCCCTACTGCTACAATATGTTCTTCAAAGGGGATGATACCTCTAGAAACCATCAAGAGAGACATAACTACCTTGGGGATTATTGCTAAAAGCCTAGTTAGTTCTCTCCCTTATAGGTCCCTTAAATAGGGGCACGAAGCAAACACGCTGCGTGCCATTTTTCACACTGCCATGCATGAGTATCATATACCCTTTTGCTTATGTTCGGTAAATATTGTCATATTGTGTACATTCCCGCATTGTGTCTTTTGCATAGGCATTGCATATGGGTTCTGTCTTGATCCCTACTGTAAACAAACCAACGGAGGGTCCGTGTCGCCTTCTTAAAAACGTGCGTTGGGGCATTTTGCTACCCCTAGACGTCGTATCTAAGAAGGGGACAAATTCCCCGGACCCCCGCATTCCTAGATTGCATCTGTGTCATATGCATTCCATCATGCATTCATCCATTCCACCCATGAGATATCGGAGTTTTGATTTGCACCAGCTTTTATCTCACTTTAGTAAGCATGGGAACAAATCAAACCGGCAAGAGGTTCTACCAAGTCAAAGTCAAAAGTCATCAGCAAAGAGAATTTTGAAGCACCGGAAGAGGACGCAGAAGTCCAAGCTCTCAAAAGCGAGTTAGGAAAGGCAAAACTCGCCAAGGAGAAGTTCAAGTTGGCTGCTACACACGTTCGGAAGGAGTGTGCCGGGTTACGGGAAGAGAATACAATTACCGCAAGAGCCCTTGAACAAGAGACCAAGAGGGCTCGCAAGGAAGAGTATGGCCGGAACAAATTTCGCGAAGCTCTATGGGGTAGCAATAGTGAACTCAAGTTGCGAAGGGAAGAAAGGGACCAGTCGCGAGCACATAGCATGGTTCTGAAAGAGGAGTTGATTGCTTGTTCAAGGTCCAAAAGAAGCTTGTCTCAGCGTTTATGCGAGACAGAGACCAACATGTTAGCTATCATCGCCAAGTACGAAGAAGAGTTAGGTCTAGCCACGGCCCACGAGCATAGAATCGCGGATGAGTACGCTCAAGTATATGCGGAAAAAGAGGCTAGAGGGAGGGTGATCGACTCTTTACACCAAGAGGCAACCATGTGGATGGATCGGTTTGCTCTTACCTTGAACGGGAGTCAAGAACTTCCCCGATTGTTAGCTAAGGCCAAGGCGATGGCAGACACCTACTCCGCCCCCGAAGAGATTCATGGGCTTCTCGGCTATTGTCAGCATATGATAGACTTAATGGCCCACATAATTAGAAATCGTTAGGAAACTTGTATGGTCTCTTAGACCTTGACTAGATATGACTTCCTTTTTGAAATAAAATGAGTTGGTCCCATGTTTCTACTCCAAAAAGCTTGTGCAAATCTGCACGCCCTCACCTCCGGAGGACTACATGTCCTCGCCTTGAGAGGGCTACACGCCCTCACCTTGGGTACTAGTTACCCTCACCGTTGAGAGGACTACACGTCCTCGCCTTGAGAGGACTACACGTCCTCACCATCAGAGGGCTGCACGCCCTCACCTCCAGAGGACTACATGTCCTCGCCTTGAGAGGGCTACACGCCCTCACCTTGGGTACTAGTTACCCTCACCGTTGAGAGGACTACACGTCCTCGCCTTGAGAGGACTACACGTCCTCACCATCAGAGGGCTGCACGCCCTCACCTCCAGAGGACTACATGTCCTCGCCCAGAGGGCTGCACGCCCTCACCTCCAGAGGACTATAAGTCCTCGCCTTGAGAGGACTACGCGTCCTCACCATCAGAGGGCTGCACGCCCTCACCATCAGAGGACTACACGTCCTCGCCTTGAGAGGGCTACACGCCCTCATCTTGGGTACTAGTTACCCTCACCGTTGAGAGGACTACACGTCCTCGCCTTGAGAGGACTACACGTCCTCACCATCAGAGGGCTGCACGCCCTCACCTCCAGAGGACTACATGTCCTCGCCTTGAGAGGGCTACACGCCCTCACCTTGGGTACTAGTTACCCTCACCGTTGAGAGGACTACACGTCCTCGCCTTGAGAGGACTACGCGTCCTCACCATCAGAGGGCTGCACGCCCTCACCATCAGAGGACTACACGTCCTCGCCTTGAGAGGGCTACACGCCCTCATCTTGGGTACTAGTTACCCTCACCGTTGAGAGGACTACACGTCCTCGCCTTGAGAGGACTACACGTCCTCACCATCAGAGGGCTGCACGCCCTCACCTCCAGAGGACTACATGTCCTCGCCTTGAGAGGGCTACACGCCCTCACCTTGGGTACTAGTTACCCTCACCATTGAGAGGACTACACGTCCTCGCAGTGAGAGGACTACACGTCCTCGCCATCAGAGGGTTGCACGCCCTCACCTTCAGAGGACTACACGTCCTCGCCTTGAGAGGGCTACACGCCCTCACCTTGGGTACTAGTTACCCTCACCAGTGAGAGGACTACACGTCCTCGCCATCAGAGGGCTGCACGCCCTCACCTTGAGAGGACTACACGTCCTCACCATCAGAGGGCTGCACGCCCTCACCTCTAGAGGACTACATGTCCTCGCCTTGAGAGGACTACACGTCCTCACCATCAGAGGGCTGCACGCCCTCACCTCCAGAGGACTACATGTCCTCGCCTTGAGAGGGCTACACGCCCTCACCTTGGGTACTAGTTACCCTCACCGTTGAGAGGACTACACGTCCTCGCCTTGAGAGGACTACACGTCCTCACCACCAGAGGGCTGCACGCCCTCACCTCCAGAGGACTACACGTCCTCGCCTTGAGAGGACTACACGTCCTCACCATCAGACGGCTGCACGCCCTCACCTCCAGAGGACTACATGTCCTCGCCTTGAGAGGGCTACACGCCCTCACCTTGGGTACTAGTTACCCTCACCGTTGAGAGGACTACACGTCCTCGCAGTGAGAGGACTACCCGTCCTCGCCATCAGAGGGTTGCACGCCCTCACCTTCAGAGGACTACACGTCCTCGCCTTGAGAGGGCTACACGCCCTCACCTTGGGTACTAGTTACCCTCACCAGTGAGAGGACTACACGTCCTCGCCATCAGAGGGCTGCACGCCCTCACCTTGAGAGGACTACACGTCCTCACCATCAGAGGGTTGCACGCCCTCACCTCTAGAGGACTACATGTCCTCGCCTTGAGAGGGCTACACGCCCTCACCTTGAGAGGACTACACGTCCTCACCATCAGAGGGCTGCACGCCCTCACCTCTAGAGGACTACATGTCCTCGCCTTGAGAGGGCTACACGCCCTCACCTTGGGTACTAGTTACCCTCACCGTTGAGAGGACTACACGTCCTCGCCTTGAGAGGACTACACATCCTCACCATCAGAGGGCTGCACGCCCTCACCTTTAGAGGACTACACGTCCTCGCCTTGAGAGGGCTACACGCCCTCATCTTGGGTACTAGTTACCTTCACCGTCAGAGGACTACACGTCCTCGCCTTGAGAGGACTACACGTCCTCACCACCAGAGGGCTGCACGCCCTCACCTCCAGAGGACTATAAGTCCTCGCCTTGAGAGGGCTACACGCCCTCACCTTGGGTACTAGTTACCCTCACCGTCAGAGGACTACACGTCCTCGCCTTGAGAGGACTACACGTCCTCACCATCAGAGGGCTGCACGCCCTTACCTCCAGAGGACTACATGTCCTCGCCTTGAGAGGGCTACACGCCCTCACCTTGGGTACTAGTTACCTTCACCGTCAGAGGACTACACGTCCTCGCCTTGAGAGGACTACACGTCCTCACCACCAGAGGGCTGCACGCCCTCACCTCCAGAGGACTATAAGTCCTCGCCTTGAGAGGGCTACACGCCCTCACCTTGGGTACTAGTTACCTTCACCTTCAGAGGACTACACGTCCTCGCCTTCAATGGGTCATGTACCTTCAACTTCAGAGGACTACACGTCCTCGCCGTCAAAGGGTCATGTACTTTCACCTTTGTAGGGCTACACGCCCTCACATTCAGAGGACTACACGTCCTCACCTTTAGAGGACTACACGTCCTCGCCATCAGAGGACTACATGTTCCCCATTTTCAAAGGGGGGCATGCCCTCACCTTTAGAGGATTGCACGTCCTCACCATCATAGGACTACACTCCCTCGCCTTTGAAAGGCGACACGTCCTGAACTTCAGAGGGCTACACGCCCTCGCCTTTAGAGGACTACGCGTCCTCATTTTCAGTGTGCTCCACATCCACACCTTAAGAGAATTTAAGGTCCTCTGTCCTTAAATGCTTAACCGAGACTTGCACTTCCGGTTAAGGGGCCAGTAGTTTCCTTTTAACGGTTCCTGGGCCACCCCCTGATATTGGAGGAGGGCCAACTGTGCGAGCACAACCAGAGAGGGAGGCTATTACACAGCTACTATGCATACCGGGGCAAGATTTCATTCGTGCCGCTGTAAAGAGACGAGTGCGGATCATGCGCACCAACATGACCACTCTTACACAGATATAGATGACATTGCTACTTAGCAACATTCTGCCCAGCGACCGCAATGCCAATCTCCCCCTGCAAAAGTATCGGTTGGTCTGTGTCGTCCCGACATGGGTAAGTATGCATATAGTTCAACTGATTTCTGATACCATCTATTGTTTGCAGGGATCGCACCCACAAGACACCCAGTGGACCCGAAAAAGTCCAACAGGGCCCTGGGGTTTCCAGCTCTGGTTACGGGCCTCTATTAGTCCTACAGGGTGCCCGTACCCCCCCGGCAAGGTCACGTCATCATAGGTAAGTATGCACATCGCTCAACTGATTTCTGATTTCATCTATTGTTTGCAGGGATCGCGCCTGCAAGACACCCAGTGGACCCGAAGAAGTCCAACAGGGTCTTGGAGTTGTCAAGCTCTAAATACGGGTCTCTATCAGTTCAAGGGAGTGCCTGTTGCCCCCAGCAGGGTCATCAGGCCCCCTACCAATCGAGTTTTCATCTAGAAGTGTTGCGTCCCTAGGCAGGCGCAGGGCGAAACACCACAGCAGCATTGGGATGGCCGGTAGCGGGCAATAGACACACCGCCACCACCTCTAGAGTTCACCTCAGCTCATCCGCAAAAAGGTTAGAGCGTTGCCTACGACACATGGCCGACCAGCAGGCTACCAAGTCCAAAGCCAAAGGTAAGCAAAGTACTAGGTCAGTGACTGACAAGTCATAAGGCGTCCAGCTAAAGACGTTAAAGAAGCGCTACTAGGAGGCAACCTAGTACCTTTTGAATCTATGCTTGTTATTTGATCACTTTTTATAGTAGGACGCACCTAGTTGCTCATGATCCTGGGGATTTAAATAAAACAAGCGCAAGCTCGAAAGGTAGTCATACCTCACAAAATATATATATGTATGTTTAGGTAGAAAGATACCTTAGATATGCATGTATGTAAACAAAAAAATACTTCACAAAATATATATGTATGTTTAGGTAGAAAATACCTTAGATATGCATGCATGTAAACAAAAAAATACTTCACAAATATATATATGTATGTTTAGGTAGAGAGATACCTTAGATGTGCGTGTATGTAAACAAAAAAATACTTCACAAAATATATATTTGTATGTTTAGGTAGCAAGATACCTTGGATATGCATGTATATAGCAAAAATACCTCACAAAAATATACACATGTTTAGGTAGCAAAGTTATCCAGAACTACGTAGGTCTGAGTTCCTCATTGGAGGATACGTAGGAGCAAGAGCCTCGCTTTTGTCGACCACACTGCCTTTTGTTGCCATGACTCAAGAGCTGGTAGCCCGCGGAGACACCTTACGGTTATCCGCACCTCGTCATTCAGTGATCCCAAGTGTGATTGACGAGCAGAGACCAATATGGTCATCTGCGCCCTTTCCGGAGATGTCAGCATTTTCCGATGGAGACTTTTCAAGTCTCACAAGTTATCCAGAACTACGTAGGTCTGAGTTCCTCATTGGAGGATACGTAGGAGCAAGAGCTTTGCTTTTGTCGGCCGCCCCATAATCTTTGTCATACTGACCCTGAGGTCATGTGACGCGCACCTTTTTGTCATCCAGAGGCGGCGGGCCCGATGACAAGCAGAGACCAAGTTTGGTCATTCTGCACCCATGATACGCGGAGATACCTTACGGTTATCCGCACCTTTTTGTCATCCAGAGGCGGCGGGCCCGATGACAAGCAGAGACCAAGTTTGGTCATTCTGCACCCATGATACGCGGAGATACCTTATGGTTATTCGCACCCTTTCGTCATCCAGAGGCGGCGGGCCCGATGACAAGCAGAGACCAAGTTTGGTCATTCTGCACCCATGATACGCGGAGATACCTTATGGTTATTCGCACCCTTTTGTCATCCAGAGGCGGCGGGCCCGATGACAAGCAGAGACCAAGTTTGGTCATTCTGCACCCTTGTATCATCCAGAGGCGGCGGGCCCGATGATACGCGGAGATACCTTACGGTTATCCGCACCCTTTTGTCATCCAGAGGCGGCGGGCCCGATGACAAGCAGAGACCAAGTTTGGTCATTCTGCACCCATGATACGCGGAGATACCTTATGGTTATTCGCACCCTTTTGTCATCCAGAGGCGGCGGGCCCGATGACAAGCAGAGACCAAGTTTGGTCATTCTGCACCCATGATACGCGGAGATACCTTATGGTTATTCGCACCCTTTTGTCATCCAGAGGCGGCGGGCCCGATGACAAGCAGAGACCAAGTTTGGTCATTCTGCACCCTTGTATCATCCAGAGGCGGCGGGCCCGATGATACGCGGAGATACCTTACGGTTATCCGCACCCTTTTGTCATCCAGAGGCGGCGGGCCCGATGACAAGCAGAGACCAAGTTTGGTCATTCTGCACCCATGATACGCGGAGATACCTTATGGTTATTCGCACCCTTTTGTCATCCAGAGGCGGCGGACCCGATGACAAGCAGAGACCAAGTTTGGTCATTCTGCACCCATGATACGCGGAGATACCTTATGGTTATTCGCACCCTTTTGTCATCCAGAGGCGGCGGGCCCGATGACAAGCAGAGACCAAGTTTGGTCATTCTGCACCCTTGTATCATCCAGAGGCGGCGGGCCCGATGATACGCGGAGATACCTTACGGTTATCCGCACCCTTTTGTCATCCAGAGGCGGCGGGCCCGATGACAAGCAGAGACCAAGTTTGGTCATTCTGCACCCATGATACGCGGAGATACCTTATGGTTATTCGCACCCTTTCGTCATCCAAAGGCGGCGGGCCCGATGACAAGCAGAGACCAAGTTTGGTCATTCTGCACCCATGATACGCGGAGATACCTTATGGTTATTCGCACCCTTTTGTCATCCAGAGGCGGCGGGCCCGATGACAAGCAGAGACCAAGTTTGGTCATTCTGCACCCTTGTATCATCCAGAGGCGGCGGGCCCGATGATACGCGGAAATACCCGAGTGGTTATCCGTATAAACATTCTTTTGCTATCTGTAAGACAGAACGCTTGATAGCATGCAGAGACGGACATAGTCTTCTGCACCTTTTGTTCCTCCGGGAACAACAAGTCATTTACATGCGGAAATTTCATGGTCGCCCGCGACTCTCGTCATCCGAGAGGAGCGAAATTAGTGTCATACACTGATTTTCGGGGACCTTTGCTTGATGACATGCGACCATTCTTTGGTCCTTGTGAGGTGCTTGGCACCCATCATTAGGCAATTTGTGAAATTTTGGGAACAACAAGTCATTTACATGCGGAAATTTCATGGTCGCCCGCGACTCTCGTCAACCGAGAGGAGCGAAATTAGTGTCATACACTGATTTTCGGGGACCTTTGCTTGATGACATGCGACCATTCTTTGGTCCTTGTGAGGTGCTTGGCACCCATCATTAGGCAATTTGTGAAATTTTGGGAACAACAAGTCATTTGCATGTGGAGATTTTATGGTCACCCGCGACTCTCGCCAAATCGAGAGGAACGAAATTAGTGTCTTATCTTTACTTTCCTTTTATCTCCAATAAAAGACAAGTAAAGAGGGGCAACTGTCATACCCTAATTTCGTCCAGGGACCTTTGCTCGATGACGTGCGACCATTCTTTGGTCCTCGTGAGGTGCTTGGCACCCATCATTAGGCAATTTGTGAAATTCCAGGACATGCCGAAAAAACCAAAAAATATTGATGCACAATCCGTAAGTTTCCGTGACACACCGGAAATCAAATGGAAGCACGTTGCATAATTAAGTGAGGTTCCGTAACATTCCGTAAGTCAAAAAGGGGATGATTATGTAATCCGCAAGGTTCCGTAACATTACGGAAAGAAAACAAGTATCGTTACGAAATTCGTAAGTTTCCGTAACTTTACGAAAAAAGAATCACCAAAAAACAGCAGAGGGGGTGTACTTAGTAAAAATGGGGGTGCAAATAGCACCCAGGCCCATTTGGGCCCTCCAGAAGATTCCTCCAGAAGGCGGTTGCTTCTGGAGGAAGCAACCCTGCTCGCCTGGGCGAGCTGAGCTCGCCTGGGCGAGCTGGGCGGCAACCACCTCCCCTATTTTGCTATAAATAGGGGAGGAAATGAAGAAGGATGGGGTCCAGCCCCTTAGGCACTTCTCTCTCTTTCGAATTTGCTTGGAAAAATTATTTCCGTGAAGAAAATCTAAGCCGAGGCGCTTCCGAAACGTTTCCGTAACGTTTTCCGTGAGGAATCTCGCAAAGGTTTGAACCGTTCTTCGACGTTCTTCATTCGTTCTTCATCGTTCTTCGATCTTCAACGGGTAAGTACCTCGAACCAAGCTTTTTCGATTCATTCTATGCACCCGTAGTGGTCCACATTGTGTTTCGTGCATTTTTATTCTCATTTTGTTTACTTTTTATACCCCCTGTTGACGTGCTTAAGCCATTTTACTTAAGTCATTTCTCGCTTAACTTAAAAATAAAATAAATTTCCACCGAACGTTTGAATTGTATTATCCATTAACTTCGGTTAAAATAAATTCCGACCGTTCGGTCGTGCCGTAACCACGTTGGAAATCAAAAAGAGGTAAAAAAAAATAATATAAATAATCAAAAAACATCTTTTAGTAAAATAAAGCGGAAAATCAATCGGACGTTTTCTCTTTGGGATTTCTCATTCTTAACCGAATTGATTAATAACTAAAGTGAAACTAAGGCTAAAATCAACTCGCCTAGTCAAGCTCGTCCACAAAAATAGGCTTTTGAAGTTTGTCATTTCAATTTCTCACTAAGTAAAATGGATCATTTTTAAGGTCCAACGCCTTAAAATGATCACCACTTAAGGAAAAAGAATCACTTGATAAGAAAGAACTACGTAGGTCTGATTTTCTCATCCCAAATTGAGGAATACGTAGGAGCAAAGGGAAACACCCTTGTCGACCACAAAAAGAGAAAAATATAAAAAGGGTATAAAGGATATAAGAACATAAAAGGGAACATAAAAATCAAAGTCATGTTTGCACATTCGATTAAAGGCTGCCGTCCCTTGGGACGGGCGTGTGGGGTGCTAATACCTTCCCCGTGCGTAAATACAACTCCCGAACCTTTCACTAAAAAGTTCGTAGATCGCGTCTTTTCCGGTTTTTCCGACGTTTTCCTCAAATAAACGTTGGTGGCGACTCCGCGCGTATTCCTTTCGTGGAACACGCATCCCGCGAGTCTCGCGTCGCCCTCCCGCCGAAGGGTAGGTTGCGACAAAAATCAATTTTTTTTTTAACACACAGAGGCTTGGCTTAGCGCTTGGATAAGACTGCTTAGCGAGTTATGCAGATAAAAAAAAACCTGCAACTCTCGCTAAGTTGGGCTCTAGTCGGCTTAGCTAAAATGATGCATCTCAAGTTCTAAGAATCAGACCAGTTTCCACTGTTGAATGATCCTAAAAACACATGCATCTACGTGATCAAGGAAAACGCATGGTAGAATGAAGTTTTGATAGCACAGTGAAGTCATAAAACATCATTAAATAGATAAAAAAACATTTACATCAAATACCTACAAGGAAGATCCAACAGAGGATTTAGCTTTCCATAACTGGGAAGCTTCCTTTACAATGAAGAGAAAGATGAAAGATTGCAGAAATACAAGTAGTGGGGATGTCTCCTCCACCTCAAGGACCTCACAATCACATACAAACTCATCTCAAGCTCTCAGGATGGCTCCCTCTTCAAGCTCTAATCTCTGCAGATCTTCACACAACAAAATCTCTCAAACTCTCTAGAACTTTGACCTTTCTCTCTCTAGAATCTCTCACATGCAGAAGCTCCTTGAGAAAATGGCCAAACTCCCTCTCTAAATCTGATTTCAGGCTTAAATAGGCAGCTTTTTCGTGTTGGTTGTAAGGACCCTATTGAAAACCTGAGAATCCACCTTGATTGTATCCCTACCTTTGTTGATTCCCCATGTAGCTAACCTCTTGCGTTTGCTCTTCAAAAGGAATGCAAAGACCAGATTCATGAGTACCACCACATATGGTACAACCTGTAACCTGCAAAATAGAAGGCTGTAAAGGTTGACCATTAGACAAGTTAATTGGCAACTTACTCAGGGTTTCTGACAAGATCTCAAGTTGCTTAGAGAGCAACTTATTTTTTGCCAACACAGCGTCTTGTGATGATAACTCTAGTAAACTCTTCTTAGTGGGTTGATGCAATTTATCACCTAGAATGGTGTGATCACTACCTGTAATCACTCATAGACTGTTACCCTAAAATGAATGGAGCCACCTCTTGGCTTCTCCTGCCAAGGAAAATGAAAATAGGTTGAGTCTGATGGCTTCATCTGGCATGCCTGCAATCTTTACAGTGTTACAGATTTCAATGAATGTTTCCAAATGTGCATAGGAGTCTGATGGAAGCTTGCTTGTGGAGCTTCTATGGAGGCTGGATCTTTGAGCTTCAATGAGGTCCTTTAATGGTGATTTTCCACCATGGAGATGCAGTGGAAGACAAAGGAGAAGAGGAGAGAGGAGGCGCCATCCACTAGGGAATAAGCCATGGAAGAAGGAGCTTCACCACCAAGATGAGCCTTGGATAAGAAGCTTGGAGAGGATGCTTCAATGGAGGAAAAGAAAGAGGGAGAGAAAGAGAGAGGGGGGAGCATGAAATTGAAGGAAGAAAAAGGGAGAGAAGTTGAACTTTGAGTTGTGTCTCACAAGACTCTCATTCATCAAAGTTACAACAAGTGTTACACATGCTTCTATTTATAGACTAGGTAGCTTCCTTGAGAAGCTTTCTTGAGAAAACTTCCTTGAGAAGCTTCTTTGAGAAAACTTCCTTGAGAAGCTAGAGCTTAGCTACACACACCCCTCTCATAACTAAGCTCACCTCCTTGAGAAGCTTCCTTAAGAAGATTCCTAAAGAAGCTAGAGCTTAGCTACACATACCTCTCTAATAGCTAAGCTCACCTCCTTGAGATGAGAAGCTAGAACTTAACTACACACCCCCTATAATAGCTAAGCTCACCCCTATGACAAAAAAACATGAAAATACAAAAAAAAGTCCTTACTACAAAGACTACTCAAAATGCCCCGAAATACAAGGCTAAAACCCTATACTACTAGAATGGCCAAAATACAAGGCCCAAACGAAGGAAAAACCTATTCTTATATTTACAAAGATAAGCAGGCTCATACTTAGCCCATGGGCTCGAAATCTACACTAAGGCTCATGAGAACCCTAGGGCCTACCCTTGGATCTCTAGCCCAATCTACTTGGAGTCTTCTACCCAATGCCCTTGCGGGATAGGATTGCATCATTGTTGGTGCTTGTGCGCTTAGCGCAACTTCGTCTCGCTTATTGCGCATAAGTGAATTTCGGCTTGGCACTCGTCTTCTCGCTTAGTGGATGCTTGCAAGCAGTGCACTTAGCGGGATGAGCCCTCGCTTAGCACGTGTGTCCAGCTCATCCTTCTTCCAGATCCATCCTCACGCTCAGCCTCAAGAGTGGTGTGCTCAGCGGATGGCTCGCTAAGCCGACAGATTGGCTTAGCGAGCAGATCAAAATCAGCACTTCACAAACATGCCTAATTAACCTGAAATTGAAAGGAAATGATTATTAAATACACAAAAGGGGAGTGCTAAGTATTTATTACCTATATTTAACAAAAAGTAATTACAACACTACAAAATAACCATAAATGGGAGGAGTTAGATACAATTTTCACATATTTCTTACACAAAAGTTAGTCGTATTCATCGACTAACAGATACTTCAAGGAGTCCACAAAGCATGGAGCGTGGTGCAAAAGAAATACAAGGAGCTTAGAGGAAGCAGCAATGGGATCATTGATGGTTATCATAAGTGGCTGAAGGCTCGGATGCAAGAGTTAGATTGGCTCCCAAAGCTAAAGGTTTCAAGCGAGGCAGAGGCTGAAACCCCCGAGGAGAGTGAGGAGGTGCAAGTCTTAAAGGAAGAACTTGAAAGAGCACAAGCGGTCAAGGAAAAATTCAAGACGACGGCCATCAAGGTCCGGAAAGAATGCAATAAACTAAGAGATGTCAATACGACCACTGCTAAAGCTTTAGAGCAGGAAACAAAGAGGGCTCGAAAGGAAGAATGGGGCCGAAACAAGTTCCGAGGGGCTTTGTGGGGTAGCAACAACAAGCTTAAGCTTCGAAGGGCCGAGAGAGACCAGTCGAGAGTCAAAAGCATGATATTGGAAGATGAGTTGAAGGCTTGTCAATGGTCCAAAAGGAGTTTGTCTGAGCATTTGAGCAAGACCAACGAAAACATGTGGGCCATCATTGACTAATACAAAGAGAAGCTAAAGTTAGCTTCAACCCGTGAACAAAGGCTAAAGGATGAGTATGCAAAGGTATAAGTCCTACAAGCAAAAAGGGAGGCAAGGGAGAGAGTGATCGATTCATTGCACAGAGAAGCAATGATGTGGATGGATAGGTTCGCTTTCACCTTGAATGGGAGTCAAGAGCTTCCAAGACTGCTAGCCAAAGCTAAAGCAATGGCAAACGTGTACTCGACCACCGAGGAAGTTCATGGGCTCCTTGATTATTGTTAGCACATGATCGATTTGATGGCCCACATAATTAGGAATCACTAAGGCGTTTGCATTTTTCACTTTAATTTTGACAAGATGAACATTTTGTTCCTTAATAAAAATGAGTTTGGTTCAATCCTATGTCTTTGCTTGAGAATCTGTGTGAATCCAATACTTTGACAACTTATCTTTAGCATGCATTCATGTTTAGCTCTTTGTCGCATTACTCACTGCATTTTTGTTCTTTTAGGAGAAAACACCATAACTAAACACGCTTTAAGGCACCCCTATTGAACCTGTTCTAAGACTAGAGTCATGGGCGAAATAGAAGAGGTGAAAGAACAGATGAAGGCCGATATGGTAGCCTTGAAAGATCAAATGGCTTCCATGATAGAAGCCATGTTAAGCATGAAGATAATGATGGAAAGTAACAAGGCCGCAGCTGCCACCGCTAGTGCCGCCGCTGAGGCAGATCCTACCCATCCATCTGCCGTAAATCAAGTGCATCAACCCATCCCGGACATGGTGGGACAAGGAGGAGAAGTATTGGGCAATGTTGGCGGTCCGCACATGGAGCTTAATAGGAATTCTTACCCCTACGGCTTACCCCCCCCCCAATTATACGCCTTCCACCACGCACATGCCTAACGAGGACGTTAATCGTGTCGTTCCCGTTACCTTCCTAGTCACGCTAGCGTATGAAGCTGCTTCGACCCATTTGGTGAAGTAGTCAATGGCGACTAAGATGAAGCGATGTCCATTTGAAGCCTTAGGCTCGATGGCTCTGATCACGTCTATGCCCCACATAGAGAATGGCCAAGGTGCTACCAAGACGTTCAAAGGTATGGGTGGAGCATTAACATTATCAGCGAAGTCCTGGCACTTATGGAATTTCCTCACACGAATGCAATAATCGCTCTCCATAGTGAGCTAGTAATACCCTGCTCTCAGAATTTTTCGGGCCATGGCATATCCATTGGCATGCGTTCCAAAGGATCCCTCATGCACCTCTATCAGCATTTGTTCAGCCTTTCTTGCATCCACACACCGAAGCAGTACCATGTCATGGTTCCTCTTGTACAAGATATCCCCACTCAGAAAAAAAACCAGCCACAAACCTTCGCAACGTCCTCTTGTCGTTGTCAGAGGTCTCAGGTGGGTATTCTAGGTCTTCGATGTATCGTTTGATATCGAAGTACTAAGATTTACCATCCTTCTTTTCTTCTATTAACCAACAATGTGCAGGCCTACCACAATATCTGAATTCGATGTACGGCAAATCTCCGTGCAGGCATAGTTGGAACATGGACGCTAGAGTGGCAAGGGCATCAGCCATCTAATTTTCCTCTCTAGGAATGTGATGAAAAGATATGTCATCAAAGAATTCTATCAACTTCCTAATGTAAGCCTAGTAGGGCACCAATTTATGGTCTCTGGTCTCCCATTAACCCTTCAATTGATGAATTACCAATGTTGAGTCCCCGTATACCTTGAGCAACTTGACCTTGAAGTCAATCGCCGCTTGGATCCC
Source organism: Glycine max (assembly GCF_000004515.6). NCBI lineage: Eukaryota > Viridiplantae > Streptophyta > Magnoliopsida > Fabales > Fabaceae > Glycine > Glycine max. Next base: position 28,349,461 of record NC_038242.2, read on the forward strand.
AAGGGCACACGCCTCATACTCAGCTATGTTGTTTGTGTAGTCGAAACCCAACCTAGCCGTGAAAGGTATATATTGTTCGTCCGGGCAAACCAATACTTCCCCAACTCCATGGCCTAGTGCATTAGACGCACCATCAAACCACATGATCCACTTATCCTTATCCTTATCCTCTACTTCCTCCTTAAACAAGGTCATGATATCCTCATCAGGGAATTTTGGATGCATAGGCTGATAGTCATTGATGGGCTGTTGAGCCAGGTAATTTGCCAAGGCACTCCCCTTTATTGCCTTCTGAGTGACATAGACAATATCAAATTCTGACAACAGAACCTGTTGTTCGGGCCTGGCAAGTGCACCGGATCACGCAAGTAGTATAAAACGGTAAGAACCGAGTATCGAACTCTCGGGGAACTTGTGTTACTTGGTAAAGCTATGTTCAGTGAATAGATGTCTAGTATGAAAAGAAATGTGTGGACTGTGAACAAGTATGTAAACTAACTATTAAAAGGAAAATCATGTGAGTAATGATGTGTAACGACAAGCAGACAACGTGTTGGTCTTCCTAGTAGGTGCCTGATGTTATAAGGATACTCTCTACTTAACAATGCTCATGTGTTCTATGGTGTCTCCTAAAATGCTAAACCCCGATCCCTCGTGATAGTCTAGCCTAATCCTAATCAAGCATTGTCCTCAGATTCCTCTTGTTAGACTAAACTTGACCAGAACCACATTAAGACAAACATACAAACAACTAGGTTACCGTACCCTAATCCCTCATGATAATACGATAAACTAGCCTTGTCCTATCAAGTTCTAAGAATCAGACCAGTTTCCACTGTTGAATGATCCTAACAAAGCATGCATCTACTTGATCAAGGCAAAAGCATACTGAAATGACGTACTGATAGCATAGAGAACACATAAAACATCATTAAATAGATATACAGGTATTTACATCAAGTACCTACAAGGAAGAACCAACAAAGTATTCAGCTCTCCATATTTGGGAAGCTTCCTTTACAAAAAAGAGAAGAGAAAAATGAAGGATTGAAGAAATACAAGTAGTAGGGATGTTTCCTCCACCTCTAGAACCTCACAATCACTCACAGACTCATATCATGCTCTCAGGATGGCTTCCTCTTCATGCTCAGTTCTCTGCCAGTCTTCGCACAACAAAAGCTCTCAAAACTCTCTGGAACTTGGACCTTTCTCTCTCTAGAAATCTCTAAACATGCAAAAGCTTCGAGAATTTCCCAAACTCCCCTTTTTCATTTCTGATTTCAGGCTTAAATAGGTGGCCTTGTTGGTGCTTGTGCGCTTAGCGTGAATCTGGACCGCTTAGTGCACATTAGTGAATTTCAGCTTAGCGCGTGTCTTCTCGCTCAGCGGATGGACTCAAGCGGTGTGCTTAGCGGCATGACACCTCGCTCAGCGAACATGCACAGATCATCCTTCTTCCAGATTCTTCCTTGCGCCCAGCGGATGGAGTGCTGCTCAGCAGATAACTCGCTGAGCTAGCAGATTGGCTTAGCGAGCAGATGAAAATCAGCACTTCAGAAACTTGCCTAATTAACCTGAAATTGAGAGGAAATGATTATTAAATACACAAAATGGGAGTACTAAGTATTTATTACCTATATTTAACAAAAAGTAATGACAACACTACAAAATAACCATAAATGGGAGAAGTTAGATACAATTTTCATAGATTTCTTACACAAAAGTTAGTCGTATTCATCGACTAACACCAGCAACTGAGCTATCCGTCCAGTGGGAGTGGGCTTTTCGAAGATGTATTTGATGGGATCCATTTTGGACACCAACCAAGTAGTGTAATTCAGCATGTACTGCCTCAAACGGTGAGTTGCCCATACCAAGGCATAACACGTCCTCTCTAGAAAAGAGTAGTTCATCTTGCATGTTGTGAACTTCTTGCTCAAGTAATAGACAACCCGTTCCCTTTTTCCAAACTTGTCGTGTTGTCCCAGCACACACCTTATTGACTCATCTAACATTGTCATGTACAGGATAAGGGGTCTTTCGGGCATTGGTGGCACGAGCACAGGAGGATTCATGAGACACCGTTTAATCTTTTCGAACGCCACTTGACAATCATTGTCCCATTGGATGGACTGATTCTTACGTAATAACTTGAAAAGAGACTCTCAAGTGGCGCTCAGCTATGATATGAACCTTGCTATGTAGTTCAATCTTCCCAAGAAACCTCAAACCTGCTTCTCGGTGCACGGCTCGGGCATTTTGAGGATGGCCTTTACCTTGTCTAGGTCTACCTCTATTCCTTTCTGGCTCACGACAAAACCGAGCAACTTTCCGGATTTAACCTCGAAAGTACACTTTGTGGGATTCAGCCTTAATCGGTATTTATGCAGTCACTCGAACAACTTTCGCAAATTGACAAGGTGTTCCTCTTCAGTCCTTAATTTAGCGATCATGTCATCCACATAGACCTCAATCTCTTTATGCATCATGTCATGGAATAACCCTACCATGGCCCGCTGGTAAGTTTCCCCAGTGTTCTTAAGCCCAAAGGACATCACCTTGTAGTAGAAAGTTCCCCACAGGGTGATGAAGGTTGTCTTTTCCATATCCTCCAGTGCCATCTTTATCTGATTATAGCCGGAGAACCCATCCATGAAAGAAAACAAGGAAAAATTGGTTATGTTATCTACAAGGATGTCGATGTGCGGCAAAGGAAAGTTATCCTTTGGACTAGCTCGGTTTAGATCCCGATGGTCCACGCACATTTGCACCTTTCCATCCTTTTAAGGGATCGGCACGATATTGGCGACCCATTCTAGGTATCGAGCCACGGCCATGAAGCCAGTGTCAAATTCCTTTTTCACTTCTTCTTTTATTTTCAGGGACATCTCGGGCTTCATTCTCCTCAGCTTTTGCTTTACCGGGGAACACTTGGGATTTAGAGGTTGTTTGTGTTGCATGAAATTCGAGCTCAAACCAGGCATATCCTGGTAGGACCAAGCAAAGATGTCTTGGTAGTCTCGCAACAGAGTCGCCAATTCATCTCGGATGTTTGTGGACATGCAAGTGTCGACCTTGACCTCTTTTCTCTCTTCGTCGACCCCTATGTTCACAACTTTTGTTTCCTCTTGGTGTGGCTTCACTTCCCTTTCTTCTTGTTGCACCATTCTTTTCAAATTTGGAGGAAGCCCCCAATCCTCATCTTCTTCTTTCTCGGCTTGATTTATTAGTTGCTCAAAATCAACATCTGGGTCCTCGGTATCACTACTTTCAAAAGACTCATTGTTGGATCTACGTCAAATCATTTAATCGCAACAAAAATAAATATGCAGAAGAATGAAAATAGACAAAAGTGTGAGAGGGAACACATCAAATGAGAAAGGGTTGTGTATTTATAATTGTGGGAACATTAAAGAAAAAATACACCCAACAGGAAGACAACCCTAAAGCCTAGGCCCAACAATAGGGTTGGAGCTATTGGATTACATTGAATTTATCATGGAAATCCCGAGTTGTTTGAAGACTTGCCAATTCCCCAATTCAAACTCTAGAGGATACGGTCGCACCCAAATTGGTTGGTCTTGAGGGGTTTCTTCGTTTATCATGGCAACTCGTCCCTCGCACATCCACCCTGCACTAATGAAGCTTTCATCAATGTGACAAAAGGGGACTCTTTCCACTTGTAGCCCTTGTGGCTGAGCCAAGCTTCTCTCCTTCCTTTCTAAGGTGATCCTTCTCTTGTCGGCACGCGTAGGCTCATAACCCAACCCGAACCTTCTGCGAACTCCACCAAACTTGCTATGCCACTCCCGTTTCGGCCTAAACCCATTCTAGGATCATATTCGTGCCCCAACATAACCCGAGCCACCATCAAAGTGGTGCCAGATGAGCGTGGCTGCACCGGAGGAGACTCCACATAAGCATTGCTCACAACTTCCAGTGCCTGGAAGGATGTTTCCAACGACTCCTCTATAGCCTCAACATAAGGCGTAGAAGACGAACAACTTACAAGTATGTCTTCCTCCCCTGGTACTATAATCAACTGCCCCTCCACCACGAATTTTAACTTCTGGTGCAGCGTTGAAGGGACCACCCCAACCAAATGAATCCAAGGCTGGCCTAATAAGCAACTATAGGCAGGATTTATGTCCATTATTTGGAAGGTAATTTGACACACGTGGGGCCCAATTTGAATTGGGAGATTGATTTCTCCCCTTACATCTTAGCGACTAGCATCAAAAGCTCGCACCACCATGGAGCTCGGCCTCAGGTGTGATGCGTTAAAAGGCAGCTTATCTAAAGTAGCTTTGGGCATGACGTTGAGGGAAGAGCCATTGTCAATGAGCACTTTGGCTACTATGTGGTCCAAACATTTGGCAAACACGTGCAAGGCTTTGTTGTGCCCCCTGCCCTCAACGGGTATCTCTTCATCGGCAAAAGTGAGGTAATTGTTGGTCATGATGTTATTGATTATACCTCTGAAACCCTCCACAGATATGTCTTGTGCTACATGGGCCTCATTCAAAATCTTGACCAACAATCCCTAATGAGGCTCGGATTTCATAAGCAGCACCAACAGAGAAATCCTAGGTGGGGTTTTGTTTAATTGTTTGATCACCTTGAACTCACTTTGTTGGATGATCCTTAGGAACTTGGTCGCCTCCTCAGCAGATATTCCCTTCTTGTTGAAGTCGTCCCCTTCCTCTGCGATCTTTCTAACTGAGACCTCATCATTCAGGGATAGGCCCACCTTATCTCTCTCGCCTATATCCGCCTTTGCCTTCCCTTTGTCTTTGGACCGCACCGGTAGCTTGGGCTCCACGAAGATTCGTCCATTACGAGTCATGCCACTCGTATCATATATATTTGTAACTCTAGCGGAGGGCAGATGTCATACCATAATTTCGTCCGGGGACCATCTGTTTGGTGGGATGCAACCTTCACATGACCGCTTCAAGGAACTTGACACCCATCTTTAGGCAATCCGTGAAGTTTTGCGACATGTCAGCAGTCGAAAGGAAGCATTATTGCACAATCGGTAAAGTTCCGTAACATTCCAAAAGCCAAAGAGGGGATGGTTGTGTAATTTGTAAAGTTTCGTGACATTACGGAAAGAAAACAAGTATCGTTACGTAATTCGTAAAGTTTTGCAACGTTACGGAAAAAGAATCAGCAAAAAAAGGCAAAGCGGGTGCATTTAGTAAAATAAGGGGTGCAAATAGCAATTTTCAAATCTGGGCTCTTCTAGAGGATTCTGGGCATTTCCTTGCCTAAGGTGGAAGCAACCTAGCTCGCCTGGGCGAGCTGGGCGGCAACCACCTCCCCCGTTTTGTTAAAAAATGCCTTTCGAGGCTCCCGTAATGCTTCCGTAAAATTTCCATAACCCTAAATAAGCATATTTCACTTAATATGGGTGAGATGGGAGAGAAAAAAAGAAGAAATTTAAGTCCTATAGGCTTCTGTAACTTTTTCGTAAATTATGAAAGAATGGGGGTGAACTTCTCAAAATAGGGGGGTGTAAATAGCAATTTTTGAAATTTTGAATTTGGGCCTTCCAGAGTATTTTCGAAGAAGGATTGCTTCTAGAGCAAGCAACTCAGCTCGCCTGGGCGGCAACCTCCTCCCCCTTTTTAATATAAATAGGCGAAAGGGGGCTGTTCTAAGGATCTCTCATCCCCGTGGCTATGCATTTCAGCTGTTTTTGGTGAAAAAAATTGTTTCCGTGAAGAAAATCCAAGCCGAGGTGCTTCCGTAACGCTTCCGAGACATTTCTGTGAGCAAATTCGTGAAGATTTTTCATCGTTCTTCACCGTTCTTCATCCGTTCTTCGTTCTTCAGCTGGTAAGTTTTCGAAACCAAGACTTTCAATTCATTTCTTGTTTTTTTAGCTTTCATCTTTATTTTGTTCATTTTCGGTTTTCTTTTCTTCCGTTTCTTACGTGCTTTAACTGTTTATTTAAGTCGTTTTCTCACCTAATAAATGATAAAATGAATTTCAACCGATCATTTGTGTTGTAGTCTCGTTTAATCACTATTAAAGTAAAATCTAAGCGATCGTTCACATTGTAACCTTGGTTAAACCAAAAAAAACAAAATGATAATAAAATAATCAAAATATCTTGAAAAATAATAATAAAATAATCAAAATATCTTTAAATAAAATAATCAAAAAAATCAATCGGACGTTTTTCTTTGGAAGTTTCCTTGGATCAATTGACTAATAACCAAAGTGAAACTAAGGCTAAAATCAACTCACAAATCAAGCTTTGTCCGCAAAAATCACTAAAAACCATTTTAAGGTCCAACGTCTTAAACGATCCTCTTTGCTTTTATCGATTAACATGGACCGTTCAAAAGCATGAAATCAACGTGTAACTTTACCACTTTCGCAAGAACTACGTAGGTCTGATTTCCTCATCGCAATTGAGGATACGTAGGAACAAAAGTCCCGCTTTTGTCGACAACCCCAAGAGATCGCTAATGGTCCAACGCCTTAACGTTTCTCTCCTTTCACAACCAAGAGATCATTAATGGTCCAATACCTTAACGTTTCTCTCCTTTCAAAAAAACAAGAGATCGTTAATGGTCCAACACCTTAACGTTTCTCTCCTTTCAAAATCAAAAGATCGTTTAATGGTCCAACACCTTAAATGACCTTTTGTTCAGTCAAAATATATCTTGCAAAAAAAGATAAAAACAACTTAACCAATGCTTAGTTCTCAAAAAACTATGTAGGTCTGATTTCCTTATCACAATTGAGGAATACGTAGGAGCAAGGGAAACACCCTTGTCGACCACAAAAGGATAAAAAATACAAAAGGCACAAAAAGACATAAAGACGTAAAAGGGAACATGAAACAATTTGAAGTCATATTTGCACACTTGATTAAAGGCTGCCGTCCCTTGTGACAGACGCGTGGGGTGCTAATACCTTCCATGTGCGTAAATATAACTCCCGAACCTTTCACTTAAAGTTTGTAGACCACACCTTTCCGGTTTTTCGAACGTTTTCCTCGAATAAACGCTGGTGGCAACTCTGCGCATTTTCCTCCCATGGAAGACGCACCCGCGAGCCCCGCGTCACCCTCCCGCCGAAGGGTAGGTTGCGACAGTTGGCGACTCCACTGGGGACTCTTGTTAGAGAGTTAGGCCAATCAATCAATGTGTTTTCCTTACCATGACTTCTCCTTTGTTCCTTTTTCTTTATTTCTTTCCTTATGATCTTGTATATATAAAATTTTTGTTGCTTCTAGTGTGTTTTTAAAATATATGCCTGAGGTAAATATTTATTCATTTGATGCACACAAACACCAACATTATTTGTACACACGATGAGTTGAAAACGGGCCCTATACCCAGGTCCATGGGAACATAAGGAGTGCAGGTGAATCTGTGGTCATGCTGGGTCTCCGACTTGCTTGATAACAGTGAACCCTCATCTAGAGTTTTTCTCTTTGATAACATATTGTTGCTGGTAGTCCCTACTGCCGTAATATGTTTTTCGAAGGGGATGATACCTCTAGAAATCATCAAGAGAGATATGACCACCTTCGGAATTATCACTAAAAGCCTTTTAGTTCCTCCCATTTAGGTTCCTAAAATAGGGGCACGAAGTCAACACGCTATGTGCCTTTTAAACGCTGCCATGCATATAACCTAAATGTCATGTATGCCTTTGTTGTATGATTATTTGTGGATATTGTCGTACTATGTGCATCCTCGTGTTATGCTTTTGTGCGTCTACATCATGTCGTCACGCACGCGTTGTATGTTGGTCTCGTATTTTGTCATGGGAAGCCGGAAGATCCATATCACCTTCTTAACTGCACACATGGGGCACTGCACCCCCAAATGTGCAAGTAAGAAGAGATGATTTTCCGGGCTCTCGTGTCCGTAAATGCATTCATATCATGCATCGCATAAGCATCTCTTCATGGCGTCATAATGAACATATCGTTTCTGCATTTGTCCGTTATCATATTCCAGCATCACATTTTGCATAAGTCATTGCATCGTCATGCATATGCGTTCAACATACTTTTTGTTGTACAAACTGCCTACCTTTTGTTTTCATGTTTGCTCATGCGTGATCCTTGCATTTTCCTCTGCAAAACAAAAACAAAAAAAAAGGGGAAGCATGAAAATTCACGTTGCATTCTTAGTTGCATATGTTCAGTACCATGAGCCAACCATGTTGGGATCATAAACCCATTTCTAAAAAAAAAAAAAAACAACAAAACAAAATGATTGAGCATGGTACCTAATGTGTTGCTAACTAGGAAAAGATGTTTCCTCGGGCATCTCGATTTCATAATTACATTTTCCATGCATAGCATACGTATTCCCGAGTCTTTCATCTCTATGAAATATTGTTGAAATATTGGCGATCAGAATTGCCATTCCTTGGATTACGGGGTTGAACCAAGCTCATGCTTTTACGAAAAGGTTCATCAAGTCAAGTTGAAGTATGGAAGTAACCATCTTGCAAACAATTGTGGCAAGAGATGGATCGAGTTACATCGCTGCTTCGTCTACTGCCAAACATGTTTAGGATTGTTGATATCCTTGTTACTTCCCGTTTCACCTTGACAAAGATGCCATGGACCATGTTGAAAATCTAAATTGACTCAACCCCATGTCTTGCATAAAAATTCGCAATACTTCAACTGTGCATCATTCGCATACATCCTTGCTTTTCATTGGCTGCATTGCTCATTGCATTCTTTCCTTAAAAAAAACGAACTTAATCATTGTTATCAAAAAGAAAAGAACACGCTTTACGGCGCCTTTACCAAACCCGTGCTAGAGCTAGAGTAATGGGTGAAGTAGAGGAGGTGCAAGAGCAGATGAAGGCCGACATGGAGGCCATGAAAGAGCAAATGGCCACAATGATGGAGGCCATGATAAGCATGAAGAAGATAATGGAAGCCAATGCGGTTGCAGTTGCCGCTACCAGCGTTGTTGCTAAGGTGAACCCGATGCCCCCATCTGGCCTCAACCAAATGAATCATCCAACCTCGGCTATGGTAGGCAAAGATTTGGGAAGTATAGGCGACCCCTATTATGTGCAAATTCAAAACAAGTATGCCTTCCCACCATATGGCTTGCCTCCCAACTATACACCACCCAATGTGGCGTACACTCTCGGTGAGGATGTCAATAACTCCGCTCCCATACTCATTGAGAGCCGACAACCTCATCATGCACATGTCTCTCAACCCATGGGGGACACACATGAAATGCCCTACCACAATCTAGCCGACTTCGAGCCTTGCCTCGGATATGCCACTGAAGGGCAAGCAGTTGGTGGTATACCCCTGCAAAACACTTTGGAAGGCCCTCAGTATCACCCACAACCACACCCCTCACATTCCACAACGGTTAAAAGCCCTCATGCTATGGCAGAAATGGGAAAGTTGGATCATCCAGAGGAAAGGCTCAGGGCCATTGAAGGAGGCGAAGATTATGCCTTTGTTAACCTAGAAGAGTTGTTCCTAGTACCCAATTTCATCACCCCTCCCAAGTTTAAAGGTGCCGGACTTTGACAAAGTACAAGAGGACTACTTGCCCCAAGAACCATATGAAGATGTATTGTCGGAAGATGGGGGCATACGCAAAAGATGAGGAACTGCTGATACATTTCTTCCAAGAAGGTCTTACTGGGGTAGTTGTTACCTGGTACACTAACTTGGAACCTTCCCGAGTCCATTCTTGGAAGGACCTAATGGTTGCCTTCGTTAGGCAGTATCAGTACAATTCTGATATGGCTCCGGATAGGATGCAACTACAGAACATGTGCAAAAAGGGGGCACAAATCTTTCAAAGAATACACCCAAAGGTGGAAAGATCTGGCAGCCCAAGTGGCACCCCCAATGATGAAAAGGGAGATGATAATCATGATGGTAGACACATTACCAGTATTTTACTATGAAAAATGATGGGGTACGCACCTTCAAGCTTTGTGGATTTGGTCTTTTCCGGCGAAAGGATCAAAGTGGGCCTGGAAAAAGGTAAATCTGACCATCCTGCTTTGATGAATGTGAAAACTGAGGCAAATGAAGAGGGTGAGAATGAAGGAGAAACCCATGCTGCAACCGCCATTCCTATACGGCCAAGTTTCCCACCAACCCAACAACATCATTACTCAGCCAATATCAACTTGTCGCAACGTGTGTGACATCCTGGAAATTTCTACCCGGAATTTTTGGAAACGATGTATTTTGAATGATTATATATATATATATATATATATATATATATATATATATATATATATATATATATAAGTATTATTCAGTGTATATGCATATAGGTTCCTGGTAGAAGTAGGAATAGTGGGGGCAAGATACGCGGGTTAGGCTAATTAAGGAAGAGAAATCCATAACTGGAAGGTTATAGGTTAATTCTTAATTAATTAGTCTAAAAATCATCGTTTTGCGTGCGACTTAGAATTTAACGAAACCAACCTCTGAACCACGCTCGGGGTTTTATTCTGAGCGTTTTGATATATATATTGGTTACTTTCGAAAACTGGCCCCGACGGACGCAGAGAAACGCGAGGGACTGGAACCAGAGAAACGGCACGTAAACCGAGGTAGGGTTTTAGCGTTTCAAAGGTCAGATTTTTCTCACTTTTTGTGACTGAGTATGAGTCACATCAAGAGGAAAAAGTGAGCCCTTTTTGCTCCACTCAAATGGAGACATGTGGCATAGCTTAAATACAATAATAATAAAAGAGGAAAAAGCCTTTTTTAAAACTAAAAAGCAACTCTCTCTCTCCTCACTCAGCCCAATTTCAGACAGCTCTCTCTCTCCCTCTCCCTCACGTTGCTTTTCTTTCTCCTTCATTCTCCATTGAAGCTCCAAACAAAGCTCCAACCTTTGGCCATCATTTCTGCTCCAAATCACGAAAGGAGGGCATTTTCGGAGTCGTGAAGCGCATCTCTACGTGTGGGACTTCGAAGTTTCAGGTTTGGGTGGACTTCTTTCTCTCTTGATTTTCGTGGGTATGGGGTTTTGGGAGATATGATGGGTAGTTTTGCTAGTTTTCTGCTTCATGATAGTTATTTGTGAAGAAACTTGTTGAAAGCATGCTGAACTTGACATGTTTGGATGAGTTAAACATACCCATTCTGTTTTAGGGTTTTTATGATGATGCTTGTGATGTTTATGTGCTGAAATTACTTATGGAAAACTGTTAGAGATGAAGGGTAGAATTAACCTAGGGTTAGAAGGTGGAAGTATGGTGTTGTGAGTGGAAAAAGAGTGAGATTTTGAGAGTTGGAAGGCCCAATTCTGGATTTAGTGGTATTTGGAGGTTATAGTGAGTTAATCCTAGCTTGAAATGCCATTTATGACTTATGAGAAAGGTTAGGCTGTGCTAGAGAGAAAAACAAATGACCAAAGTGAACAAAGAGCCATTTCTAGGGTAAATTTGGGTGTTGAGGAGTCAAATTTTGATTCGGTGAAATTTTAGGCGTAAATCCAGTTTGAACAAGTTTAAATTGATGTTATAGACTTGTGTGAGGTGAGAGTTTGCTTCAAATTTGTCCCATTCTCAATTTCACTTCTCAAACCAAGAAAATCCATTAAATTGAGGGGTATTGGACACCTAGATTTGGTGTTGCTGTGTTTTGAAGCTTGACTTTGGTTTAGACATGATTGATACATGATTTGGGACTTGTAGGATTTGATTTGGGCAAGATTGGATGAGAGGAAGTGTGGTTTTCGAAATCTGCACTTTATGTAGAATTTTGCTGTGAAATTGTGCAGCAGAATTTTGCATAAGTGCAGAAAAATGCTATGTTTTGCTGGTTGTGGAAAGAGTAGTGCAGAATGAGTTCTAGATGTTTAATAGCAAATCCCAACGGTCAAAATGTAGGCTTATGTACTAGAGACTTCCAGTAAACATTTTGAGTCGATCCAACGGTTAACGAATTGGAATGAAGGAAATGTTACTGGGGTCTTTAAGTGAGAAAAAGCTGTGATTTTGGTTTGAGTTTTGGGCAGAGTTTTCTGCCTTTGCCCTATTTTGCTTGGTTTGTTAGTTTGTGATGATTTGGATGTTGAATTAGCTGGATGTTGGGGAAGCTTGGGAGGATTGATGGGGACCCGGTGTTGAGAGAAACGAGGATATGGGCTACGTGGGAGTACGTGAGCTCAGTTGGAGGTGGGCAACAGGGGATGGTGGGTTTATGCGCGATTTGTGGATGTGGAAAAACTTGTTGTGCACCATCGCCCGACCGCCACCTAGTACCACATGTGATGGGTACCCCATAATCCTACAAGCTTGAGATGAGGAAGTGTTGAAGGGTGAAACTTCCTGCTTTTATTCGTTGACCACAGAGTGGTACCTGGAGATATTTCGCGGGGGTCAGGAGACCTTGGGGACGTCAGGTGGGGTGCTATTGCCCAAAACCATGCTTGACCAATCCCGACCCAACCCGGGCATAGTCAGTCAGTGAGAACCTGTGATGTACCTAAACAGGCGAGCTCCTGGCAGTCAACAGATAAAGGGAACTAAGACCACAAAGCAAGGAAGCTTATGTGGTGGCTGGGCAGCTGTGAATCTTGTGTGATATATGGGTTATGGCCTCTGGTAATCGATTACCAAGGGTGGGTAATCGATTACAAGGCTTAAAAATGAAGACAGGAGGCTAAGATAGTCTCTGGTAATCGATTACCAAGGGGTGTAATCGATTACCAGGCTTGAAAACGAGGTCAGGAAGCTAGGGGAGCTTCTGGTAATCGATTACCAGGGGATGTAATCGATTACCAGGCTTCAAAAGGGAACTGGAAGACTGTGGAGGCCTCTGGTAATCGATTACCAGTCTATGTAATTGATTACACAGAGGAATGGGTCACTGGTAATCGATTACACATAGCTGGTAATCGATTACACAGTGCCTTTTTCAGGTTTTCATGTCCTGAAGCTGTGTGTTTCGAGTTTGGCCTCTGGTAATTGATTACCAAGGCTGTGTAATCGATTACCAGAGATGAAAAGCCTAAAGGTACCCCATTTTACTTGCATGTAGTGGTTATGAGACGCATTGTGTTGCTACCGCAGTTAGATCTCTCGTGAGAGAGTCTATCCCTTTCTTTTCTTTCTTGTAGATCGTGATGGCAGCGCAGCTAATCCATGATCGAGTGGAGATGGAGTGCCTAGAGGGAGCTTGGGAGACCCTCGAAGGCAACGCGAGGTGCCGATTTCGGGGCACGATTAGATTTACGGCTACTTCATTGGTGCATCCAGATGAACCCGCGCGCACGCTTCAGCGTACTGTGGAGTGGATACTACCCATGCCTACGCCATACCGTCTAGTGGAGCCAATCCAAGTGATCGAGGTAACGTCATCCGAGGAAGACCCTGAGGAGGATCTCGAGGAGCTACCTCCTGAGCCTGTTGTGGATGCTCTTGACTTTCTAGAGGGTGATGAGGACCCACTCCCTGAGGTGGATTCTCCCGAGGACGTCATGTCGGCATCCGAGGCAGACTCTACGGAGGATAGTAGATTGTTCTATGGACTAGTTTTATATACTTTTGAGGGTGGGTGTATCTAGGACTGACTGTTAGGTTTACTCTTTTGTTTTTGTATGGGTAGACCTGTTGTATAGGAATTTGATGATTGTATACATGTGGCTGAAGCTACTACAGTGGACACCTTTGCTCTGGATGACACTATGTATTTTGTAAAACTCCCATATTTTGGACAGCTTTAAACGATGAATGTATTTATGTTTAATCTTGTTATTTGAAAAGAAAGCATTAGCAAGCTTTATTTGTAAAAGAGCTTATCGACCATATTTTATTCCTTTATTTTCACGTGACGACCTAAAATAATGGCTGGTATATTCTTCCTTTTGAAACAGCAAAATAGTTTAGAGATTATGAGCGGTAAGAAAGAAATGACTCCGAATAGAGTTGTGAACTGGCCATTCAGGACTCTATAGTGAGGATTTTCCTTCTAAACCTAATTATTGTGAAAAGAGAAAGAAATGAAAAAAAAAAGAAAAAAAATTTACCATGGTTTTTGTTATTTAAATCATTACTATTAAACCAGTCATTATTTTGGGGACGCCACAACGTGCCCTTTTGCGGGCAAGCGAAGGTGAGGCTCACGGGTGCGCTTTCCAAAGGAGGAAAGATGCGCGGAGTCACCACCAACGTTTATTTGTGGAAAACGTCGGAAAAACCGAAGGAAGCCGGTCAAAATGAAAATTCTAAGTTCAGGAGTTGTATTTATGCTTGAGGAAGGTATTAACACCTTTCACGTTTGTCTCAAAGGACAACAACCTATTTTTAGAATTGTGAAATTGTGTTATTTTACCTTTATTTCTTTTTATTTTTTTTGAGGTCGACAAAAGCGGGGATTTTGCTAACGTTCCCTCCATCGAAGAGGAAATCAGACCTACGTAGTTCATTCTTAAGCGTGAATCAAGCGATTCTTTTTACTTGAAAGGTGATCATTTTAAGACGTTGGACCTTAAAAATGATCCATTTACTTGATAAGGAAAAACTGAAATGATAAACTTTCAACCCCTTTCTAGTAACTTTTTTGTGGACGAGCTTGACTAGGCTAGTTGATTTTAGCCTTAGTTTCACTTTAGTTATTAGTCAATTCGATTAAGAATGAAAAATCCCAAAGAGAAAACGTCCGATTGATTTTTTCGCTTCATTTTACTAAAATGGTATTTTTTTTATTATTATATTATTATTTTACCTCTTTTTTGATTTCCAACGTGGTTACGGCACGACCGAACGGTCGGATTTTATTTTAACAAAAATTAACGGATATTACAAATCAAATGATCGGTGGAAATTTATTTTATTTTTTGATTAGACGAGAAATGACTTAAATAAATGACTGAAGCACGTCAAAAGGGGGTACGAAAAGTAAATGAAAACGAGAATAAAAATACATGAAACAAAATGGGGACCACCACGGGTACATAGAATGAATTGAAAAGCTTGGTTTGAGGTACTTACCAGTTGAAGACTGAAGAAAACGAAAAATGAACGATGAATGTCGAAGAACGGTTGAAA
This sequence comes from Glycine max, assembly GCF_000004515.6. Taxonomy (NCBI): domain Eukaryota; kingdom Viridiplantae; phylum Streptophyta; class Magnoliopsida; order Fabales; family Fabaceae; genus Glycine; species Glycine max. The sequence continues at coordinate 28,364,504 of NC_038242.2, forward strand.
ATCTTCGCGTAATTACTCACGGAAACGTTACGGAAGCGCCTCGGCTTGGATTTTCTTCACGGAAACAATTTTCCTCAGCAATTTCAAGAGAATAAGAAGTGCCAAGAAGGCTGAACCCCTTTCCTCTTCACTCCTTCCCCTATTTATAGCAAAATAGGGGAGGAGCTTGCCATCCAGCTCGCCCAGGCGAGCAAGGTTGCTTCCTCCAGAAGCAACCGCCTTCTGGAGGAAGAAACTGGAAGGCCCAAGTGGGCCTGATTGCTATTTGTACCCCCCTTTTTACTAAATGCACCCCCCTTCTACTTTTTTTTGGTAATTCTTTTCCCGTAACGTTACGAAACTTTCCGAATTTCGTAACGACACCTATTTTCTTTCCGTAAGGTTACGAATCCTCATGGATCATTTATTTACTCTTTTTTAGCTTTCGAAGAAGTTACGGAAACTCACGGATTGCGCAAAAACACCTCCTTTTGGTTTCCGCCACATTACGGAATTTCACGGATCGCGTAAGCCTGCTTCCTTTTCATTTCCGGCATGTCTCGGGACTTCACATATTGTGAAACAAAGGATGCCGAGTATCTCAAAGCGGTCGATCAAAGGTTGCATATCATCAAGTAATAATCTCCGGACGAAATTAGGTATGACAGTTGCCCCTCTTTACTTACCTTTTATCGAAGATAAGAGGAAAGCAAAGATAAGACACTGATTTCGTCCGTCTTGCCTTTTCCGTGATTAGTCTATGACGACTCTCGTCTCTACTCCTTCTTTTTCTGCACAACACAAAACAAAATACAAACAACAACAAAAAAAACAATATTATAATATACATATACACATTTGGCAAAGGAATCAATCGGGAAAATAACAAAGATCACATTTCCCAATCAAGAGGATCCGCACTTGACGATGAAAAAACCCTGGAGAATGGAGGATTGCACTAGAGGGTCCTCACTAGTCAATCATGAAGCATAGCTCCAAACTCTTTGGGTGGAGGACGCATGAACGAAAACGCAATTCATGAGGCTCCGAAAAAAGGCGAGAATGGAGGATTGCACTAGAGAGTCCTCACTAGTCAATCATGAAGCATAGCTCCAAACTCTTTGGGTGGAGGATGCATGAACGAAAACGCAATTCATGGGGCTCCGAAAAAAGGCGAGGATAGAGGATTGCACTAGAGGGTCCTCACTAGTCAATCATGAAGCAACTCTTTGGGTGGAGGATGCATGAACGAAAACGCAATTCATGGGGCTCCAAAAAAAGACGAGGATGGAGGATTGCACTAGAGGGTCCTCACTAGTCAATCATGAAGCATAGCTCCAAACTCTTTGGGTGGAGGATGCATGAACGAAAACGCAATTCATGGGGCTCCGAAAAAATGCGAGGATGGAGGATTGCACTAGAGGGTCCTCACTAGTCAATCATGAAGCATAGCTCCAAACTCTTTGGGTGGAGGATGCATGAACGAAAATGCAATTCATGGGGCTCCGAAAAAAAGGCGAGAATGGAGGATTGCACTAGAGGGTCCTCACTAGTCAATCATGAAGCATAGCTCCAAACTCTTTGGGTGGAGGATGCATGAACGAAAACGCAATTCATGGGGCTCCGAAAAAAGGCGAGGATGGAGGATTGCACTAGAGGGTCCTCACTAGTCAATCATGAAGCATAGCTCCAAACTCTTTGGGTGGAGGATGCATGAACGAAAACGCAATTCATGGGGCTCCAAAAAAAGACGAGGATGGAGGATTGCACTAGAGGGTCCTCACTAGTCAATCATGAAGCATAGCTCCAAACTCTTTGGGTGGAGGATGCATGAACGAAAACGCAATTCATGGGGCTCCGAAATAAAGGCGAGAATGGAGGATTGCACTAGAGGGTCCTCACTAGTCAATCATGAAGTATAGCTCCAAACTCTTTGGGTGGAGGATGCATGAACGAAAACGCAATTCATGGGGCTCCGAAAAAAGGCGAGAATGGAGGATTGCACTTGAGGGTCCTCACTAGTCAATCATGAAGCATAGCTCCAAACTCTTTGGGTGGAGGATGCATGAATGAAAACGCAATTCATGGGGCTCCGAAAAAAGGCGAGGATGGAGGATTGCACTAGAGGGTCCTCACTAGTCAATCATGAAGCATAGCTCCAAACTCTTTGGGTGGAGGATGCATGAACGAAAACGCAATTCATGGGGCTCCGAAAAAATGCGAGGATGGAGGATTGCACTAGAGGGTCCTCACTAGTCAATCATGAAGCATAGCTCCAAACTCTTTGGGTGGAGGATGCATGAACGAAAACGCAATTCATGGGGCTCCGAAAAAAAGGCGAGAATGGAGGATTGCACTAGAGGGTCCTCACTAGTCAATCATGAAGCATTGCTCCAAACTCTTTGGGTGGAGGATGCATGAACGAAAACGCAATTCATGGGGCTCCGAATAAAATGTTGGTAGTACTGAATGGTCCACCGGGTTTTTTCCACCTAAAAAGGCAAACATGCTTTTTGCAAAGAAAAATAAATCATTCGCGAGAGAACCATATCTTAGAGAAACAATATACTTGTGCCAAGGGTAATCTTCCTTGTAACCGAAAATGAAGGGCAGGATGTCAACATTTAGCTTTTAAATGAACATGCGGGGGAAACATCGGGCTAAGTTGAAAATAAATCACTCATAGTGTATAAAACTCACACAGGCAAGTGTTTCACCCTATTCCCAAACCATAACTGCACCATGACTTTATTTTGCACACGATTTCCTATCGAATCAAAGATTAAACGCACGATCACGGACCAATAGGATTTTCTCGAGGGTAGTGTTTTTGGAGAGGAAGCTGGGTGTTTCGGTCTTTTCCTCTTTGTTCATGTGGGGTGGGATATCGCCAGTCGAGAGCAACCTTGAATGGCAATCTGAAAGGAAGAAACACCAAAAATGGGTTTTCCTTTGCCGGCAGCCACTTACCTTGCCGAAAATTTATCTGGTCGGAAGGTTCTCTGATCTTTTTCTTTCATTGATCGAGAATTATTCTGTTTGCCTCCGATCTTTTCCATTTCCACCCCTTTCCAATCTTCGGCCGGGAATCATTCTTTCTCTTTCTTTTTTATTGTTCTTTTCTTTATTTTCATCTTTTTCTTTTCTTTCTTTCTATTTTCTCCTTCTCCATTCCTTTCTTTGGGAAATCAGGTTTTAGCATTCTATTCGCTTTCTCTTGAGGGAATTCCTTTGTCCTTTGCTTTGGGGCAAAGGATGAGGATTCTTTTTTATTGGCCAAGATTCAAAAAAGTCTAAGGTTGTGTTTCAATGGGGTCTTTTATCGTGGGAACCCAATCTTGATATCTGGGGCAAAACAAATTTGGTTGTCGAGGTGTTGGTCTTGGGACGAACTCCCATATTACTCCCTAAGGAACGCGTGACAATGATGATTTGAAAACAACGTGCAAAATTAGTCATGGCAACAGCCAGGTGGGCACTCAAGCATCCCATTTATGGCATTGTGATACTACGGTTGGGAATTTACACAAACAAACCCAACGTTTCCAAGTTATGTTCTTTCATCAGTTCAATGAATTCATCCATTCTTATCACGGTTATTCCGGAAAATAAACTCTTAGCATCAGTCCCTTGTTTCTAGAAGATACGTTTGCTCTCTACGAATGATTTATGCTTCCTAAATATAACATGCCGACCTTCGAGTTCTTTCTTTCTTTTTCCTTTTTGAATTTTTTATATTCACAAAACTATACACCCATGGCCCTCTACGAGGAAAAATTTTCTTTGTACACCTACATTCTTGTATATGATGAACTTTTTCTGTACACGCATTAGAACTCTTTCTCTTTACGTCAACACGGTTTATATACAAACCATATTCATGCTCAAAGATCTCTCTTTTTTTTCGTTGTTTTTTTTCTCACACATACCCGACGTTTATACAAAAGTTTCTTTATATACACTCGTCGTTTACACACACAGGAATCTTTTTTCACACATTGTTTACACACACGAAATCCTTTTATACACACTTTCCTTTTACACATAAACAAAAACCTTTTTCATTTCTTTATGAACATGACATTTATTCACAACGCTTCTTTCTTTTTATCAGGATTTTTGGTTCATTTTATCTTTAGGAGGACGTTCCAAAATGAAAAACTCTACACGGTTCCGGAATTTCAACAACATGTATGCACAAAATAAAAGACAATCAAAAAAACAAAACAAACGTTAGTCCCTCAAGTCATGGAAATAAAATAACATGTAAATGATAAAGGATGAAACATGAATCTGGGGATCCCATGGTCATGTGGCTCCGCATGCCACTGGACTCTTGGGTCACGGTAACAAAAAGTGGGGTGGTCGACAAAAGCAGGGCTTTTGCTCCTACGTATCCTCAATTTGTGATAAGGAACTCAGACCTACGTAGTTCATGCTAATTGTGAGACTAAAAATAGTCTCGGTGTTTTCTTCACCAAAATGTGAACATGCTTTAGTAAAGAGACAAAACTTCCAACTGATCAGAGCAACATATGCTTTTTGGATGAAAAACAATGTGTCTATCGGGGAAGGAGAGTATGCTGATGAAATTTTCTCATAACCGTAAATGAGATTTTGGATGTTTAGCATTTCATTTCTAAATGACCATTTAGAGGAAACACTGGGTCCAACAAAGATAGGAGAAAATCACTCAAAGTGTATCAATCTCACACAGGTAAGTGTTTTATTCTAATTCCGAACCATTGATATGTCACGACTTGATTTTGCAAATCATTTCCTATTAAATCAAAGATTACATGCGTGATCATGGATCAATAGGACTTTTTCTTGGGAATGGTTTTTTTTTTCTTGGTGAGAAATTTGGCTTTGAGTGTTTCTGCCTTTTCCTTTTCTGTTTTTGTTTAGTGCGGGGCGAGAAAGTCGCTAGCGCATAGGATTTTGGTTGGCAATCAAAGGGAGAGGGCCACTTTGGGTCGTGGTTTCCTTTTTTTTTTTGTTTACTTGGTGACAATTCTGTATTGTTCAGATATTGTCTGGTCCAAAGACCTTTCTGCATATTTCTTCTGTTTTCTTCCAATCCTTGATCGAGAATTTTTCTCTCTCTTTTTTTTTTTTTTGCTTTCTCCCACTCTTTCATTGGGAATTTTCTTTCTGTTTTGTGTCTTCTCCCTTTCTTGGATTGGGAATTTTCTTTTCTTTTTGTGTCTTCTCCCTTTCTTGGATTGGGAATTTTCTTTTCTTTTTGTGTCTTCTTTTTTAGTTTTCTTCCGAGGGTGAGGATTGACATTCTCACCCTGGGTCAAAGTTTATGATAAGTTGGGATTTTGGCTCAAGGCTTGTAGAACGGCTGGTCATGATATATGTCAGGGTTTGGCCAGCGGTTCGGGGATAAAGGGGATGTCCCACATTATTTCCATGATATACATGCAACAATGATGATTAGGAAATGTTATGCAAAACTGGTCATGCATGCACCCATGTGGACACTCAAGCATCAAGTTTTTATGGCCATGTGACACTAGGGCTCAGGATTCATTTTCCTTATTTTAAGTCAACCCAATATTTCCAAAATATGTTCTTCTATCAATTTGTGCATTCATCCGAGTCTATCTTGGCTATTCGAAAAACTTTTCACAGCATTTACCCTTCAAATGTGTACACACATTTTTTTCAAAAACTGGTTAAGATTAGTAAAATCTTTCAAAGAAAAGTTGGAAATTATCTATTTTCACAAGCATGTTGTTTTTTAGCTAGACAACTTTTTATTATTATTTTTTTATTATTTTTCTTTCTATTTTTTTTCTTCTTATTCTTTTCTTGCTCGCTCTCTCTTTTTTTCATGAGGTATTTTGCTACCTAAACATACGTATATTTTTATGAGGTATTTTGCTATATACATGTGTGTCCAAGGTATCTTGCTACCTAAACATACATATATATGTTTTGTGAGATATTTTTGCTATATACATGCATATCCAAGGTATCTTGCTACCTAAACATACATATATATATTTTGTGAAGTATTTTTTTGCTACATACATGCATATCCAAGGTATCTTTCTACCTAAACATACATATATATATTTTGTGAAGTATTTTTTTGCTACATACATGCATATCCAAGGTATATATATATATATTGTGAGGTATGACTACCTTCCGAGCTTGTGCTTGTTTTATTTAAATTCCTAGGATCATGAGCAACTAGGTGTGTCCTGCTATGACTTGAGAAACAAAGGTGATCAAATAACAAGCAGAGATTTAAAAGGTACTAGGTTGCCTCCTAGTAGCGCTTCTTTAACGTCTTGAGCTAGACGCATGATGGCTTGTCGGTCACGAACCTAGTACTTTGCTTACCTTTGGCTTTGGACTTGGTCGCCTATTGGTCGGCTATGGGTCGTAAGCAACGCTCTAACCTTTTTGTGGATGAGCTGAGGTGAACTCTAGAGGTGATGGCGGTGCGTCTGTTGCCCGCTGCCGGCCATCCCCAGGCTGCTGTGGTGTTTCGCCCTACGCCTGCCTATGGACGCAGTACTTCTTGATGAAAGCTCGATTAGTAGGGGGCCTGATGCCCTTGCTGGAGGTGACAGGCACTCCGTAGAACTGACAAAGACCCTTAATTAGAGCTTGACAACTCCAAGACCCTGTTGGACTTCTTCGGGTCCACTGGGTGTCTTGCGGGCGCGATCCCTGCAAACAATAGATGACATCAGAAATCAATTTAGTCATGTGCATACTTACCTATGTCACGATGGCATGACCTCGCTGGGGGGACGGGCACCCTGTAGGACTGACAGAGGCCCGTAACTAGAGCTGGAAACCCCAGGGCCCTGTTGGACTTCTTCGGGTCCACTGGGCGTCTTGTGGGCGCGATCCTTGCAAACAAAAGATGACATCAGAAATCAATTGAGCCATGTGCATACTTACCTATGTCATGACGGCACAGACCAACTGATACATCGGCAGGGGGAGATTGGCATTGTGGTCACTGGGCAGAATGTTGCTAAATAGCAACGTCATCCATATCCATGTAAGAGTGGTCATGTTGGTGCGCATGATCCGCACTCATCTTTTTGTAGCGGCACGGGTGAAATTGCCCCGGTATGCATACTAGATGCGTGATAGCCTCCCTCTCTGGATGTGCTCGCACAGTTGGTCGCCCTCCAATATCAGGGGGTGGCCCAGGAACTGATAAAAGGAAACTACTAGCCCCTTAACCGGGAGGGCAAGACTTGGTTAAGCATCTAAGGGCAAAGGACCTTATATTCTCCTAAGGTGTGGATATGGAGCACACTGAAAATGAGGACGCGTAGCCCTCTAAAGGCGAGGGCGTGCAGCCCTCTGCAGGCGAGGATGTGCAGTCCTCTGATGGCGAGGACATATAGTCCTCTAAAGGTGATAGGTACTAGTACCCAAGGGTCCACCTTTATGAGAAGCAAGAGATCGACTCATCGAGAGGGCCGGTCATCCAACAAGATTGGACACGAGATGTAGGAAATCTATGCAGTTAACATGATTTTTAGGGATGCAGACGTATGCAACCTTTGTCGTGAAATTTGGTAATGCTGACCTCATATGAAACAATGCAATGCAATGGAAAGTTGTACAATGTTCATGACATTCTTTCCCTATTTTGTGATTCTGATTTTGATTAAATTTTTTTTGGAAAACACAGATTGACTGTCCTTTTGAAAAAGGTGATAATTCATGCAACCTTATCCTATCTTTTGCAAATCTCTCCGAGAACTCCCTCAGAGTGTATATTCTATTTGATTTAGTCACTTGACCATTTTGGAGTGACGGCAATGGAGTCGTTTGACGTTTAATCAATCTATTGAAATTCCAGGGCTTGTCTCCCCCCCCCCCTTTTTTTTTGTTTAAAAACATCGATGGGTGAGAACTTTTGATCTGCCCCTATGCTCACTTGAGGCTCATGCACGATGCCCCTCATTGCCCCAGTGTAAGGCTTTGAGGTACCAATTGTTATCTTTCATCATGACCTTGTAGCTGGGAACCTATTGGGTGAAAACTTCTAATCTTCCCTTAGGTTCGCTTGAGGTTTTTGCATGGTGCCTTTCATTGCCCCAGTGTAGGGCTTAGAGGTACCAATTGTTGTCTTGTTTTCACAACCTCGTAGTGAGGAAGAATGAAAGAAGAATTTGATTCTTGCAAAAAGAATTTTCCAAGGACGAGAAATAGTTGAAGGATTTTTCAGTTGATGGATTAAGCCAAATGACTCCTATGTAGAAGCAAGATGTTTTGATGTCTTGATGATGCTAAAGGATCAAGTGCTTCTAAGTTTTATTCAAGACAAGAATCCAAGAAAATCAAGATATATGATCAAGTTGATCTCTAGAATCTTTAGGAAGAAGTTTCCAAATTGAAAAAACAAAAGGTTTGACCAAAGAATTCTATCATTTCAAATTGAGATTTGCTCTCTGGTAATCGATTACCAGCAGCTAAAAATGTTTATAACAGTCACTAGAAATTTGAATTCAAAATTTATAACGTGTAATTGATTACACATGGATGGTAATTGATTACCAACAGTTTATTGAATGTTTTAATTCAAATTTTTAAAACCTGTAATCAATTACACAAGTCTTGTAATTGATTACCAGAAGGGATTTTCAGAAAATAATTTCCAAGAGTCACATCTATTCAAATGTTTTATGACTGGCCATTAAAAGTGACTTGGAAACATGAATTTAAAGGGAGTTTTCATTGCCCAAAAAGTTGTATCCTCTCAAAAGATTAAGAGTTTTTTTAACTGAACTGTCTTATCCTCTCAAAAAGATTCCTTGGTCAACCACTTGTATATTCAATAAGGAATTTTGATTGATCTTCATTTTACAATCTATCTCTTTTAAGAGAGATTTCTTCTTCTCTTCTTATTTCTGAAAAGGGATTAAGAGATCGTGGGTCTCTTGTTGTAGAGGATTCCTGAACACAAGGGAAGGGTTGTCCCTATGTGGTTCAGACTTTGTAAAAAGAGTTTTACAAAGAGAATGGAAAATCTCAAGTGGGTTGCTTGAGGACTGGATGTAGGCACGGGAAGTGGCCGAACCAGTATAAATCAAGTTTGCATTCCTCTCTTCCCTTAAACTTCTTTTATTTATTGCTATTTATCTTTTGCTTTAAAGAAGTTTATTTTGAATTGTCTTTTGAGTAATTCATGTTAAGGGTGCATTGTTAATCCGAAGAGAGTGAAAGTTTAATTGGGGAATAGTCTTTGTATCTTAATTCAACCCCCTTTTTTTCTTAAGGTAACTGAGGCCATTTGTCCAACATCCTATTCTTGATAACTCACTTCTCTCTAAAAAGACAAACTTTCCGGAATGATAAAATGAGGTCACATGAACGTCTTGAAAACACAATCAATCAAATGTTTTTTTTTTGTTTTTTTTTCTTTTTGAACTCCTTTTTTTATTTTTTATTTTGAAACTTATTTGTTTTGAACTTTACTCGTTGTTTTACGGCACCCCCACCAACGTGCAAGAGGAGTAATCTCTTATTGAACAGTCTTGGAAGTCCAAACTCAGAAGCACAGGTCGCTTGAGCAAACTGACCAATGGCTTGCTCCCACATTCCGGTGAAAGTTGAATAAGCAATTATGCGTTTGTGAGAGGACGAGGGACAAAGATATCAACTTTATCCATTTCATTTAACATTGTAACTGTGGTTTACAATAATGGTACAAAATTGAAAATCCTGATGAGTCATTAGAGACATCTAACAACAGCTTTCAAAATTGCCCCATGTGTGGCATCTCTTGTCAATGTCAGGATTTACACGCGATTCTCCTCAAATTTCAGCCAGCCCGCATCAATTAGACCTTGCACCTTACGCTTCAGGGCCCTACAATGCTCAATGGAATGCCCCGGGGCTTCTCCGTGACAAGCACACGTTGCGTTCGAGTCGTATTCTCAAAGAAATAGAGGTTGATGAACCTTGGCTAGGGTTATGGCTACCATTGAATTATCAAGTAGATATGGGAGCAAGTCAACATAGGACACTGGAATTGGGGTGAATTCTACAGGCCTTCTCGCTGTAAAATTCATTTCTTGGTTGGTGTTCTTGGTTTGTGCTAAAGGTGGTGTTCATCATTGGAAGTGCGGTAGACAGACTTTGTGGTTGATTTAGGGATTGCCTTTGTGGATAACTGGGCGGTGGGTAAGGAGAAGGTTTGTTATTGGCTGAGTAATGACATTGTTGGGTTGGTGGGAAACTTGGCTGTATAGGAATGGCAGCCACAGCACAGGCTTCTCCTTCATCCTCACCCTCTTCATTTGCCCCAGTTTTCTCATTCGTCCAAGCAGGATGACTAAATTTTCCTCTTTTCAGACCCACATCGATCCTTTCACTGGCAAAGACCAAATCCGCAAAGCTTTGAAGGTGCGTAGCCCACCATTTTCCATAGTAGAATACTGGTAATGTGTCTACTATCATTGTCATCGTTTTTTCGTCATTGAGGTGCCACTTGAGCTGCCAGGTTCTCCACCTTTGGGCGTATTCTTTGAAAGATCCGTGCCCCCTTTTTTGCACATGTTTTGTAGTTGCATCTTATCCGAAGCCATTATACCGACACTGCCTAACGAAGGCAACCATTAGGTCCTCCCAGGAATGGACTCGGGAAGGTTCCAAGTTAGTGTACCAGGTAACAGCTACCCCAGTAAGACTTTCTTGGAAGGAATGTATCAATAATTCCTCATCTTTTGCGTATGCCCCCATCTTCCGATAATACATCTTTAGATGGTTCTTGGGGCAAGTAGTCCCCTTGTACTTGTCAAAGTCCAGCACCTTGAACTTGGGAGGGGTGATGATATTGGGTACTAGGAACAACTCTTCTAGGTTAGCAAAGGCATAATCTTCACCTCCTTCAATGGCCCTGAGCCTTTCCTCTAGATGATCCAACTTTCCCATTTCTGCCATAGCATGAGGGTTTTTACTTGTTGTGGAATGCAAGAGGTGTAGTTGGGGGTGATACTGAGGGCCTTCCGAAGTGTTTTCAAGGGGTATACCACCAACTGCTTGCCCTTCAGTGGCATATCCGAGCCAAGGCTCGAAGTCGGCTAGATTGTGATGGGGAATTTCATGTGTCTCCCCCACGGTTTAGGAGACATGTGCATGATCAGTTTGGGGTTGTTGGCTCTCAATGGGTATAGGAGTGGGGTTATTGACATTCTTATTGGGAGTGTACGCCACATTGGGTGGCGTATAGTTGAGAGGCAAGCCATATGGCGGGAAGGCGTGCTTGTTTTGAATTTGCACATCATGGGGGCCGCCCGTACTTCCCAAATCTTTGCCTACCATATCTGAGGTTGGATGATTCATTTGGTTGATGCCGGATGGGGACTGTCATACCCTAATTTCATCCGGGGACCTTTGCTTGATGACATGCGACCTTTCTTTGGTCCTTGTGAGGTGCTTGGCATCCATCATTAGGCAATTTGTGAAATTCCAGGACATGCCGAAAAACCAAAAAAATATTGATGCACAAACCGTAAGTTTCCGTGACACATCGGAAATCAAATGGAAGCATCGTTGCATAATTGAGTGAGGTTCCGTAACATTCCGTAAGTCAAAAAGAGAATGATTATGTAATCCGCAAGGTTCCGTAACATTACGGAAAGAAAACAAGTATCGTTACGAAATTCGTAAGTTTCCGTAACTTTACGAAAAAAGAATCACCAAAAAAAAGCAGAGGGGGTGTACTTAGTAAAAATGGGGGTGCAAATAGCACCCAGGCCCACTTGGGCCCTCCAGAATATTCCTCTAGAAGGCTGTTGCTTCTGGAGGAAGCAACCTGGCTCGCCTGGGCGAGCTGGGCGGCAACCACCTCCCCTATTTTGCTATAAATAGGGGAGGAAGTGAAGAAGAAAAGGGTTCCGCCCCTTAGGCACTTCTCTCTCTTTCGAATTTGCTTGGAAAAATTGTTTCCGTGAAGAAAATCTAAGCCGAGGCGCTTCCGAAACGTTTCCGTAACGTTTTCCGTGAGGAATTTCGCAAAGGTTTCAACCGTTCTTCGACGTTCTTCATTCGTTCTTCATCGTTCTTCGATCTTCAACGGGTAAGTACCTCGAACCAAGCTTTTCGATTCATTCTATGTACCCGTAGTGGTCCACATTGTGTTTCGTGCATTTTTATTCTCATTTTGTTTACTTTTTATACCCCCTCTTGACGTGCTTAAGCCATTTTACTTAAGTCATTTCTCGCTTAACTTAAAAATAAAATAAATTTCCACCGAACGTTTGAATTGTATTATCCGTTAACTTCGGTTAAAATGAATTCCGACCGTTTGGTCGTGCCGTAACCACGTTGGAAATCAAAAAAAAGAGGTAAAAAATAATATAATAATAAAAAAAAACATCTTTTAGCAAAATAAAGCGGAAAATCAATCGGACGTTTTCTCTTTGGGATTTCTCATTCTTAATTGAATTGACTAATAACTAAAGTGAAACTAAGGCTAAAATCAACTCGCCTAGTCAAGCTCGTCCACAAAAATAGGTTTTTGAAGTTTGTCATTTCAAATTCTCATTAAGTAAAATGGATCATTTTCAAGGTCCAACGCCTTAAAATGATCACCTCTTAAGTAAAAAAGAATCACTTGATAAGAAAGAACTACGTAGGTCTGATTTTCTCATCCCAAATTGAGGAATACGTAGGAGCAAAGGGAAACACCCTTGTCGACCACAAAAAAGGAAAAATATAAAAAGGATATAAGGACATAAAAGGGAACGTAAAAATCAAAGTCATGTTTGCACATTCGATTAAAGGTTGTCGTCCCTTGTGACGGACGTGTGGGGTGCTAATACCTTCCCCGCGCGTAAATACAACTCCCGAACCTTTCACTTAAAAGTTCGTAGATTGCGTCTTTTCCGGTTTTTCCGACGTTTTCCTCAAATAAACGTTGGTGGCGACTCCGCGCGTATTCCTTTTGTGGAACACGCATCCCGCGAGTCACGCGTCGCCCTCCCGCCGAAGGGTAGGTTGCGATAGTTGGCGACTCCACTGGGGACTGTTTTTAGAGAGTTAGGCCATTTAATTTTGTGCAATGTTTTACCGTGACTTACCCCTTTGTTGGTTTCCTTTCATTATGTTCTTGTGTATATAAACTCTTTGTTGCTTTTAGTGCGTTTTAAAATGTATGCATGAAGTAAATATTTATTCATTTGATGCACACAAACACCAACACTATTTGCACACACTGTGAATGAAAAAGGGCCCTATACCCAGGTTCATGGGAGCATAAGGAGTGGAGGTGAATCTGTGATCATGCTAGGTCTCCGACTTGCTTGATTACAGTGAACCCTCATCTAGAGCTTTTCTCTTTGGAAACTTATTGTTGCTAGTAGTCCCTACTGCTGCAATATGTTCTTCGAAGGGGATGATACCTCTAGAAACCATCAAGAGAGATATAACTACCTTGGGGATTATTGCTAAAAGCCTAGTTAGTTCTCTCCCTTATAGGTCCCTTAAATAGGGGCACGGAGCAAACACGCTGCGTGCCATTTTTCACACTGCCATGCATAAGTATCATATACCCTTTTGCTTATGTTCGGTAAATATTGTCATACTGTGTACATTCCCGCATTGTGTCTTTTGCATAGGCATTGCATATGGGTTCTATCTTGATCCCTTATGTAAACAAACCAACGGAGGGTCCGTGTCACCTTCTTAAAAACGTGCGTTGGGGAATTTTGCTACCCCTAGACGTCGAATCTAAGAAGGGGACAAATTCCCCGGACCCCCGCATTCCTAGATTGCATCTGTGTCATATGCATTCCATCATGCATTCATCCATCCCACCCATGAGATATCGGAGTTTTGATTTGCACCAGCTTTTGTCTCACTTTAGTAAGCATGGGAACAAATCAAACCGGCAAGAGGTTCTACCAAGTCAAGGTCAAAAGCCTAGATACCACCAGCATCAAGGAATTAGGGCGGTTGATGGAACCTCTCCAAATGCAAGCCTTCCGCAAGACTTACGGAAAGATCTTAGAGTTGACCATAGCAGAGGTGTCCATAGAAGCCATTGCATCACTTACCCAATACTACGACCAGCCTTTGAGGTGCTTCACATTCGGAGACTTCCAATTAGTACCAACCATTGAAGAATTTGAGGAAATTCTAGGATGTCCTCTCGGGGGAAGAAAACCATATCTTTCCTCCGGGTGTCTCCCCTCTTTGAGCAGAATCGCAACTGTGGTCAAGGATTCAGCAAGAGGTTTGGACCGCATAAAACAGACTCGGAACGGCATAGTGGGCCTACCACAGAGGTACCTAGAAGACAAGGCGAGGGGTATGGCCAATCAAGGAGATTGGGTCCCGTTTATGGATGTGTTAGCTTTGCTAATTTTTGGGGTCGTCCTCTTTCCAAACGTGGATGGTTTGGTGGACCTAGCAGCAATCGACGCTTTCCTTGCCTACCACCATAGCAAGGAAAGTCCGGTGGTAGCTGTCTTGGCAGATCTATTTGACACATTTGACCGAAGGTGCGAAAAGAGTAGCGCACGGATCATCTGTTGCTTACCCGCCCTCTGTGTTTGGTTGGTTTCGCACTTGTTCCAACAAGACACAAGACATCCATGTCCACTCCTGAGCCATCGCTCGTGTACTGAAAAGAGGAGAATAGATTGGGACCAGCTCTTGGCCAGGATAGGAGGTAGAACAATCAGTTGGTTCCCCCGATGGAAGGAAGGAAAAGAAGGAGTCCTTTTCTCATGTGGAAGATACCCAAACATTCCGCTGGTAGGAACGAGGGGTTGTATTAATTACAATCCCGCGCTCGCTATAAGACAACTAGGGTACCCCATGAGGGGAGCACCGACGGAAGAAAGCATGTCTCCTTCCCTTGTGAGGGATTTCGGTGCACAAAATTCCAAGACTATACAAAGAATCCATAAGGCATGGGAAACCCCGTTAAGGAAAGATCAAGAACTTAGAGGCATTCGTAATGGCATCATTGGTGGGTACCACGAATGGCTGAAAGTTCATATACGAGGTTTAGATTGGCTCGCCAAGTTAAAAGTCGTCAGCGAAGAGAGTTTTGAAGCACCGGAAGAGGACGAAGAAGTCCAAGCTCTCAAAAGCGAGTTAGGAAAGGCGAAATTTGCCAAGGAGAAGTTCAAGTTGGCCGCAACACACATTCGGAAGGAGTGTGCCGGGTTACGGGAGGAGAATGCAATTACCGCAAGAGCCCTTGAACAAGAGACCAAGAGGGCTCGCAAGGAAGAGTATGGCCGGAACAAATTTCGCGGAGCTCTGTGGGGTAGCAATAGTGAACTCAAGTTGCGAAGGGAAGAAAGGGACCAGTCGCGAGCACATAGCATGGTTCTGAAAGAGGAGTTGATTGCTTGTTCGAGGTCCAAAAGAAGTTTGTCTCAGCGCTTATGCGAGACGGAGACCAACATGCTAGCTATCATCGCTAAGTACCAAGAAGAGTTAGGTCTAGCCACGGCCCACGAGCATAGAATCGCGGACGAGTATGCTCAAGTATACGCGGAAAAAGAGGCTAGAGGAAGGGTGATCGACTCTTTACACCAAGAGGCAACCATGTGGATGGACCGGTTTGCTCTTACCTTGAACGGGAGTCAAGAACTTCCCCGCTTGTTAGCCAAGGCCAAGGCGATGGCAGACACCTACTCCACCCCCGAAGAGATTCATGGGCTTCTCGGCTATTGTCAGCATATGATAGACTTAATGGCCCACATAATTAGAAATCGTTAGGAAACTTGTATGGTCTCTCAGACCTTGACTAGATACGACTTCCTTTTCGAAATAAAATGAGTTGGTCCCATGTTTCTACTCCAAAAAAGCTTGTGCAAATCAAATCACTCCTACATTTCATCTCTAGCATGCATTTTCTTTCTTTACCCACTCCTCACGTTTGGTTTTTTAGGGAAAAACACCATAACTAAACGCGCCGCAAGGTATCCCTATCGCACCAGATCCAAATCTAGAACGATGGGTGATCAAGAGGAGACGCAGGAACAGATGAAAGCCGACATGTCGGCTCTGAAAGAACAAATGGCCTCCATGATGGAGGCCATGTTAAGTATGAAGCAGCTCATAGAGAAGAACGCGGCCACTGCCACCGCTGTCAGTTCGGCTGCCGAAGCAGACCCGACTCTCTTGGCAACTACGCACCATCCTCCCTCAAACATAGTAGGACGGGGAAGGGACACACTGGGGCACGATGGCAGCCCTCACCTGGGATACAACCGAGCGGCTTACCCTTATGGATTGCCGCCCAACTATTCACCACCCGTCTTGCAAGAAGATGCGGGCCACATTGCTTCTCCCGTCCATGAAAGAGAGCCTCCTCAGCAGCCCGACGAAGTCCACAAAGACCCTAAAGATTATGCTCGAAGGGATGTCGAGTTCTATCCCCCGATCCCCGAAGGGCCGGCACCAGGCACGTTGCCTCAACCCAACATCGCAGCACCACCAATAGTTTTGTCCACGGAAGGGCCGCCTCCAGCAACTGAAGAAAGGAGGAAGCTCGATCTCCTTGAGGAAAGATTGAGGGCCGTGGAAGGATTTGGGGATTATCCGTTCGCAGACATGACGGATCTTTGCTTAGTACCCGATGTTGTCATTCCCCCGAAGTTCAAAGTGCCGGACTTCGACAAGTATAAAGGGACGACTTGTCCCAAAAACCATCTCAAGATGTACTGCCGTAAGATGGGCGCCCACTCTAAAGATGAAAAGCTATTAATACACTTCTTTCAGGATAGCTTGGCCGGAGCTGCGGTAGTGTGGTACACTAATTTGGAAGCTTCCCGTATCCGTACTTGGAAGGATCTGATTACCGCCTTCCTAAGGCAGTATCAGTACAATTCTGATATGGCTCCTGACCGTACTCAAGTGCAGAATATGTTCAAGAAAGAGGGTGAAACCTTTAAAGAATATGCGCAGCGATGGAGGGATTTGGCGGCACAAGTAGCTCCTCCCATGGTTGAGAGAGAGATGATCACCATGATGGTAGACACTCTGCCAGTGTTCTACTATGAGAAGCTAGTAGGTTACATGCCGTCCAGCTTTGCGGATCTAGTGTTTGCCGGGGAAAGAATCGAGGTAGGATTGAAAAGAGGAAAGTTTGATTACGTTTCCTCCACAAATGCGAATGCCAAAAGAATCGGGGCAACAGGGGCAAAAAGGAAGGAGGGAGATGCCCATGCCGTCTCTTCAACACCCGCGTGGGTCAAACCCCAGCAAACACCTCATGGTACCCATCAGTACGCGCAACATCACCCAAGCTTCTCGGCTCATACGGGGAACGCCTCTAGTTCAACACCCGTGCAGCCTAAGGCACCCACCCAGAGGGAAGCTCCCCAAGTTCCAACTCCGAACACGACTCGACCGGCCGGTAATTCCAACACGACAAGGAACTTCCCTCCGAGGCCATTTCCGGAATTCACCCCACTCCCAATGACGTATGAAGATCTTCTGCCATCCCTCATCGCCAATCATTTGGCCGTGGTAACTCCCGGAAGGGTCCTCGAACCCCCTTTCCCGAAGTGGTATGACCCTAACGCAACTTGCAAGTACCATGGGGGTGTCCCAGGGCATTCCGTCGAAAAATGCTTGGCCCTTAAATACAAGGTCCAACATTTAATGGATGCTGGATGGCTGACTTTCCAAGAGGATCGACCCAATGTGAGAACCAACCCGCTCGCCAATCATGGAGGGGGAGCGATTAACGCAGTTGAGTCCGATAGGCCGCACAGATCTAAACCTTTAAGGGATGTGACAACCCCTAGGAGGTTTATCTTTGAGGCCCTACAAAAAGGAGGTGTGATTCCCCGTAGTGGGTGTAAGGAGGATTCCTGTCTGCTACACTCCGGCGAGCTGCATGACATGGAGACGTGTTTGGGAGTAGAGGAATTGTTATAGCGGATGATAGATCAAGGTCGACTGGAAGTCGGCAGTGAAGGGAAAGAAGAGCAGCATATATGCATGCAGTCTATGGAGGGAAGCAGTGTTGCGAAGCCCAAACCCTTGGTGATATACTTCACTAAAAGTGCAGCTTCGCAAATGCCCGGACACCCCTTAATAGCCAAACCTGTTCCTTTCCCGTACCAAAATAGCCACGCGGTCCCGTGGAGATATACACCTCCGAGGGAGAAGGAAGAAGAAGCCACTGACGTCAGCTCGCTGTCAGCTAAAGTAACAAATATCACGGGACTGAGTGGTGTGACCCGTAGTGGTCGTGTGTTCGCACCTCCGGACCTACCAGTCCAACCCGTGGACATCAAAGGAAAAGGAAAAGTGGTGGAGGAACAAGATGGCGAAGCCCCCCACGCTTCGAATAAAGATATTTCGGCAAAGGGCCCCCCGGAGAAAAAGGATGGTAAAAAGGAGGTGTCGCTAGAGGAAGCCAGCGAATTCCTTCGGATAATTCAGCAGAGCGAATTCAAGGTTATCGAACAGCTCAACAAAACCCCGGCCAGGGTCTCGCTGTTGGAGTTACTTATGAGCTCCGAGCCTCATCGGGCTCTGCTAGTAAAAGTTCTGAACGAGGCTCATGTGGCCCAAGATATCTCGGTAGAAGGTTTCGGAGGGCTGGTCAACAATATCACTGCCAACAACTATCTTGCCTTCGCCGAAGAAGAAATCCCCGCCGAGGGGAGAGGGCATAATAAGGCTTTACACGTATCAGTCAAGTGTATGGACCATATCGTAGCCAAGGTGCTCATCGATAATGGTTCCAGTTTAAACGTGATGCCTAAGAGCACTTTGGAGAAGTTACCATTCAATGCTTCCCACTTAAAACCAAGTTCAATGGTGGTTCGTGCCTTCGACGGCACTCGCCGAGAGGTTAGGAGAGAGATCGATCTCCCAGTACAAATAGGCCCTCACACCTGTCAAGTCACCTTCCAAATAATGGATATTAACCCCCCCTACAGCTACCTGTTGGGGCGCCCGTGGATCCACTCAGTGGGAGTTGTGCCTTCTACACTCCACCAAAAGCTGAAATTCGTAGTGGAGGGGCACTTGGTCATCGTGTCAGGCGAGGAAGATATCTTGGTAAGCTGCCCATCCTCCATGCCTTATGTGGAAGCCGCAGAAGAATCGTTAGAAACTGCTTTCCAGTCTTTTGAGGTGGTCAGCATTTCCTCCATGGACTCCCTCTTTGGGCAGCCTTGTCTGTCCGATGCAGCGGTAATGATGGCCCGAGTTATGTTGGGGAACGGTTATGAACCCGGGATGGGTTTAGGCAAAGACAACGGCGGCATAACTAGCCTGATAAATACCCAAGGAAATCGTGGGAAGTATGGTTTAGGCTATAAGCCCACTCAGGCGGACATGAAAAGAAGCATCGCGGGAAGGAAGAATAGTGGTCAAAGCTTGCGTTGGAGACAAGAAAGTGAAGGAAGCCCACCCTGCCACATAAGTAGAAGCTTTATAAGCGTGGGTTTGGGAGACAAAGGTCAAGTGTTCGCGATATGCGAAGATGATGTTCCGAGTACTTTGGATTTGGTACGACCATGCCCTCCTGATTTCCAGCTGGGAAATTGGCGAGTGGAGGAACGCCCCGGCATTTACGCAACGAGCATAATGTAAACCTTTACGGTTTTAAAAGCTTTATAGTTGGGCCTAGGCTTTAGAGTTTTTCCTTTTGTTAAGGCTTTGTGTCTTTTGTTTTTGAATTTATAATACAAGGATCTTTCTTCATTTGTTCCTGGTCTCTACCCATTCTCATTCATTTGCATGTTTACTTCTTTTTCTGAAACGGCAGATCCGATGACGAGTCCCCCGAAGGTACTAATACCTGGGACCCGCCTATCGACTTCGAGCAAGAAATGAATCAAACGGAAGATGAAGGAAATGAGGATGTGGGACTTCCCCCAGAACTAGAAAGAATGGTCGCCCATGAGGACCAAGAAACGGGGCCTCATCAAGAAGAAACAGAGCTAGTAGACTTAAGAATTGGCAGTGGAAAGAGGGAAGTAAAGATAGGTACAGGTATTACCGCACCTATCCGTGAAGAATTAATAATCCTGCTAAAAGACTACCAAGACATCTTTGCTTGGTCATACCAAGATATGCCCGGTTTGAGTTCTGACATTGTACAGCACCGATTACCTCTAAATCCCGAGTGTTCCCCGGTAAAACAGAAACTGAAAAGGATGAAGCCCGAAACATCCTTGAAGATAAAAGAAGAAGTGAAGAAGCAATTTGACGCTGGATTTCTGGCCGTCGCTCGGTATCCAGAATGGGTTGCCAACATCGTACCGGTTCCTAAGAAAGATGGAAAAGTACGAATGTGTGTGGATTATCGGGACCTGAATCGGGCCAGTCCCAAGGACAATTTTCCTTTACCACACATTGATATCCTCGTAGATAACACGGCCAATTTCGCTTTATTTTCCTTCATGGACGGTTTCTCTGGTTACAATCAGATAAAGATGGCGCCCGAGGATATGGAAAAGACTACTTTCGTCACCCTGTGGGGAACGTTCTGTTACAAGGTGATGTCCTTTGGACTCAAGAATGTCGGGGCAACTTATCAACGGGCCATGGTAGCTTTGTTCCATGATATGATGCATCAACAGATCGAGGTCTACGTGGACGACATAATTGCTAAATCTAAATCCGAGGAAGAACACCTTGTCAACCTGCGGAAGTTGTTCGAAAGGCTTAAGAAATATCAATTAAGGTTGAACCCCGCTAAGTGTACCTTTGGGGTCAAATCAGGGAAATTGCTTGGTTTCATTGTAAGCCAGAAAGGGATAGAGGTAGACCCCGAAAAAGTGAAGGCTATCCTTGAGATGCCAGAACCCCGTACAGAGAGGCAAGTCCGAGGTTTCCTGGGGCGCTTGAATTATATTGCCAGATTCATATCGCAGCTCACCGCCATTTGTGAGCCGTTGTTCAAACTCTTACGCAAAAACCAAACTGATCGCTGGAATGAGGATTGCCAAGAGGCTTTTGGAAGGATCAAAAAGTGCCTAATGAATCCTCCCGTGCTTATGCCACCAGTACCTGGAAGGCCTCTCATTTTGTACATGACAATCTTGGACGAGTCAATGGGGTGTATGCTGGGGCAACATGACGAATCCGGGAAGAAAGAGCGCGTTGTTTACTACCTAAGTAAGAAGTTCACGACCTGTGAGATGAATTACTCCTTGCTCGAAAGAACGTGTTGTGCTTTAGTATGGGCATCCCATCGCCTAAGGCAGTACATGCTGAGCCATACTACCTGGTTGATATCCAAAATGGACCCAGTTAAGTACATCTTTGAAAAGCCAGCTCTCACGGGACGAATCGCCCGGTGGCAAGTCCTGCTATCTGAGTTTGATATAGTCTACGTCACCCAAAAGGCGATAAAAGGAAGCGCTTTAGCAGATTATTTGGCTCAACAGCCTCTTAACGACTACCAGCCCATGCATCCTGAATTCCCGGATGAGGACATCATGGCCTTGTTCGAGGAAAAATTGGACGAAGATCGGGACAAATGGACTGTATGGTTTGAAGGAGCGTCAAACATTCTAGGTCATGGCGTTGGGGCAGTGTTGGTCTCTCCGGACAATCAATGTGTACCTTTCACAGCCAGGCTAGGATTCGACTGCACCAACAACATGGCCGAATATGAAGCATGTGCCCTAGCCGTCCAGGCAGCAATTGACTCCAATGTCAAACTACTCAAGGTGTACGGCGACTCAGCGTTGGTAATCCATCAGCTGAGAGGGGAATGGGAAACTAGAGATCCCAAGCTGATACCCTACAAAGCCTATATCAAGGAATTGGCTAAGACCTTCGATGAGATCTCCTTCCATCATGTTCCCCGCGAGGAAAATCAAATGGCGGATGCACTTGCTACGTTGGCGTCTATGTTCCAGCTAACACCGCATGGGGATCTACCCTACATTGAATTTTGGTGTCGTGGCAAACCCGCGCATTGTTGCCAAGTGGAAGAGGAACGGGACGGAAAGCCTTGGTATTTCGACATCAAGCGATATGTCGTAAGCAAAGAATACCCGCCAGAGATTGCCGACAACGATAAAAGGACATTGAGGAGGTTGGCAGCTGGTTTCTTCATGAGCGGAAGCATACTGTATAAAAGAAATCACAACATGACACTCCTGCGGTGTGTGGATGCCAAGGAGGCAAATCACATGATCAAGGAAGTCCATGAGGGCTCGTTTGGAACGCATGCCAACGGACATGCTATGGCCAGGAAGATCCTAAGAGCAGGTTATTACTGGCTTACCATGGAAAGTGATTGTTGTGTCCATGTGAGGAAATGCCACAAATGTCAAGCGTTCTCAGATAATGTCAATGCCCCACCACACCCTCTGAATGTCATGTCCGGCCCTTGGCCTTTCTCCATGTGGGGAATGGATGTCATCGGGGCCATCGAGCCCAAGGCCTCGAATGGTCATCGCTTCATCCTCGTAGCGATAGATTATTTCACCAAGTGGGTCGAGGCGGCTTCATATACCAATGTCACGAGGAATGTGGTGATCAGGTTCATTAAGAAAGAGATCATCTGCCGATATGGTTTGCCAAGGAAGATTATCACGGACAACGGCACCAACCTGAATAACAAGATGATGGGAGAAATGTGCGAGGAGTTTAAAATCCAGCATCACAATTCCACACCCTACCGGCCAAAGATGAATGGAGTCGTGGAAGCGGCCAATAAGAATATCAAAAAGATTTTTCCAAAAGATGACCGTGTCATACAAGGATTGGCACGAGATGCTCCCATTCGCGTTACACGGTTACCGGACTTCAGTGCGAACGTCAACTGGGGCAATGCCGTTCTCATTGGTATATGGGATGGAGGCTGTGTTACCGTTTGAGGTAGAAGTCCCGTCATTAAGGATCTTGGCAGAATCCGGATTAAAGGAATCAGAGTGGGCTCAAACACGCTATGATCAGCTCAACCTCATTGAGGGTAAGCGCTTAACGGCCATGAGTCATGGACGCTTATACCAGCAAAGAATGAAGAGTGCATTCGACAAGAAAGTACGCTTACGCAAGTTCCATGAGGGAGACCTTGTGCTAAAGAAAATGTCCCATGCTGTCAAGGACCATCGAGGGAAATGGGCCTCGAACTACGAAGGGCCTTTTGTTGTGAAGAGGGCTTTTTCCGGAGGAGCCCTGGTGCTTACCAACATGGATGGCGAAGAGCTACCTTCACCCGTGAACTCTGATGTCGTCAAACAATATTATGCTTAGAAGCTGGGGCAATTAAGGATGTCGCTGCATGTTCTTTATCTTTATGCGTTTTCTGGATTTCCCCCAGGGATTTCCTGTCTGTTGTATCTCTCGTTACAATCTTTCAAAGAAATGAACGTGGATTCGAGGCTTTAGTCCTCACGTTAGTTTCAAACCTTGCGTTAATCTGTGATCACCTGAGCCCTTCCGCTCAGTTCATGGGATGCCCCAAGCGCTTAATTAGAATTGAACCTGAACCAACTTTCCCTAAATTTGCTGCGTTTGAAAACATTCATGCATACGCATACGCATACGCATGTATATTGTTGTGGTAAAACAGGGGCAGGATCATCTTGGGCTACCTTCTGGGGTAGAGACAAAACATGAACGGCAGAAACCAATCAAGGTAAGGTAATGACGCGGTCAAGATTGGCCATACCTGGTTGTTTATTACTTGCAGGTACTTAAGGACGGATGCTAGTGGGGATGGGGTCACGACCGACCGATCGATGCCCCTTCTCTGCGCGAAACAAGCAGAGAATGTCGCTGCAAGGCAGCCCCGTATCCTTTGTATTTTGCAGCTTTCTTTTACTATTTGTTTGTTTTAAAAAAGTAAAAATAAGTAATCAACACCTAATTCTAACCTAAGTAAGTTCAAGTTAGGCAAGATGCTAATCCATGAGAAGGGAGGGGGCATGGTTAATGTTCCCCTCAAAAAAAAAAAAAAAATGTGCAGGTTAGCTCGCCTGGGCGAGCCACCCCTGCACCAAATTATAAGAATGACGAAAGAGGGGACGTTTTTGCATTCAAAAACTTCTTTTCCCCCCTTTCAAAAGCCATACCCACGGGATTGACGAGTTTGCAGCTCTAGGGTCATCCTTTTTCGCATTTTTTGATTCCGTTTTGCGCTTTTGTTCATCACCAACAAGTAAGTGTTCCATCCCTAAGCTTTCTAGCTTTTCATTAGTGTATTTTGATCTCCTTTTGGTGCTCTAAATTGTGGGAGTGTGCTCAAATATATGGGGCAATTTTGGTTTGTTTTCTTGCTTGATTAGGTTGAATTAGGGGTGTGTATGGGATGGCCCTAGGCCTATAATGCATTTTGGAACAATGGGACATGCCACATTGTCCCCGTTCTCTTGCTATTGACGCCTAAACGCGCGCCCACCAAGTGTTCGGTGAAATGCCTCAATGGCATTAGCGCGTGACTTTTGTAAGGAAACAACCCATGGGGCATTTTGGTTTGTACATATTTTGTATTCATTCCCGAAAAAGGCTAGAGTAATTGCCCCACATATATCCTAGGCCTAGGAACTAAAATTTTATGCAAAAAGAACACAAGAGTAGGTGCATATTGGGTAAAGTTACCCTTTTTGGCCAGCAATCAGCTATGGGCCACGCTACAATAATTTCCCTACGCCTAGATGTTTAGGAATTTTGCTCGTCATGAATGTGTAGGTTTAGAATAGGTAGCAAAATACCTTTGGCAATTTACACTTTGGGTATGATAGCAAAATACTTGGATGTATGTACATATAATTTTTGGTAGTCAAAATGTCTCACAAAAAAAATATATATAAATATGTTGCATGTTATGTAAAGAAAATACATTACAAAAAAAATATATACCTTTTAATTTGAATACAATTTTAGTCAGCAAAGGAAAATATACTTGAATTTGCATGCGGCTTTAGGTAGCAAAAACTTGAAAAGAGCATGAAATGTAGCGCCTTATTGTGTAGATAGTCAAGATTCATCATGAAGTTTGTGTATGTATAGGTATTAGAAATACCAAGATGTGCACATGTGCAATTTTTGGTACCCCAAAATGCTTTGAGTATGCATGTATGTAAATTTAGCCAAGGAGATGTGTGTGATGTAAGTAACAAATACACCTTGGAAGTACATGTAAATAATCTAGGTAACGAAGCTGCCTTGATTGTATATGGGTGCATTTTTCTTAGTTAATAGAATGTCTTGTGCAAGTGAACGTTCGTAAGGAAATATGCGCATAAGCTTGCTCTAAATTTACATTGATGTTTGTATTTATGGGAGGAGGTTGTATGCCATTTTTGTTTTAAGAGTAGTGTCCCACTGGTAAAACTAACTTTCCAAATGTTTGCCTTCGCAGGAAATGGCCCCGAGGAAGCTTGCCTCAAAGAGGTCCAGGAAGGACAAGGCAGCCGAAGGAACTAGTTCCGCTCCGGAGTATGACAGTCACCGCTTTAGGAGCGCTGTACACCAGCAGCGCTTCGAGGCCATCAAGGGATGGTCGTTTCTCCGGGAGCGACGCGTCCAGCTCAGGGACGACGAGTATACTGATTTCCAGGAGGAAATAGGGCGCCGGCGGTGGGCATCACTGGTTACTCCCTTGGCCAAGTTTGATCCAGAAATAGTCCTTGAGTTTTATGCCAATGCTTGGCCAACAGAGGAGGGCGTGCGTGACATGAGATCCTGGGTAAGGGGTCAGTGGATCCCGTTTGATGCCGACGCTATCGGCCAACTCCTAGGATATCCGTTGGTGTTGGAAGAGGGCCAGGAATGTGAGTATGGCCAGAGGAGGAACCGGTCTGATGGGTTCGATGAGGAGGCCATCGCCCAGCTGCTATGTATACCGGGGCAGGATTTTGCCCGGACTGCTGCAGGGAGGCGAGTGCGAATCATGCGCACCAACATGACCACCCTGACCTAGATATGGATGACGTTGCTCCTCAGCAACATCCTGCCCACCGATCATAATTCCGACCTTCCCATGCCGAAGTGTCAGTTGGTGTACGCCATCCTGACACGGATGAGCATCCATGTGGCTCAGTTGATCGCTGATGCCATCTATATTTTTGCAGGTATGGCGCCCACTAGGCACCCTTTGGACCCAGATAAGTCCAACAGGGCCCTGGGATTTCCCGCACTGATCACAGGACTCTGCCAGTCGTTCGGAGTCCCCGTTGCACCTACTAAAGTGATTCGGCCGCCCATCACCCAGGCTTTTATTGAGAAGTACTGTACCCAGAGACAGGCTCAGGGTGATGCTCCACAGGCCGCAGGCGTGCCACCACCACCTCATCAGGCTGGCCAGGCTGGGGCATTTGACATGGAGCAGTATTTATGGCATTTGGTTCGCCAGCAGGCGGCCAACCACCGAGCACATGTACAGACCCATGATTGTCTGTACCAGATGAGCCTTAGCATGCAGAGCCAGGGCTTCGCTTCTTTTTCATGCCCTACCCCAGACCAGTTCAGGGCAGAGGTTGCATGGCCCAGAGATTGGCCCGAGGCCCAAGCAGGAGAGGCACCCCCAGAAGCTCCCGGCGATGGAGAAGAGGCCCACGAGGACGAGGAGATGGCCGATTTGCTGGACTTCTTGGGAGGGAGTGGAGATACGTGACTGGGAGATCCCCAGATTCATGTTTTCTTTCATATTTCTTTTATCATTTTTTTATTCTATGTTATTGTTTTGACTTGAGAGACTAATGTTTGTTTTTGTTGTTTCGATTGTCATTTGTACAGCGCATGCATTTTTTTAGATTGTTGCGTTAGTGTTTATATATCATTACTATCAATGATGCTTGAAATTTTGGAACTGTGTAGAGTTCTTCGTTTAGGAACATCGTCAAAAAAATATATAATAAAACAAACAAAAATCATGATAAAAATAAAAAGAAAAAAAGGAAAAAGAGAGAAAATAAGAAAAAGAGAGCAAATAAGGAAAAAGAAAGCAAGTAAGGAAAAAAGTGGAAAAAGAGAAAATAAGTTGTCTAGCTAAAAACCGACATGCTTTTGAAAAGAGATGATTTCCAACTTTTCTTTGAAAAAAAAAATCATTGATCATAACCAATTTTTGAAGAAAAAACGTGTCTACACCTGAAGGGTGAATGCTGTGAAAATTTCCCCGGACGCCCGAAATGGACTTGGAGGAATGCACAAATTGATAAAAGAACATATTTTGGAAACATTGGGTTGATTT
Source organism: Glycine max (assembly GCF_000004515.6). NCBI lineage: Eukaryota > Viridiplantae > Streptophyta > Magnoliopsida > Fabales > Fabaceae > Glycine > Glycine max. The sequence goes on from NC_038242.2 coordinate 28,391,622, forward strand.
AAAATAAAGGAAATGAATCCTGAGCCCTAGCATCACCTGACCATAAAAATTTGACACTTGAGCGTCCACATAGGTGCATGCATGACCAATTTTGCATAAAGTTTCCAAATCATCATTTTTGCATTTGTGTCATGGAAATAATGTGGGGCATCCCTTTTATCCTTGAACCAGACCAAGCCCTGACATGTGTCATGTCTAGCCATTCTACGAGCTTTGAGCCAAAATCCCGACTCACCATAAACCTTGACCCAGGGTGAGAATGCCAATCCTTACCCTCGGAAGCAAAAAAGAATAGAAGGGAAATTTCCAATCAAAGAAAAAGAGAAGGAAATTTTCCAATGAAAGCAAAAAAAAGAAGAAGAAGAAGAAGAGAAAAGAAGGAAAATTCCCCAATCAAAGAGTGGGAGAAAGCAAAAAGAAAAGAAAGGAAATTCCCAATCAAAGAATGGGAGAAAGTAAAAAAGGAAGAAGAAGAAGGAAAGAAAGCTCCTGATCAGGGATCGAAGGAAAAACAGAAGAAATGTGCAGAGAGGTCTTTGGACCGAACAATATCTGAACAATACAGAATTGTCACCAAATGAACAAAAAAGAAGGAAAGGAAACCACGACCTAAAATGGTCTTCTCCCTTTGATTACCAACCAAAATCCCGTGCGCTAGCGACTTTTTTCGCCCCGCACTAAACAAAAAAACAGAAAAAGAAAAAGCCAACAAAAAATCAAAAGCCAAAAACACACAAAAGTCGAAAAACCCATCAAGAGAACCCATTCCCAAGGGAAGTCTTATTGATCCATGATCACGCATGTAATTTTTGATTTGATAGGAAATAATTTGCAAAGTCAAGTCATGATATATCTATGGTTCGGAATTAGGATGAAACACTTACCTGTGCGAGATTGATACACTTTGAGTGGATTTCTTCTATTTTTGTCGAACCCAGTGTTTCCTCTAAATGGTCATTTAGAAAAGAAATGCTAACATCCAAAATCTCATTTATGGCTATGGGGGATTTCATCAGCAGACTCTCCTTCCCTAGTAGACGCATTGTTTGTCACTCAAAAAAGGCATATGCTGCTCTAATCGGTTGGAATATTTGTCTCTTTACTAAAGCATGTTTGCATTTTAGTGGAGAAAACACCGAGACTTTTTCAAGTCTCACAAGTTATCCAGAACTACGTAGGTCTGAGTTCCTCGTTGGAGGATACGTAGGAGCAAGAGCCTCGCTTTTGTCGACCACACCGCCTTTTGTTGCCATGACCCAAGAGCTGGTAGCCCGCGGAGACACCTTACGGTTATCCGCACCTCGTCATTCAGTGACCCCAAGTGTGATTGACGAGCAGAGGCCAATGTGGTCATCTGCGCCCTTTCCGGAGATGTCAGCATTTTCCGATGGAGACTTTTCAAGTCTCACAAGTTATCTAGAACTACGTAGGTCTGAGTTCCTCATTGGAGGATACGTAGGAGCAAGAGCCTTGCTTTTGTCGGCCGCCCCATAATCTTTGTCATACTGACCCTGAGGTCATGTGAAATGCACCCTTTTGTCATCCAGAGACGGCGGGCCCGATGACAAGCAGAGACAAAATTTGGTCATTCTGCACCCTTTTGTCATCCAGAGGCGGCGGGCCCGATGACAAGCAGAGACAAAATTTGGTCATTCTGCACCCTTGTGTCATCCAGAGGCGGCGGGCCCGATGATACGCGGAGATACCTTACGATTATCTGCACCCTTTTGTCATCCAGAGGCGGCGGGCCCGATGACAAGCAGAGACAAAATTTGGTCATTCTGCACCCTTGTGTCATCCAGAGGCGGCGGGCCCGATGACAAGCAGAGACAAAATTTGGTCATTCTGCACCCTTGTGTCATCCAGAGGCGGCGGGCCCGATGATACGCGGAGATACCTTACGGTTATCCGCACCCTTGTGTCATCCAGAGGCGGCGGGCCCGATGAAATGTGGAGATACCTTACGGTTATCCGCACCCTTGTGTCATCCAGAGGCGGCGGGCCCGATGATACGCGGAAATACCCGAGTGGTTATCCGTATAAACATTCTTTTGCTATCTGTAAGACAGAACGCTTGATAGCATGCAGAGGCTGACATAGTCTTCTGCACCTTTTGTTCCTCCGGGAACAACAAGTCATTTACATGCGGAAATTTCATGGTCACCCGCGACTCTCGTCAACCGAGAGGAGCGAAATTAGTGTCATACACTAATTTTCGTCCGGGGACCTTTGCTTGATGACATGCGACCTTTCTTTGGTCCTTGTGAGGTGCTTGGCACCCATCATTAGGCGATTTGTGAAATTCCGGGAACGACAAGTCATGGTCACCCGCGACTCTCGTCAACCGAGAGGAGCGAAATTAGTGTCATACACTAATTTTCGTCCGGGGACCTTTGCTTGATGACATGCGACCTTTCTTTGGTCCTTGTGAGGTGCTTGGCACCCATCATTAGGCGATTTGTGAAATTCCGGGAACGACAAGTCATGGTCACCCGCGACTCTCGTCAACCGAGAGGAGCGAAATTAGTGTCATACCCTAATTTTCGTCCGGGGACCTTTACTTGATGACATGCGACCTTTCTTTGGTCCTTGTGAGGTGCTTGGCACCCATCATTAGGCAATTTGTGAAAATCCGGGAACAACAAGTCATTTGCATGTGGAGATTTTATGGTCACCCGCGACTCTCGTCAAATCGAGAGGAACGAAATTAGTGTCTTATCTTTACTTTCCTTTTATCTCCAATAAAAGACAAGTAAAGAGGGGCAACTGTCATACCCTAATTTCGTCCGGGGACCTTTGCTTGATGACATGTGACCTTTCTTTGGTCCTTGTGAGGTGCTTGGCATCCATCATTAGGCAATTTGTGAAATTCCAGGACATGCCGAAAAACCAAAAAAATATTGATGCACAATCCGTAAGTTTCCGTGACACACCGGAAATCAAATGGAAGCATCGTTGCATAATTAAGTGAGGTTCCGTAACATTCCGTAAGTCAAAAAGGGGATGATTATGTAATCCGCAAGGTTCCATAACATTACGGAAAGAAAACAAGTATCGTTACGAAATTCGTAAGTTTCCGTAACTTTACGAAAAAAGAATCACCAAAAAAAAGCAAAGGGGGTGTACTTAGTAAAAATGGGGGTGCAAATAGCACCTAGGCCCACTTGGGCCCTCCAAAATATTCCTCCAGAAGGTTGTTGCTTCTGGAGGAAGCAACCTGGCTCGCCTGGGCGAGCTGGGCGGCAACCACCTCCCCTATTTTGCTATAAATAGGGGAGGAAGTGAAGAAGAAAAGGGTTCAGCCCCTTAGGCACTTCTCTCTCTTTCGAATTTGCTTAGAAAAATTGTTTCCGTGAAGAAAATCTAAGCCGAGGCGCTTCCGAAACGTTTCCGTAACGTTTTCCGTGAGGAATTTCGCAAAGGTTTCAACCGTTCTTCGACGTTCTTCATTCGTTCTTCATCGTTCTTCGATCTTCAATGGGTAAGTACCTCGAACCAAGCTTTTCGATTCATTCTATGTACCCGTAGTGGTCCACATTGTGTTTCGTGCATTTTTATTCTCGTTTTGTTTACTTTTTATACCCCCTCTTGACGTGCTTAAGCCATTTTACTTAAGTCATTTCTCGCTTAACTTAAAAATAAAATAAATTTCCACCGAACGTTTGAATTGTATTATCCGTTAACTTCGGTTAAAATGAATTCCGACCGTTTGGTCGTGCCGTAACCACGCTGGAAATCAAAAAAAAGAGGTAAAAAATAATATAATAATAAAAAAAAAACATCTTTTAGCAAAATAAAGCGGAAAATCAATCGGACGTTTTCTCTTTGAGATTTCTCATTCTTAATTGAATTGACTAATAACTAAAGTGAAACTAAGGCTAAAATCAACTCGCCTAGTCAAGCTCGTCCACAAAAATAGGTTTTTGAAGTTTGTCATTTCAAATTCTCATTAAGTAAAATGGATCATTTTCAAGGTCCAACGCCTTAAAATGATCACCTCTTAAGTAAAAATGAATCACTTGATAAGAAAGAACTACGTAGGTCTGATTTTCTCATCCCAAATTGAGGAATACGTAGGAGCAAAGGGAAACACCCTTGTCGACCACAAAAAAGGAAAAATATAAAAAGGATATAAGGACATAAAAGGGAACGTAAAAATCAAAGTCATGTTTGCACATTCGATTAAAGGCTGTCGTCCCTTGTGACGGACGTGTGGGGTGCTAATACCTTCCTCGCGCGTAAATACAACTCCCGAACCTTTCACTTAAAAGTTCGTAGATCGCGTCTTTTCCGGTTTTTCCGACGTTTTCCTCAAATAAACGTTGGTGGCGACTCCGCGCGTATTCCTTTCGTGGAACAGGCATCCCGCGAGTCACGCGTCGCCCTCCCGCCGAAGGGTAGGTTGCGACAGGGACGTCGGGTTCACCTTAGCAACAATGCTGGTAGCGGCAATTTCAACCGCATTGGCTTCCATTATCTTCTTCACGCTCATCATGGCCTCCATCATTGCGGCCATTTGCTCTTTCATGGTCTCCATGTCGGCCTCCATCTACTCTTGTACCTCCTCCGCTTTACCCATTACTCTAGCTCTAGCACGGGTTTGGTAAGGGCACCATAAAGCATGTTTTTTTTAAGGAAAGAATGCAATGAACAATGCAACCAATGAAAACCACGGATGTATGCGAATGATGCACAGTTGAAGTATTATGAATTTTTACGCAGGACATCAATTTAGATTTTCAACATGGTCCATGACATCTTTGTCAAGGTGAAGCTAGAAGTAACAAGGATATCAACAATCTTAAACGTGTTTGGCAATAGACGAAGCAATGATGTAACACGATCCATCTTTTGCCCCAATTTTGCAAGATGGTTACTTCCTTACTTCAACTTGACTCGATGAACCTTTTCGTAAAAGCACGAGCTTGGTTCAACCCCATAACCCAGGGAATGGAAATTTTGATCGCCAATACTTCAACAACATTTCATAGGGATGAAAGACTCGGGAATACGCATGATATGCATGGAAAATGTAATTATGAGATTGAGATGCCCGAAGAAACACCCTTTCTTAGTTAACCATGCATTAGGTACCATGTTCAATCATTTTGTTTTAAAGTGAAATGGGTTTATGATCCTAACATGGTTGGCTCATGGTACCAAATATATGCAACAAAGAATGCAGCGTGAATTTTCGCGCTTTCTTTTTTGTTTTTGTCTTGCAGGGGAAAACGCAAGGGTCACGCATGAGCAAACATGAAAACAATTAGTATGCAATTTGTAGATCAAAAAAGTTTGTTGAACACATATGCATGATGATGCAATGACTCATGCAAAATGTGATGCTGGAATATGATAACGGACAAATGCAGGAACGATATGTTCATTGTGATGCTGAAGAGATGTTTATGCGATGCATGATATGAATGCATTTACGGACACGAGAGCCCGGAAAATCATCTCTCCTTACTTGCGCATTTGGGGGCGCAGTGCCCCATGTGTGCAGTTAAGAAGACGATATGGATCTTCCGACTTCCCACGACAAAAGATGAGACCCATATACAATGCATGTGTGACAGCATGATGCAGATGCGCAAAAGCGCAACAGGGGGATGCATAGAGTACGACAATATCCATAAATAATTACAAGCAAAGGCGTATATGACATTTAGGACTACATGCATGGCAGTGTTTAAAACGGCACGCAACGTGTTTGCTTCGTGCCCCTATTTTAGGGACCTACAGGATAGTATCTAGGGGTCTCTAATAACTACTCCCAATGATTCATAACTCACACGACTGTTTTCTAGAGGTATCATCACTCAAGATAATAATATTGTGGCGGTATGGAATACCAGCGACAACATATTATAAAGAGAGAAAGCTCTAGACGAGGTTTCACTATTATCAAGCAAGTCGGAGACCTAGCATGATCATAGATTCACCTCCACTCCTTAAATTCCCATGAATCCGGGTATAGGGCCCTTTTTCACTCAAACCCGTGGGTGCTTAGAATGCAGTGTAAAGAATGTGAAATAGACAACAGTTATTTACATTTTACACAGTTCGACAAAGGCACACACAAAGTTTCAGAATTCCACAATTCTTTAAAATAGGCCTAACTCACAAAAAGTCCCCAGTGGAGTCGCCAACTGTCGCAACGTGCCCTTTTGCGGGCGAGTGAGGCGAGGCTCACGGGTGCGCTTTCCAAAGGAGGAAAGATGCGCGGAATCGCCACCAACGTTTATTTGTGGAAAACATCGGAAAAACCGAAGGAAACCGGTCAAAATGAAAATTCTAAGTTCGGGAGTTGTATTTACGTTTGAGGAAGGTATTAGCACCTCTCACGTTTGTCTCAAAGGACAACAGCCTATTTTTAGAATTGTGAAATTGTGTTATTTTACCTTTTATTTCTTTTTATTTTTTGAGGTCGACAAAAGCGGGGCTTTTGCTCCTACGTACCCTCCATCGAAGAGGAAATCAGACCTACGTAGTTCTTTCTTAAGAGTGAATCAAGTGATTTCTTTTTACTTGAAAGGTGATCATTTTAAGGCGTTGGACCTTAAAAATGATCCATTTACTTGATAAGGAAAACTGAAATGATAAACTTTCAAACCCCATTTAGTGACCCTTTTTGTGGACGAGCTTGACTAGGCGAGTTGATTTTAGCCTTAGTTTCACTTTAGTTATTAGTCAATTCGATTAAGAATGAGAAATCCCAAAGAGAAAATGTCTGATTGATTTTTCGCTTTATTTTACTAAATGGTATTTTTTTATTATTATATTATTATTTTACCTCTTTTTTTTATTTCCAACGTGGTTATGGCACGACCGAACGGTCGAAATTCATTTTAACAGAAATTAACGGATATTACAAATCAAATGATCGGTGGAAATTTATTTTATTTTTTGATTAGGCGATAAATGACTTAAATAAATGACTGAAGCACGTCAAAAGGGGGTACGGAAAGTAAATGAAAACGAGAATAAAAATACATGAAACAAAATGTGAACCACCACGGGTACATAGAATGAATTGAAAAGCTCGGTTTGGGGTACTTACCAGTTGAAGACCGAAGAAAACGAAGAACGAACGATAGATGTCGAAGAACGGTTGAAAACCTTCGCGTAATTACTCACGGAAATGTTACAGAAACGTTACGGAAGAGCCTCGGCTTGGATTTTCTTCACGGAAACAATTTTCCTCAACAAATTTAAGAGAATACGAAGTGCCAAGAAGGCTGAACCCCTTTCCCCTTCACTCCTCCCCCTATTTATAGCAAAATAGGGGAGGAGCTTGCCACCCAGCTCGCCCAGGCGAGCAAGGTTGCTTCCTCCAGAAGCAACCGCCTTCTGGAGGAAGGCCCAAGTGGGCCTGATTGCTATTTGTACCCCCCATTTTACTAAATGCACCCCCCTTTACTTTTTTTTGGTGATTCTTTTTCTGTAACGTTACGAAAATTTACGAATTTCGTAACGATACCTATTTTCTTTCCATAAGGTTACGAATCATGTATTTACTCTTTTTTATCTTTCGAAGAAGTTACGGAAACTCACGGATTGCGCAAAAACACCTCTTTTCGATTTCCGCCACATTACAAAATTTCACAGATCGCGTAAGCCTGCTTCCTTTTGATTTCCGGCACGTCTCGGGACTTCACATATTGTGCAACAAAGGATGCCAAGTATCTCAAAGCGGCCAATCAAAGGTTGCATGTCATCAAGTAATAATCCCCGGACGAAATTAGGGTATGACACAACCCTTCTCCTTACCCACCACCCAGTTATCCAAAGGCCATCCCTAAATCAGCCACAAAGCCTGTCTACCACACTTCCAATCACAAACACCACCTTTAGCCCAAACCAAAACATCAACCAAAAATGAATTTTGCAGCAAAAAAGCCTGTAGAATTCACCCCAATTCTGGTGTCCTATGCTGACTTGCTCCCATATCTACTTGATAATTCAATGGTAGCCATAACCCCAGCCAAGGTTCATCAACCTCTATTTTTTCGAGGATATGACTCGAACACAACATGTGCTTATCATGGAGGAGCCCCGGGGCATTCCATTGAGCATTGTAGGGCCCTGAAGCGTAAGGGCAAAGTCTAATTGATGCGGGCTGGCTGAAATTTGAGGAGAATCACTTGTGAATCCTAACATTGACGAACGACACCACACATGGGGCAATTTTCAAAGCTGTTGTTAGATGTCTCTAATGACTCATCATGATCTTCAAGTTTATGCCATTATTGTAAACCACAGTTACGATGCTAAATAAAATGGATAAATTTGACATCTTTGTCCCTCATCCTCTCACAAACACATCTTTTGCTTATTCAACTTCCACCGGAATGTGAGCGCAAGCCATTGGTCTGTTTGCTCAAGCGACCTACGCTCCTGAGTGTTGACTTCCAAGACCATTCAATCAGAGATTACTCGTCTTGCACGTTGGTGGGGGTGTCGTAAAACGATGAGTAAAGTTCAAAACAATAAGTTTCAAAATAAAAGAAAAAAAAGCATTTGATTGACTGTGTTTTCAAGTAAAATATAGACGTTCATGTGACCTCATTTTATCATTCCTGAAAGTTTGTCTTTTTGAGAGAGAAGTGAGTTATCAAGAATAGGAGTCATTTGACTTAATCTGTCAATTGAAAAATCCTTCAACTGTTTCTCGTCCTTGAAAGTCCTTTTTGAGAATCAGTCGCTTCTTTCATTCTTCCTTGCTACAAGGTTGTGAAAACAAGAAAACGATTGATACCTCAAAGCCCTACACTAGGGCAATGAGGGGCACCATGCATAAACCTCAAGCAAACCTAGGGGCAGATTAGAAGTTCTCACCCAATAGGTTCCCTGCTACAAGGTCATGACGAAAGATAAAGATTGGTACCTCAAAGCCTTACACTGGGGCAATGAGGGGCACCGTGCATGAGCCTCAAGCGAACCTAGGGGAATATCAAAAGTTCTCACCCGTCGATGTTTTTTTAAACAAAAAAAAGGGGGGGACAAATCCTGAAATTTCAATGGATTGATTAAACATCAAAACGACTCTGTTGCCGTCACTCCAAAATGATCAAGTGACTAAATCAAACAGAACAAACACTCTAAGGGAGTTCCCGGAGAGATTTGCAAAAAGATAGGATGACGTTGCATGAATTAACACCCCTTTCAAAAGGACAGTCAATCTGTGTTTTACAAAAAATTAAATCAAAATCAAAATCACAAAATAGGGAAAAAAATGTCATGAACATTGTACAACTCTCCATTACATTGCATTGTTTCATATGAAGTCTGCATTTACCAAATTGCATGACAAAGGTTGCATGCATCTGCATCCCTAAAAATCATGTTAACTGCATAGATTTCCAACATCTAATGTCCAATCTTTTGAATTTGGGATGATCGGCCCTCTCAATGAGTCAATCTCTTCCAAGGGCTACACGTCCTCACCATCAGAGGGCTACACGTCCTCACCTTCAGAGGACTATACGTCCTCACCTTCGAGGACTACACGTCCTCACCTACAGAGGACTATACGTCCTCACCTTCAGAGGACTACACGTCCTCACCTTCAGAGGACTATACATCCTCACCATCAGAGGGCTGCACGTCCTCACCTTCAGAGGACTACACGTCCTCACCTTCAGAGGACTATACGTCCTCACCTTCAGAGGACTACACATCCTCACCTTTAGAGGACTACAAGTCCTCGCCTTCAGAGGGCTGCACACCCTAGACTTTAGAGGACTACATGTCCTCACCATCAGAGGACTACACGTCCTCGCCTTTAGAGGACTTCACGTCCTCACCTTCAGAGGGTTGCACGCCCTCACCATCAGAGGGCTACACGCCCTCACCTTCAAAGGACTACACGTCCTCGCCATCAGAGGACTACACGTCCTCGCCTTCAGAGGACTTCACGTCCTCAGCTTCAGAGGGCTGCACGCCCTCACCTTCAAAGGGCTACACGCCCTCGCCTTTGTAGGGCTACACGCCCTCACCTTCAGAGGACTACACGTCCTCACCGTCGGAGGGCTACACGCCCTCACCTTTAGTGGGCTACAAGCCCTCGCCTTTAGAGGACTACACGTCCTCGCCATCAGAGGACTACACGTCCTCGCCTTCAGAGGACTACACGTCCTCGCCTTCAGAGGGCTACACACCTTCGCCTTCATAGGACTACATGTCCTTACCTTTAGAAGGCTACACGCCCTCACCTTTAGAGGATTACACGTCCTCACCTTCAAAGGGCTATACACCCTCATCTTCAGAGGACTATATGTCCTCCCCTTGAGAGGACTACACGTCCTCGCCTTTAGAAAGCGACACGTCCTCGCCTTCGGAGGGATGCACACTCCCTCGCCTTTAGAGGGCTATGCGTCCTCGCTTTCAGAGGGCTCCACATCTGCACCTTAAGAGAATTTAAGGTCCTCTGCCCTTAAATGCTTAACCGAGACTTGTACTCCCGGTTAAGGGGCCAGTAGTTTCATTTTATCAGTTCCTGGGTCACCCTCTGATATTGGAGGGCGTCAACTGTGCGAATACAACCAAAGAGGGAGGCTATCACGCAGCTACTATGCATACCGGGGCAAGATTTCACCCGTGCCACTGCAAAGAGACGAGTGCGGATCATGCGCACCAACTTGACCACTCTTACACAGATATGGATGACGTTGCTTAGAACATTCTGCCCAGCGACCGTAATGCCGATCTCCCCCTGCAGAAGTATCAGTTGGTCTGTGTCATCCCAACATAGGTAAGTATGCATATGGTTCAACTAATTTCTGATGTCATCTATTGTTTGCAGGGATCACGCCCACAAGACACCCAGTGGACCCGGAGGAGCCCAACAGGGCCCAGGGGTTTCCAACTCTAGTTACGGGCCTTTGTCAGTCCTACAAGGTGCCCGTCCCCCCAGCAAGGTCATGCCATCATGACATAGGTAAGTATGCACATCACTCAATTGATTTCTGATGTCTCTATTGTTTGCAAGGATCACGCCCGCAAGACACCCAGTGGACCCGGAGAAGCCCAACAGGGTCTTGGGATTTCCAGCTCTGATTACGGGCCTCTGTCAGTTCTACGGAGTGTCTGTCACCCTCAGCAAGGTCATCAGGCCCCCTACCAACCGAGCTTTCATCAAGAAGTGCTGCGCCCCCAAGCAGGCGCAGGGCGAGACACCACAGCAGCCTGGGGATAGCCAGCAGCGGGCAACAGACGCACCGCCACCACCTCTAGAGTTCACCTCAGCTCATCCACAAAAAGGGTAGAGCGTTGCCTATGACACATGGCCGACCAATAGGCGACCAAGTCCAAAGCCAAAGGTAAGCAAAGTACTAGGTCCATGACCGACAAGTCATCAGGCGTCCAGCTCAAGACGTTAAAGAAGCGCTACTAGGAGGCAACCTAGTAACTTTTAAATTTCTGCTTGTTATTTGATCACCTTTTGTTTCTCAAGTCATAGTAGGACACACCTAGTTGCTCATGATCCTATGAATATAAATAAAACAAGCACAAACTCAGAAGGTAGTCATACCTCACAAAATATATGTATGTGTGTTTAGGTAGTGAAAATACCTTAGATATGCATGTATGTAATTTAGGTAGCAGTCATACCTCACAAAATATATATATATATATATATATATATATATATATATATATATAAGTATGTTTAGGTAGCAAGATACCTTGGATATGCATCTATATAGCAAAAATACCACACAAAAATATACATATGTTTAGGTAGCAAAATACCTCAAGAAAAAAACAAAAACAAACAAGAACAAAAAATATATCTTTCGGCTAAAAAGCCAGCATGCTTTTGAAAAGAGATAACTTCCAGCTTTTCTTTGAAAAAATTCACTGATCATAACCAGTTGTTGGAAAAAAATGTGTATACACCTGAAGGGTGAATGCTGTGAAAATTTTCCAAAACGCCCAAAATAGACTCGGATGAATGCATGGATCGATAAAGGAACATATTTTGGAAAACACTGGGTTGACTTAAATAGAGGAAATGAATCCTGAGCCCTAGCATCACATGACCGTAAAAACTTGATGTTTGAGTGTCCACATAGGTGCATACATGACCAGTTTTGCATAAAATTTCCTAATCATCATTGTTGCATGTGTATCATGGAAATAATGTGGGACATCCCCTTTACCCCCAAACCGCTGGCCAAAACCTGACATATATCATGTCCAGCCTTTCTACAAGCCTTGAGCCAAAATCCCAACTTACCATAAAACCTTGACCTAGGATGAGAATGTCCATCCTTGCCCTCGGAAGAAAACAAAGAAAAGAAAATTCCCAATCAAGATTGGAAGAAAGCAAAAAAAAAAGAAAAATTCGCGATCAAAGATCAAAAGAAAACAAAAAGAAATATACAGAAAGGTCTTTGGACCAGACAATATCTGAACAAAACAGAATTGTCACCAGGTAAAAAAGGAAAAGAAACCACGACCTAAAGTGGTCCTCTCCCTTTGATTGCCAACCAAAATCCTGTGCATTGGTGACTTGTTTGCCTCACACTAAACAAAAATAGAAAAGGAAAAGGCCAAAAACACTCAAAGCCAAATTTCCCACCAAGAAAACAAACCATTCCCAAGAAAAAGTCCTATTGATCCATGATCACGCATGTAATCTTTGATTTGATGGGAAATGATTTGCAAAACCAAGTCATGGCATATCTATGGTTCGGAATTAGGATGAAACACTTACCTGTGTGAGGTTGATACACTTTGAGTGATTTTCTTCTATTTTTGTTGAACCCAGTGTTTCCTCTAAATGGTCATTTAGAAACGAAATGCTAACATCCAAAATCTCATTTATGGTTATGAGAAAATTTCATCAGCATACTCTCCTTCCCCGATAGACACATTGTTTTTCATCCAAAAAGCATATGTTGCTCTGATCAGTTGGAAGTTTTGTCTCTTTACTAAAGCATGTTTGCATTTTAGTGAAGAAAACACCGAGACTATTTTAGTCTCACAATTATCCAGAACTACGTAGGTCTGAGTTCCTCATCACAAATTGAGGATACGTAGGAGCAAGAGCCTCGCTTTTGTCGGTCGCCCCACAATCTCTGTCATACTGACCCTAAGATCATATGACATGCGGAGACAAATTATGGTCATCCGCACACCTTTTCGCCATCCAGAGACGATCGAGTCCGATGGCACGTAGAGACAAATTATGGTTATTCTGCACCTTTGTCATCCAGAGGCGGCGGGCCCGATGACATGCGGAGACAAATTATGGTCATCCGCACACCTTTTCGCCATCCAGAGACGATCGAGTCCGATGGCACGCAGAGACAAATTATGGTCATTATGCACCTTTGTCATCTAGAGGCGGAAGGCCCGATGACATGCGGAGACAAATTATGGTCATCCGCACACCTTTTCACCATCCAAAGACGATCGAGTCTGATGGTACGCAGAGACAAATTATGGTCATTCTGCACCTTTGTCATCCAGAGGCGGCGGGCCCGATGAGATGCAGAGACAAATTATGGTCATCCATACACCTTTTCGCCATCTAGAGATGATCGAGTCTGATGGCACGCAGAGACAAATTATGGTCATTCTGCACCTTTGTCATCCAGAGGCGGCGAGCCCGATGACATGCGGGAGAACCATTTGGTCCTGCACTTTTTTTCACCTTTTGTCATCCAGAGGCGGTGGGCCCGATGACATGCGGTGGAACCTTATGGTCCCGCACTTTTTTCACCTTTTGTCATCTAGAGACGGCGGGTCCGATGACATGCGAGGGAACCTTATGGTCCCGCACCTTTTTTTCACTATCCAGAGACAATCAAGTCCGATAGAACGCGGAGACAAATTATGGTCATCCGCACGCTTTTGCTATCTGTAAGACTCGACGCCTGATAGCACGCAGAGACTAACATTGTCTTCTGCGCCTTTTTTCATCCAGGGGCAGCGAGTCAGGTGGTGGGCGGAGATACCTTATGGTCATCAACGCCTTTCACCGACCGAGGGGAACGAATTCGGCAGTATCAGGATGATGTTGGTCGTTTGGTGCTGATCATTTTCAAAAATTTTGCAGGTTTTTCACTCTCGTCGTCCGGAAACATTTAAGTACAGCGACGCACGGAATTCTTCTCTGCTGGGCAGAGACGATTGGGTGCAATGGCGAAGGGAAGAGTTCCGCTAGCGGGGAAATAGACCGGCCGAATGATGTTCCGCTCGAACGAAATTAGTGTCTTATCTTTACTTCCCTTTTATCTCCAATAAAAGACAAGTAAAGAGGGGCAACTGTCATACCCTAATTTCGTCCGGGGACCATTTGTTTGGTGGGATGCGACCTTCGCATGACCGCTTCGAGGAACTTGACACCCATCGTTAGGCAATCCGTGAAGTTCCGCGACATGTCGGGAGTCGAAAGGAAGCATTATTGCGCAATCCGTAAAGTTCCGTAACATTCCAGAAGTCAAAGAGGGGATGGTTGCGTAATCCATAAAGTTTAGTGACATTACGGAAAGAAAAAAGTATCATTACATAATTCGTAAAGTTCCGTAACGTTATGGAAAAAGAATCAGCAAAAAAAGGTAAATGGGGTGTATTTAGTAAAATGGGAGTGCAAATAGCAATTTTCAAATCTGGGCCTAATGTGGAAGCAACCTAGCTCGCCTGGGCGAGCTGGGCGGCAACCACCTCCCCCGTTTTGTTAAAAAATGGCTTCCGGGGCTTCTGGGACTCCTGTAATGCTTCCGTAAAATTCTCATAACCCTAAATAAGCATATTTCAATTAATATGGGTGAGAAGGGAGAGAAAAAAAAGAAGAAAGTTAAGTCCTATAGGCTTCCGTAACTTTTCCGTAAATTACGAAAGAAGGGGGTGAACTTATCAAAATAAGGGGTGCAAATAGCAATTTTTGAAATTTTGAATATGGGCCTTCCAAAGTATTTTCGAAGCAGGATTGCTTCTGGAGGAAGCAACCCAGCTCGCCTGGGCAAGCTGAGCTCGCCTAGGCGAGCTGGGCGGCAACCTCCTCCCTCTTTTTCCTATAAATAGGCGAAAGGGGGTTGTTCTATGGATCTCTCATCCCCCTGGCTATGCATTTCAGCTGTTTTGGATGAAAAAAAAAATGTTTCCGTGAAAAAAATCTAAGCCAAGGTGCTTCGGTAACACTTCCGAGACGTTTCCGTGAGCAAATCCGTGAAGATTTTTCGTCGTTCTTCATCCGTTCTTCATTCTTCAACGGGTAATTTTTTGAATCCGAGACTTTCAATTCATTTCTTGTTTTTTTAGCTTTCATCTTCATTTCGTTCATTTTCGGTTTTCTTTTCTTCCGTTTCTTACGTGCTTTAACCGTTTATTTAAGCCGTTTTCTCACCTAATCAATGATAAAATGAATTTCAACTGATCATTTGTGTTGTAATCTCGTTTAATCACTGTTAAAGTAAAATCTAACCGATCGTTCACGTTGTAACCTCGGTTAAACCAAAAAAAGCAAAATAATAATTAAATAATCAAAATATCTTGAAAAATAATAATAAAAAAAATTAAAATATCTTTAAATAAAATAATAAAAAAAATCAATCAGGCGTTTTTCTTTGGAAGTTTCCTTGGATCAATTTACTAATAACCAAAGTGAAACTAAGGCTAAAATCAACTCACAAATCAAGCTTTGTCCACAAAAATCACTAAAAACTGTTTTAAGGTCCAACGCCTTAAACGATCCTCTTTGCTTTTATCGGTTAACATGGACCATTCAAAAGCATGAAATCAACATGTAACTTTACCACTTTTGCAAGAACTACGTAGGTCTGATTTCCTCATCGCAATTGAGGATACGTAGGAGCAAAAGCCCCGCTTTTGTCGACCACCCCAAGAGATCGTTAATGGTCCAACGCCTTAACGTTTCTCTCCTTTCACAACCAAGAGATCGTTAATGGCCTATTACCTTAACGTTTCTCTCCTTTCAAAAAAATAAGAGATCGTTAATGGTCCAACGCCTTAACATTTCTCTCCTTTCAAAATCAAAGGATCGTTTAATGGTCCAACACCTTAAATGACCTTTTGTTCAGTCAAAATATATCTTGCAAAAAAAGATAAAAACAACTTAACCAATGCTTAGTTCTCAAAGAACTACGTAGGTCTAATTTCCTTATCACAATTGAGGAATACGTAGGAGCAAGGGAAACACCCTTGTCGACCACAAAAGGATAAAAAATACAAAAGGCACAAAAAGACATAAAGACGTAAAAGGGAACATGAAACAATTTGAAGTCATATTTGCACACTTGATTAAAGGTTGTCGTCCCTTGTGACGGACGCGTGGGGTGCTAATACCTTCCCCGTGCGTAAATATAACTCCCGAACCTTTCACTTAAAGTTCGTAGACCACACCTTTCCGGTTTTTCCGATGTTTTCCTCGAATAAACGTTGGTGGCGACTCCGCGCATTTTCCTCCCATGGAAGACCCACCTGCGAGCCCCGCGTCGCCCTCCCGCCGAAGGGTAGGTTGCGACAGCAGATCATCCTTAACATGTATGACAGACACGTCCTTCCTTTCGTCTGGCCCTTGTGCGGCGTACTTCCATGGCACCGCCTTATCACTTTTATAAGGGAAGGGCGCAGGCTTCTTAACTGTAAAGGGCTAGAAACCTCAAGGCCTCTAAGTGATGACGTCCCTGGTGAAGTGGATCACCAAAGGCTTGGGCTTACTTGGGTTTTTATCATCTGACTGCATTCATACATCCCCATCCCCTTTCTTCGCATTGCAAACTTCAATTTGGCCCCTGTTCATCATTCCCTCTAGCAACTCTTCCTCCATTGGACACGTCTCCACATCATGCAATGCCCCCATATGCATTACACAGGAATCTCCTTTGTCACCATCAAGGCAAATCATATCAGCCTCGCACAATACTTCCAAAATGAACCTTCTAAAGGTTGACACGTCCCCTATCTGCTTCATCCCCTGAGGATCCCATTCTTCCACTGCATTAACCGCTGAACCTCCATGACTAGCGAGTGGATTGGTCCTCACATTCGGATTGTCCTCTTGAAACGTCAGTCATCCCGCATCAATCAAGCTTTGTACCTTGTGCTTGAAGGCCACACACTGCTCTATAGAATGCCCCAGAACACTACCATGATAGGCATAGGTTGCGTTGGGATTGTACCATAAGGGAAAGAGAGATTGATAGACCTTCCCGAGGCTCACCACAGCCATTTGGTTGCTGAGCAAAGATGGTAGTAGGTCAGCATAAGGCATCGGTATCGGGTGAACTCCACGGGTTTTCTTTCTGGGAAGTTCCTCTTTGGGTTTGTGTTTGTGTTAGGATTGGTGTTTTTAGTTGGTCGAGACTGTGCGGGAAACGAATTTTGTGGGGGAGGCCTTTGTGGTTGAGTGGGCAATCTTTGTTGGATGGGCGCCGGATTGGGAGGGGTTCCGATATTGGTTGAATAACTTGGTTGATGCGGGGAATATTGGTAGGTGGGGTTGTGAGGGGTTTGTTGGGATTTTGGCCATGTGGGAGCCGTGGTCACGGCATGGGCATCTCCCTCCCTTTTCTTGGCTCCGCTCATTTCAGTCCTCCTATTGCCAGCCCCTGTTGAAGTGGCACAATCAAACTTGCCCCTTCTTAGGCCCACTTCAATTCTCTCGCCCGCAAATACCAGATATGCAAAGCTCGAAGGCATATAACCTACCATTTTCTCATAGTAGAACATTGGTAATGTTTCCACTATCATGGTTATCATCTCCCTTTCCATCACTAGAGGTGCTACTTGGGCTGCCAAATCCCTCCATCTCTAGGCATATTCCTTGAAAGACTCATGCTCCTTCTTGCACATGTTTTGCAATTGCGTCCTCTCAGGAGCCATATTAGTGTTGTATTGATACTACCTGATGAAAGCAGCCATTTAGTCCTTCCAAGAACGGATTTGAAAAGCTTCCAGGTTAGTATACCAAGTGATTGTCACCCCGACCAAACTCTCTTGAAAAAAGTGCATCAAGAGTTTCTCATCTTTTGAGTATGCCCCCATCTTTTGACAATACATCTTCAAGTGGTTCTTAGGACAAGTGGTCCCTTTGTACTTGTCGAAGTTTGGCACCTTGAATTTGGGAGGGATGACAACGTCGGGCACTAGGCATAATTCTACCATGCCGACAAAAGGGTAGTCACCAATCCCCTTAGCCTTTCCTCTATAAGATCAAATTTTCTCTTTCTTCCATGGCAGGAGGTTGACAAGGGTGTTGCCCTTGCTCTTACGTATCCTCAGGTGCGATGAGGAATTTAGACCTACGTAGTTCTTTAAAGTGCGAAATTTGTATGTTGAGTTGAGTTTAAACTTTTGAAAGGTTCATTTTAACCAACAAAAATAAAGGAGACCATTAAGGCGTTGGACCTTGAATGGATTCAAGCGACTTTTATGGATAAAAACTCAATTACATGCTGATTTCCTCTTGGTTTCACTTATTAACTTTCAATCTCTTTAAAAGATGATTTGTGACATAAATGATCAGTCAAAATTCACTTTACAAGAAGAAAAGAGATTACTGATGGTAGAAGAATGAGATGAAGATGTGAAAAGCAACAAAGAGGACCCCTAAGGGTGCATAGATCGTATCCAAATCCTTAAAACAAATACAAACCGGATGACGAATGAAGAACATCGAATGAAGAACGATGTAGAAGTCGATTACGGTCGCAATTCGGTAGCACCTCGGCCTTATTTTTTTCCTCTGTCTTCTCCTTCTCTCTGATTTTTACTAAAACCTCTCAATGTTTGAAAGTTGAACCCTTTATTCAACCCCCCCCCCCCCCCTCACGCCTATTTATAGGAAATGAGGGGGTTTGGGATTTTGGCCTGGTTACTTCACCCCTAAGCAATTTAGGGGCCTAGGCAAGCCAGAGGCTAGCCTAGGCGAGCCAGGGTTCAAAAAAAGGCTTCAAATGACCCTTTTGCCCTCCCTTTTGGGTATTTTCCGTATTTTTTTACCGAAACGTCGAATGATCTTTCGTCTTGCACGGTAACTGGTGTCGAACAGCTCAATTCGGCTAGCGAGAACCAAAATGTTAGTGAATGATATCCCCGAACGAAATTAGGGTCTGACACTCACAACACTTCAAATGCTCACACCACCATTGGGATCCTTTGACAATCACACCTCCTTTCGTAAGACTGTCCATATCCCTAACCCCCTATTTTTCCACCAAAGTGCTCCTCCAAAGACACCCACCCTCACTCAAGAACCTCCAAAGCCATTTTCCCACTAAAGCCTCTATTAAAAGTCTCCAAGTTTTTAATACCTAGCCCTCCCTTCTCTTTAGGAGAATAAACAATATCCCAACTCACCCAAGGTACCCTCTTTTCCTCCCCCTTAGCCCTCCACAAGAAATTTCTTTGAATATGATTAAGAATAAAAATAACCTTCTTAGGTGCAATAAAGAAGGAAAGGAAATATATGGAGATAGACGAAAGTATCAAGCTAATCCTCCCACCAAATGACAAGTGCCTCCTCTTCCAAGCAGATAATTTCCTCTTCATCATGTCGATCACCAGTTTCCAAGTGCTAGTTTTCCTAGCATCCTCTCTCCCATAGGTAGCCCCAAATAAGTGAAAGGAAGCATCATAGTTGTACAATTCAAAATTATGGCATATCTATTGATCTCCCTTTGTGTCACTTGTATCCCCGTCAAGCTACTCTTGTAGAAATTCACTTTAAGACTAGATGCTAATTCAAAGCATCTAAGAATTGCTTTGATTGTGAGGGTTTCTTTCATGTCATCTCTAAAGAAGAAGAATGTATCATTCGTGAATTGGAGAAGTGAGACTTCCAAATTTCCATTCCCAGTCTTAACCCCTTCCAACAACTCCTTTGCTTCCACTTCTCTAACCAAACCATTCAAACCCTCTGCCACCACCAAGAAAAGAAAAAGAGCTAATGAATCACCTTGGTGCAATCCTTTTTGCTAAACAAATTCCTTTGTAGGGCTTCCATTGGCAAGAACGAAAATAGAGGAGTACTGCAAGTAGGCCCAAATCCAATGGATCCATTTTCTACAAAACCCCAATCTAAAACAACACACAGGCTAAAAATTCCACCTTATCGAGTCATAGACATTTTCAAAGTCGACCTTGAAAATGAGACAACTCTTATTCCTCTCCTTCACCGCATGGATCATTGCATTTGCAATAAGGACTCCATCCAAGATATTTTGTTGCCCCCAAGAACGTCAACTGTCTTGAGTCCACAACCTTATCCATCACCTTCCTTATCCTATTGGCCAAGAGTTTAGCAATGATCTTATACAAACGTCTGATGACAGATATAGCTCTAAAGTCCCTTGGTCCTTGGGGTTATCTTTTTTAGGGATAAGGGTGAGAAAAGAAGCATTTTTATAATACATTTTTTAACATTTTTCTATTAGTTGAAATTTATTGAAAATCATAAATTTTATAGGTCTCCTATCATATTTAATTAACCTATGTCTTAATTTTATTATTATTATTGTTGTTGTTGTTGTTGTTGTTGTTGTTGTCGTTGTTGTTGGTCTTGAACCTGAAACATTTATTAAAGGAATCGAGTCTGGTTCCACTCATACCAACAATGTTACTTCTCAATACACTTTTTCAAACTACTTAAAATTTATAAACTTATGAACAAAGTTAATGAAGTATAAAATGAAATTAGTTTTTTACTCATCCTATGCATGGGCCTTTTTATTTTAGGTACTTTTTTAATGAATTGGAGTTGCGATTAGTAAGAGGGCAAGGAACCCAACTAAGTTGAATCCTCCCCAAAATCCCTACAACAATCACACCTTGACATGCATTAAAAAGAAAAAATGATATAAACAAAAGGGACAAATGGGTGGACTAGGCCAAAACTCGTTGAAGAAGCTAACAAAACCTGTAAGTTGGAAAAGTGTTTCTATGGCCAAATGACCTTTTTGGTCCTTTATCTTATTTTTTGGTTCAATTTGATCCTTTATCTTTTAAAAGATTCATTATGGTCTTTTATCTATTTAAGTTGATTCGGTTTGATCCTTTCGTCCATCGTAAATTAACACCGTTAATGAGATAAAAATATTGACGGCTAAAAACTGCCACAAAGTGTAACTTTCTTCCACTTCTTCTTCTTCTCTCTTTGCTCCCTCTGCTTTGCGCTAAAACAAACATAATCATCCAGGTCTCATCCAAATCCACCATAACACAACACAAATCCATTCAAATCAAACTCATCATCCTTTTTAAAACCCTTTCCCTTCTCTCTCAACATCAACACCATTTTCGATCCCCCTTCTCTCAAGCTTTTGTGCATCTGATTTGAGAAAAGGCTAAAGGAGAACCTTTGAAACCCATCAGATCTGTGAAGCAAAGTGATGTGAAGCCAAATGACTAGGATGAGGACGTGCCCACAAAAATTTTAGATGAAGAAGGAGAGAAACCTGGAGAATGGTTGGATGGGGAGCCAGAGAAAATTTATGACCCAAAGGAAACAAAATTGATTGAAGTGCACCCATTGCAATGACGTAGATCAATACCAACGGCCATGTCGATGAGCCCCACAATGTAGATCCGTAGAGCTCCATTGCCTGCATGCTCACGATGGCTATCGTGTTGTGGAGTTTGTTCGTGATGACAAACTCAAATGCAAGATTGCGCTCATGAGGAACTCCTTGCAGACGTTGGGGAGCGCAGGGATGCAGTGGTACATTGTGAATTAGACTTCGCTGACAAAGTGGAGGTCATGGAAAAGGAAGAGGTCGGAAATTAGATTGAACCCTAATTGAGAAAATTAGGGGCTTTGTTTTAAGTTAGTTTTCTACCTTTTTTGAGATCATTCATTCCTGTTATTTGGATTGTGGGTGTGATTGTTATTCTGAATTTGAAGATCTTTAATAAATGTTGTTGAGTTGGAGATAAAGATGAGGGAGGAGGAAGATGAAGGGGAAAAAGCTTACACTTTGAGGTGGTTTTTAGTCATCACTATCTTAGTTACATTAATGGCGCTAAGGTTGTACTGACGGAATGACCATTTTAGTTCTTTTTTAAAACATAAAGGACCAAAATTAATTTTTAAAAAGATAAAGGATCAAATTGAACTAATCATATACGATAAAGGACCAAATAGGTCATTTGGCCTATTTCTATTCCTAAGAAACTCATCCTTAACAAAAAGGGGAGAAGCATTCAACCATTGGAAGTCAAACCTAGATGAAGCCTATGAGTGACTAATTTGCCTGCATAAGTGTTGTTCCCTTCCCTATAAACACGAGAAACAACCAAAACTATATTTTTACAAAAAATAAAATAAATAATTTCACCATTTGCTGCAAAGATGCCAAGGGAAAATAGTAGGCAAGTGAAAAGCTTGAATGACCAATGTATTTAATTTATATCTTCTGAAAGTATTTTTTTTAAAAAAATGTAATTCAATATATTTGATTTTTTAAAAGGCAATTCAATATATTTGATAAAACTTACAAAAGTGTAATTCATTATTTTTGTATTTTAAAAATGTAGTATAAAATGAAATTAGAAAGTAGGCTATGTATTGACAATGTAAAACAATTTATATGAATTTTTATTGTTAAACTTGTCATCATTGTGAGTTATGATTAGATGACACTATAAAATCATTTTATACTATCAATGTATATGATCATTAAACTTAAATGCATAAAATTTTCTGATTTTTAACAAATTTTAATAAAAAAAGTATTTCAAAGAAGAGTTTAATGATGATATAATAATTATCGTCCAACCACAAATCACGATCGATATAATTTTTAAAACAATTTTGTAAAAGTCAATTAATGATTATGCACTATAAAATTAATGATGATGCACTACAATTAGAGGTGTCAAAGTTTACGTGGATCCTACAAGTACCCACAAAAATATCTGCAAACATGGAGGGTAATTACTCGCATATTAGGCCTAGGTACGGGAATAGGTATTTACCCGCAAATTTATGCAATACAGGTACTATAGTACCCATCCAGTCCTACACATGTCACATATATTAATATAATTATAAGTTACTTATGTAAATAATATATATCATATATATAATTTTTGTGAAAAAATAATTATATATTTTTTAAATTTTATGACTTATACTCTAACAGGGACATAGAGTTTTTATTAAACGATTAGAACATTAAATTTAATAATCACTATGTTGGATGAATATCTTTATAATATTATTTATTTATGACTTGAGTTTGGATGAATCAATGTTAAGTTTCTTTGTTTTTAATATTAGAAAAAAAGGATTATATACTAACAGTGTAAAAAGTTTTACACAATTATTCAATTACAACTCATTGTATATGGTAAGTTTATTGACTTTTAAAATAATTATCTTACAATAATTCAAACGGTGATTTGTGATTGGATGAAAGTGTAAAAGAGTTTTACACTATCAGTGTATAGGCATTGAACTCTTAATATTATGTGTGGATGCTTTTAATGTTATATTACCTATAATCCTATATATAAGAAACAAATGATATTTTTCTTTGATCCTAATTATAAGCAACAATGATTAGTTTTCAAACTTATTACGAGTTAAATATATTTTATATTCTTAATTTATTGCTATCTCTATTTACTAGACACTTACACATTGATTATGAGTATTAACATTAAATGAGACAATCACTTACAACATTTAAACTTAAGGGTACTTTTAGAATAAAATTTAAATTTATGGCGATATTAAATGTAAGCAACACTTTTCATGGTCTTGATGATTTGTATTATGTTGCTTATATATAAGATCAGAGGTAGTATTTTATAAATTTAAGAATGCAATTATAGTTTACAAGTAGTAATTGTTTTGATTATTTTTTAGGCTTAAATGTAATTTTGGTTTTCATATTTTGTTCAATCCTTAATTTTGGTCTCTCCATTTTAAAATAAAGACATTTGATCCCTTTATTTTGAAAAATACATAATTTTGGTCCCCCTATTTCATTATATACACATTTGGTCCTTTTCCTTTAGAAATTTTGCTCATATTTAAAATTTTGGTCAAATCATCAATTTTGTGCATGTTTTATTTATTGTATTTTGGTTCAATTGAACCTTATATCTAACATATTCTTTTAAGATATTAAAAAGAAATAACTTAATTAATTATAATGTAAGAAATAAAACATTAGCAAAATTGTAGGTTGATAAAAAATAATGAATTTTGTATCATATAAGTAGGGGTGTAAGTGGATCGGTTTGGGTTGGGTTTGGTTAAACCCATGATCGAATCCAATCAAATCTGAACGGGTTGATTTAAATTGATTTTCTAAGAAAAATGAAACTCAACCCAAACCAACACATTGGGTAAACGGTTTGGGTTTGGTTGGGTTAACATGTCAAAACATATAATTTTGTTAGTTCTTCTTTAAAACACAATATTTTTTATAAATTAATATTTTTTTACTAAACGAATCAAGCACAACTATTTCTTGTTAAATTTTTTATTAAAAATAAAATTATGTTGCTGTCACATCTCACTCCACTCCAGTGACTTATCCATGGGGAATGAGAAATTGAACATACCATATTAAAGATAAGGAGTTTCAATAAGCATAAGGATGAATTTCAATCATTTTTTTCAACCAAAACCAATGAGATATTAAGAGATCTACTCTTTGTAAATAGATTCAAAATATTTTTTGAAGTCCATTTGAAGTAGCTTCAATTAATAAAATCCTTGTCGCTTTGATTATGAAGGTTTAAGATGCATTGATGCTTTTACTCAATTCAAATTGATAAGTCTATGTAATCAATAGTCAATAATATTTGATTTAAAAAAAATTAAAAATATATATTATATATTACATATATTAATAATAATAATAATAATTTAATACAAATTAACATGTCAATAGATTATGAGATTTGGATATTAAAACTTGTGATCTAATTTAAAAATCAATGGGTTTGATTTGAGTTTAATTAAAACATAAAAATCACCCAACCCAACTTGTTTGAGTCAATTCAAATTAATTGGTAATCCACACCCGTTTACGCCCCCATATGTAAGAACTAAAATTACGAAATTGTTTACAATAAAAAGATCAAATATTTATTTTAATATGAGAAAGAAAATTGCGATTTTTTAAAAACTACAGTGGAATGAATGACTGTAAAATTATCTTAGGTTCTATTCAGTTGGATAACTACATAGACCACTGCATACGAAAAGAGAAAAGGTAAAAAACCGCATCTGTTCCATTTAAGCAGAAGTCACAAAATTTCTCTGCTCTTTCAAACTTTCTTCACATGGACTAATAATCCCCACACTCGTACACTCTTCCACCCGGCCATCACCAATCAACAACACAACACAATACAACACCCATTATTATTATTTAATAATCCTTAATATATTATTATTCCTCGTCCATCGCTTTTTCTTGAAGACTACTTCATCCTTCTTATTACTTGTTATTTGTTTATCTTTCTCACACCCATCGCAGTGACGCACGCACAGTTCCTAGTAGTACCGTACCGGTTCATTTGCTTCATCCACCACCACCTCATTTTTAGTGGTTTCGTGCACTCAACAAACTCTCATCCATGGCGTCATCACTAACAACAACTCTATCCCAGTCCCAATCGCTCTATATTAAGCCCCGCCTGGCGCCACGGCCTCCTCATCCCCAATTCCGCTCTCTTTTCCTAACCTCACCGGCGGTGGCGGGTGGTGTTCGTGCTGCTGTCATGCCTAGAAGGACTGCGGTTATCGTGTCGGCGGCGACGGCGGAGACGCCGAAGAAGAAGGGCGAGTCGAAAGGGTTCGTGGAAGAGATGAGGTTTGTGGCGATGAGGCTTCACACGAGGGACCAGGCCAGGGAGGGCGAGAAGGAGGTCAAGCAGCCCGAGGAGAAAGCCGTTACCAAGTGGAACCCATCCGTCGAAGGGTACCTGAAATTTCTTGTGGACAGTAAGCTCGTTTATGACACGCTGGAGAAAATCGTTCATGAGGCTCCTCATCCTTTTTGTGAGTTTCTTCCTAGTCATGATATTTTTAGTAATAAGCTTTTATTTTTGTGTGTTTGTTTCTCTTGGGTCATAGACCACGCGTCTTCCCTCCAACCTACTGGTCAGAAATTAATCTTGCTCGCAGAATAGAATGTTCCAACTCATGTGAACGAACGCTGCATGGCCTTACATCATTGCACCAATCCTTTGATTTTTTTTTTTTTTTTTTTGTGTGTGTGTGTGTGTGTTTGTGTTCTAATGTGTTATTTTTTAGGTTTGGGTTCTGTTTCTTTGTTTTTTTGTTGGGGGGAGGGAATGGTGCTGCTAATATATGTGGTGGTGGTGACTTTTGGGGCTAAATGTGTGTTCTGTAGGGTCATGTTTGATGACTTGCACGAGATTTGTGTGATGTGTGATTTGACTTGAACTAATGATGAGTCCTAATGGTAATGAATAATTGTTGCTGTTGCTATATTTGATATTAGCACGAGTGAGTAGTGGTGAAATTTTAGCCCTTTTTATTGTTTTATTCAAGAGGATGCGTACTGTTTTAATGAGTTTCTGCTGTTGCTCTTTGGCTTATTTTTCACATATTTCATTATTATTATGGTGGTGATGACGATCATCAGTGAGTTTGTTTAGATGTTGAAGATGCTTAAACATCAGTTTGAGCCAATCCTCCAAGCGACATACTTTTTACGTTTGAGTGCTTTGAAAGTTTTGGCACCTGCAAACCAAACAAACACCATGTTTTTGGATTTTAACATTATGGCCCTTTTTAAGGGTTCTGCTTTCTGTTTGCTGGTTTTATGTTTTTGTTAGTTTTGGATTGTGCAGCAAATATTGGGTGTGGTAAGCAAGGTCATTGTAAGAGGCCGATGTTTGTCTAAGTTCTTCCAATTGAATGTTTCTTCAATTGGCAAGCTCATTTTTTTTTTCATTTTCATTTTGTTTTATAGTTTTGGTTTTAATGTGCCTAAATCATGATCTTTATAAGATATCCAATTTTTTATGGCTAATATTTTTGTGCAAATGATCATATATTTTGGGAATTCAAGTAAGTTTTGAGCTGTTGAGTGGTTGTAGTTGTGGGTACAAGTGGTACAGGCATTGTTACAAGGTTATTCAATGTAAGGTAACAATGATCGAAGAATTGTCCATCAGAAATTTCTGAGGTTTGACTTGATGACACTGAAGGTGAATTGATTGTACCAATTTCAGGTAATAATCTGTGAGCATGATTGTTCTAATTCTCTGAAGGTTTCTTGCTGTTATCCTGATAGGTTGTTGAGTTCTGTACTTCTTTGGCATATCTGCAACTAATATGATGGTGTCTACTAGTATATATGTTCTCAGCTAATCTGATTGTTAAATGACCAATGCTCTTGTCTTTCTTGTGTAGATGCTGAATTCAGAAACACTGGATTGGAAAGGTCTGCAAGTTTGGTAGAAGATTTGGATTGGTTCAAGGAGCAAGGTTATACCATTCCTGAACCTTCATCTCCTGGTCTTACCTATGCACAATATCTTAAGGAGTTATCTGTGAAGGATCCTCAAGCATTCATTTGCCACTTTTACAACATCTACTTTGCTCATTCAGCTGGTGGTCGAATGATTGGGAAAAAGGTTACCAAACACATGCATGCTTAAAGAGGTTAAATCATGTTGTGTGTCGCATTGTTTATGAGTACATCTTTGGTTTTGAGTGCTATTTGTGGGCCAGAGTATCTGTTTTATGTTTTATAATTAATAATTATAGGCACATTCACGTCTGGGGATATTTTCATTTTTCCTCTCCACATGGCATAGTTACTATGCTATATATCTCCTCTGAGAATGTTACAACATAATCAAGCTTTCGATGAAGTGAGAATATCTCATCTTTCCTCATGTTATAGTCTGCTATGTTTTACGTCTGATACCTGTAGGTATATATTATATGGCATGCTGATGTTGGCTATTTCCATATTAGTTGTATATTATATACTGATATTTGCAGAATTGTGCCACATGTACCATATGTTTTATGTTCTATTATATCTCTGCATCAAACACTTTCTTGTATGTAGCTATTAGTATACTGCTGGTAAAATAATCAATATTACTAATGAATGCATACATGTATAATTAGCACATCACTTAAAAAAATGATAAACATCTCAGCCCAAAGACCTTCCTGAAGCATTTTCATTATAAGTTTTCAAGAAGTGAAATAAGCAATACAACTGAACCTAAAAAGCAACATGGCAGCAAGGATGCAAATAATGTTGTTTCTAGTTAATCAAAAAGCATAAAAGAAAAAGAAGCAATTACAAGCTTTTTGCAAATCTGTGGTGTCTTACTGTGAGTTAAAACTAATACTGAATGATTGTTAGTTTGTTACTTTATCCTTACTTTATCTCACAGGTTGCTGAAAAGTTACTTAACAACAAGGCATTGGAGTTCTACAAATGGGACGGTGACCTTCCCCAGTTGTTGCAGAATGTGAGGGACAAGTTGAATAAGGTTGCTGAAGTAAGTTTCTTGAACTTTCATAATTATTTGTATGCACTTCTTTCCAATTTTCTAAGGAATAATCAATAGGTTGACTTCTATTGCGGTTTCATCCCCAATTAGCGAAGAATACAGGGATTCCATTGATAGCTTCCAATTTATTTTTTCTTAGTTAGGGTGTTGAATACACCTTTTTGATATTCTTTTGTTTTATCAGCCTTGGACTCGGGAAGAAAAGGACCACTGTCTGGAAGAAACAGAAAAATCATTCAAGCTCTCTGGAGAGATTCTCCGTCTGATTTTATCATGATAATAGATGCCCTGTTGTCTGTGTAATTATGGGTATTAAGTGCATGGCAGAAGCCAAAAACATTACCGTATGTGAATTATTTTATTTTCAATACGCAAAGGAATAATAGAACTGATGTTTGATTAACTTGCTTTTCTCTAATGTGGCTTAGATTCCTTTGTGGCTGTGAATATAACATTATGTGTGCAATCCTGAGCCAAAAAATGGTTCCATGATATTGATAGAAACTTAGTTTTATTTTGATAAAAAAAACAATAGAGACTAACTCCTTAATTACTTGAACAGAAAAATGCAAAAATTTAAAGATAAATTTAGAGTGCAGTATATATGTTGAATCTCTACCCCAAATCTCTTTTTTCCTTGTCAATTCAGGTCTACCTTGCTTTATCTATCTTTTCCTTAAATTCTTGTCCCTTCCCAATCTTGTATATTCCCACCCTTAACATCATCACCTTTATTTCCTACTTTATGTCGTTTTCTCCATTGTGTTTATCCTTCTATTTCTCACTATCTTCTTTTGTAGCTTATACCTCACTGATAGGGGTCCATAAATACTCCCACATGCAAGATTCACCGTGTCCAGAAGCATACACTACACTATTTCAAATTATTATTTTTTTATTCTGCTTTAGTGCTTTGGTTTTTGACAAATTTGGCCGCAATCAAGTCTAAGGGTATTTTTTTTGTACCGTTTGACCACTCAAACGGGCATTCAGCCTTCATGGAACGGCACGCAGACAGGCATTGCTATGTACACCCAGTAATTTCTTGATTTTCCCATTTTGTTTTTCCGTAAAAAGGATACTGATCAGTTAATTCGTAAGTCTCATATGGAACTAACTGAGTTCATAGATCAATTATATTATAAAATAAATAATATTATATATAACATTAAAATTTCTAATGTATATTTAATATGCATGTAAACTTAAATAATAAATTTTGTGACAATTAATTTTAATATAATTCATACGAATTATTTAATCTGTATATTTTTTCATTGGAAATGATGCTTTGTTGAAAACTATGAAGGTACACCAGATAAATATTCTTTTTTTATATGATTTATTTTATATTTAATGATGAGGTGCTAAAGACAATAAAAGCATCGTAGCAAATATGGTCATGTTTAATAGTTCTTGAATTAGTCATGTGACTAAATTTATATGCAGCAGAATTTTCTTGTGATTAAATTTATATGAAATATCATTTATTTATATTTTTTTGAATTATTTATATTAATTTTAATACAATATATTTATATTAAATTAAATTTATTGTTATGTACATATTTTTATGTTTTTTGCAAACTTGCTTTTTTAATTTATAATATTGGAACTATTTTTTTACAAAATGTAATAATAATAATAATAATAATAATAATAATAATCAATTTAAATATACTTAAAAACAATAAAATAAATAATTTTAATATCGCATTATAAAACATACTTTTATTTTTAGATCTGCAAACAAAAGGATTTTATTTATAAGATAAAGCACAAGTGCAATTTCAAGTGAAAAAATAGAAACTCCTTACCAATAATGGTTGGGCCAACAGAGCTGAATCTTTATTTATACACCAAAGAAATGCATAAATGAAGATACAGTACCAAAAAACAGACTAGGTACATAATAACTCAGTCCCTCCTTAGATATTCCTTTAAAAGTTATGTTCCTTTCACAACCCTTGTCACTACAACTTCAACTGTTAGTCCAGCTACAATTGTTTCCTGGATTTTTCTTTGTGCATGTAATTCCAATTTTGTCATTCCGTAAAATTGATACAAATTATGAATCCATAAGTCCAATACTTACATATTGTCAATCCTTAAGAAGCAATCCGTATTGGGCTTACGGATTGTCACTCTGCCCACGGAGGAATCAAACATGTGACTTTCGCGTTATTAACACTGAGCTAGTAAGTCAATTATGTTATAAAATAATTAATGTCACTATATATAACACTAAAATTTCTAATGTATATTTAATGCACATGTAAATTTAGATAATAAATTTTGTGACAATTAATTTTGATTTAATAATTATTTTGTTTACATATATAAATTTTTATGAAATTTGATTTTTATTTAAAATTTATATATGTAAAAATTCATTATTAGATCAAAATTAATTGTCACAAAATTTATTATGTAAATTTACATGTATATTGAATATACATTAAAAAATTTAGTGTTATATATAGCGACATTAATTATTTTATAACGTAATTGACTTATTAGCTCAATTGGTTAGAGTGTTGTGCTAATAACACGAAAGTCACATGTTCGATTCTTGCATGATGTAAGCCCCTGGATCTTGAGCCCAAAGAATATAAGAATAAGAGAATTTTTATCTATTATATTTCAGCCATGTCCACGCTTGATATTTGATATTATCAATAATTAGTTTTTCTAAGTCCACTTAAGCATTATCAGAAATGACCTTGTTCATGTACTTCCATTCCAGATACTATGAATAGCATAACACCAAACTATCTCCATTATTTCTTATGAGAACCCTTTTACATGGATCACAATTCAACATCTTAACAGATCTAAACTTAAAGTAAAATTTTGTAGAAGAAAAGAAAAAGCGGATGGAGGTGAGAAATGAAAATGAACGCCATAATTCGTAAGAATCGGTAAGTTTAGGAGAATGTATCACAAAGAATAGGAATTATTTGATAAGAATTTAAGGTTCTACATAAGAACCAAGAGAGAATAATTCTCTCACACTTAACAAAGCTAAATTCTGACTTCATCCAAATATGTTTTCATTCATAACTTTGTGAGATACATATAGCAGTTCAAATGCATACCAAGAGTCTCATATTCATAATGTGACTCCTAATGGAAGAATTTAATCAAGTAAGTGGCTTATTAATTTGCATGAAAGCCAACAACTACTTTTATTATGCCTTACTAAATATTAATACTTCATAAAAAATAAAACTAAATGATATTTCTTTTTGCACCTTGTCTACTTCTTGGAGAGAATTCATCTCTTTATTACCTACATGAAAAGAAAACACAAGTATTAATTTTAGGGAAAGCATAATCTTACTTCTAAGGAGACTTAAATTCCTTAAAAAAAAAAAGGTAAATCTCTTATTATTTATGTGCTTATCTATCCATCCTCTTGGATCAAATACAAGCACAAGGAAACTACCAAACAATACTAAATGGAAATGATTTCCTCTTTTGGATCTTGGGCACTTTAGTACAAACTCCATATCCATGTTAATCCAATGAGAGTTAACAAGTAAAGAGATTCTACAACCATGGACTACAATTTTTATTTTACACCTTTTATTCATAATCCATCTATCCCTAAATTGAAGCCCACCATGCCTCACTAAACTCACACCATGAGTTATTTTCATTAATAGATCATGCAGAGCAAATTTAGGCACACAAGAGATCATGTTTTTGCATAAATGTTCCCCATGACTAAAGAATTCACCATGCTCACTTTCTTTACAAACAAAAACTCACATGGAAAAGGTCTCATGATGGTCATACAAATCCGAATGACATGTGCTATTCTCAAATCTCAAAGACTTGATGCCATGACCTAAAATAAGATTATGCAAGTCATATGCATCATGCACATCAAAAGTATAATGCAAATCAAGAATTAACACATGTTGCATATCAATCGAAACATTAGGCCTAGAGATGTAACGATAAAAAAATCTTCTTCTTTCAATGGTTGCCTAGATTCTCACGTGCATCCACCTCTTCTCCAAATTGTCTTGCCTATTGATCCTTGATGTACAATTCTTCCTTAGGCATTAAAACAAAAGACTTTGCATGGTTAGACGCACAAGCAAAATTACAATAAGAATTGGGTTAATCATTCAACATAGAAGAAAGAATTAATGTATTGGTGATTCAATCCTACCCCCCAAGGGCACTCGATAGAAGATTGGGTCAGAGATGCTGGAGAAGGCCTTAGGGTTCTCATAAGCCTTAGGGTAGATTTTTTGCCCATGAGCTAAGTATGAGGCCACTTATCTTTGTACATATTAAATTAGGGTTTCATTATTTTTGGGCCTTATATATAGGGCTCCATAGTGTAGGGAGGGTACCCTAGTAATGTAAGATTTTTCAGTCCTTGTATTTTAGGGCACCTAAACTAGTTTTTGTATTAGGGGTAGTTTTGTAATTTCACATGAATTAAGTGCATTATTTGATGTGTGTGTGTTGGGAGAGAAATTTAATTAAATTGGAAGAAGCTCAACCCAATTAAATTTTGGACCTTCCTAAGGGAGAGGTGAACATTTGCTTGCTACACCCTATTGCCACATCATATAGTTACACTTTGTGCATGTCCTTCATGCTTTACATGCCTCATGACACCTAAGCACACTTAGTGGAGAATTTTGGACTTGATCTTGGATTAGTGGACTGAAACATAGTTAAAATTCACTAATCATAATTAGTGAAATTTTGGCTCTAAAAATTCAAATTCAAATTCAAGTGAAATTTGAATAAAAATTCAAATTTCCTTCTAATTTTGTGTGACACTTAGGCTATAAATAGAGGCCTTGTGTGTGCATTTTTTCAACTTTGATCATTTGAGAAATTAGACTTGAAAGTTAAGACCTCATTTGAGGCATAAAATTTCATGCCTCTTCTCTCCCTCTCCCTCCACTCATCTTCTCCAACCTTCAAGCTCTTATCCATGGCTTCTTATGATGGTGAGCTTGTTCTTGACTCATCTTCTCTTTGAAGTGGCATCTCCAATCATCTTTCTTCCTTCTCCATTTCGCTCCCATTGATCTTCAAGAAGCAAAGGACTCCGATGATGAAGAAGATCCAAGGCCTACAAGCTCTACTTGGAGCTACATCAATTGGATTTCCCCATTGCAACCTCATCTTCAATCCCTTTCACATGAGAGATTTCATCATCAAACAAAGGGTCAAAATTTGAAATTTTGAATTCTTCACATGGGAGCTCTTTTTGAAATCCCTTGAGCAAAGAATCTCCATAAAGAAACAAAGGCTTAGAATGAAAAAGAAGAATATTCTTATTTTTCTTTATCTTTTGCTCTATCTTTTTTTCTATCATTTCTCTATCTTTTGTTTCTTTTTCTTTTGACTCTTTTCTCTCATCTTCTATTTTCTTTCCCAGCTTAACTTGATCCTCACTTGCTTCCTTACGTGAAAGTGGTGCAAGTTTGATCTTATGTCCTTCATGTACAAAAGAAATCTTATTGGTCTTGCCATGGTGTTTCACATTTCTTTCAATTTGTCATGGTTTATCCAACAATACGTGACATGCTTCTATGGGAGCTACACCACACAACACAATATCTTTATATTTTCCAATGGTAAAACTCATTAACACTAGTTGGTCTACAACCAACTCACCTTTTTCACATGGAAATTTCAAGCATTAAGGATTAGGGTGTGGGGTGGTTTTAAGGTTAAGTTTGCTAACCAACCTTATGCTAGACACATTAATACAACTACCCCCATCAATAATCAAAGAACACACATTCCCTAGAATCAATCATCTAGTTTGAAATATGTTATTCTTTTGAATCTCATCCTCATCCTTATATTGGATACCCAACAACCTCCTACACATCATCAATTCATCATCTAGACATTTGGTACCACATTCACTATCATTTTCACTAAAGATATTAGATAAATTAATAGAAGAAAACTCACTAGTGACAATCTCATTGTCCCTCAAAACTTTGGTTTTCTTGTTTGGACAATGTAATACAATATTGTGAGACCCTATTTTCATCAAGGTGCAATGTTTTCATTATCCACTTGTGATGTTTTGATCATTACTAATTAAATTACGGTGTTTGGCACCGGTTGCAATGCAGGGTCAAGGGATTGCTCGAATTGATGGGTGATTGTCGGATATGGGAAAAAAAAACACAAGGAAAAGGGTGAAATGGCCATTTTCTGGGAATTTCTAGACCCTAGCTTGCCCATGCTAGCATCTGGCTCGCCTGGGCCATGGAATATCTTCAACCTTAAGTAACCAGCTCGCCTGGGTGAGCTTCCCCTGCCCCAAATGGCTTTTTTCTATAAATAGCCATAAAGGGGAAGGGGCAAAGGGTTCAAAAAGTTTAAAGAGGAAGAAAAACGAAGGGAGAGGAAGAAAAAAGAAGAAAAGCATAGTTGAGGCACTGCTGAATTGCAACCAAGGATCATTCCCTACGCTACTTCTCTTGCTAGCCTTGTATCCTGTGCAACAGTCGGTTAGTTCTTCTTCCTTTTCTTTTCTTTTCTCAAGAGTTGAATGTAATCCATGTACCCTTATGGGTCCTCTCTGATATTATGTATATATTCATCTTCACCCCTTTATCGTTGGTAATTTCATTTCATTTGTAAGGTTTAATTCTAGCCGACCACCAGTGTCGTGGAATCATTTTCTTTTCTTCTATATGACTAGAGACTAATAAAAAAAACAAATAAAGGAAATCAATCCACAACCAAACTTCTTTTTATCAAATATTACTTGAGATCGTTTCAAGGTCCAACGCCTTAACGAATCTTTGTTCGCAAATAAAATAAACCTTTCGAAAAAACATAAAATCCATTTAACACACAAATATTCAAACTTAAAGAACTACGTAGGTCTAATTTCCTCATCACACCTGCGGATACGTAGGAGCAAGGGCAATACCCTTGTTGACTCGAAAAAATTAATATATATATATATATATAATAAAATAATAAAAGCAATTCACCGTTCTTGGGAAAATAAATAATTTTGAAGTCACGTTGTGCGCACTCGACTAAAGGTTGTCGTCCCTTGTGATGGGCGTGTGGGGTGCTAATACCTTCCCTATGCATAAACAACTCCCGAACTCTTATTTTCAAAATTTGCAGACCTCTTTTTGGTTTTTCTAACGTTTTCCTTAAATAAACGTTGGTGGCGATTCCCACTCATTTTCTTTTTTAGAAGGCGCCTATTTTATTTTCCTTCGTCGTCCTGTCGTGAGATAGGTTGCGAGAAATATGACCTTTACCCAAGCATTTAATTGAACTACTCCTAGATGTAGAAGAAGTGCTAGGGTTAGGATCATGTTTATGACTTTGAGACTTTGAACTTTGTTGCTTAGGTGGGGAAGATCCCTCCTTCTTGGACTTGACCTTACCATTAGAAGAGTCATAGTGATAGGTCTTCTTGTAGGAATGTTTCCTCTCAAGTTGTCTCTCCATTGTCTTGGCTAGATGCACCAAATCCTCCAATCTCTCATAGTACTACAACTTTACAATACATTGAATGTCTGTATTAGGCCCACATAGGAACCTAAGGCATGGAAGTTTTAGGCTCTTGTACTTGGCTCTCCTCATAGTCATTATCATCTCTTTATGGTACTCTTCAAGACTCTTGCTACCTTGTGTGAGGTTTTATAGCTTGTCATAAGCATCTTTCTCATTAGAAGGTGGTAAGAATGCCTTCCTCATAAGCTCCTTCATTTCTTTCCATGTATTTATCTCAGGTTTTCTTATCTTCCATCTTGCATTCTCTTCAAGCTTCTACCATATGATTGCTTTGTCATCAAAGCCCAAGGTAGCCAACCTAATCTTCTTCACTTCACTATACTCATGACATGCAAAGATTTGGTAAACTTTCATCTCCCAATCAAGATATGCCTCCGGGTAATGCTTCATTTGAAAATTAGGGAATATTCTCTTAGGAAGGCCATGTCAATTTGATAGGAAGATCATTTACAATGACCTAACTAATGAGATTACCCTCAACTATCTTGGAACTAAATTTGTGTTGCATCCTCAAACACCTTCTCAGGTAGCTAAGGATCAAGTACAAATAAAACTAAAATAGGATTAGGAAAAGAATAGAAAAAGAAAATAAGAACAACCTTTAATGGTTAAGGAGGAGTGTAAGGAGGTAAGTGTCTCCTCCAAGAGGTTAGCTAAGAAGGAAAGTCATTTTACAATAAAGACAAACATTAAAGAAACTTCCCTTCTTAGACAACCTCCACATCTTCTCCTTTGTAAAAGGACACTTGTTAGCACTGTCATACCTCTTGAGCTTGAGGTTATTCCTCAAGTAAAGGAGTTTTTGGATGAAGGTTTGGTTCGTGAGAGCTTAAATCCTTGTGCTTTGTTGGTGTCCAAAATAGGATTATTAGGCCCTAAATCCCTAAGATAGGTGGTATGATGAATGTGTTTAGTGGTGCAACCCTCTTTTTTAAAATCACCCATGCACCCAACATCTTCATGATTTGCATACATAGGGACTGATTAGGTAGGTTTGTTCTTATTTTTTGTTTCAATATAAACCTAGGTGCTCATAGCTTAGGTTTGTACTTATTTTTTGTAGGAGTAATCAACATGAAAATACAGAAAAAGGTATGTTTTATTGCATTACTTTCCTAAGAGAATAAAGGTCATTCTTGAGTAGCCCACTCCACCAAGTATAAGGGAAATTTGGGGCTTCCATGACTTATCAAACTTTTACAAAAGGTTTGTCCCATATTTTTTATACTTGTAGCACCACTCATTGAGTTGGTGAGGAACCATGTTCCCTTATGGGAAGATGCCCAGGAAAGGGGTTTTTAGACCTTATCCTACTCTAACATACCCAACACCACTAATATATATGTTTTTATTCTTTTTACATGTGTTGGGGGAAGAAGCCAAGAGTTTCAAGAACCTTTCAATTTGAGGTCAAATCCTTTTAAGGGGGAGGGGATGATGCAATCCTACCCACTAAGGGCATTGGATAAAAGACTCCAAGAAGATTGAGTCAGAGACGTAGGAGAAGGCCCTAAAGGTTCTCATGAGCCTTAGGGTAGATTTTGGGCCCATGGGCTAAGTATGAGCCCACTTATCTTTGTACATATTAGGATTAGGATTTTATTATTTTTGGGCCTTGTATATATGGCTCCATAGTGTTGGGAGGGTACCCTAGTAATGTAGGATTTTTCAGCCCTTGTATACTAGGGCACCTAGACTAGTTTTTGTATTAGGGTAGTTTTGTAATTTCACATGCATTAAATGCACTATTTTGGACCAGCCTAAGGGGGAGGTGAGCATTTTTTTGCTACACCCCATTGTCACATCATATAGTCACACTTTGTGCATATCCTTCATGCTTGACATGCCTCATAACTCCAAATCACACTTAGTGGAGAATCTTGGATTAGTGGGCTGAATCATAACTGAAACTCACTAATCATAATTAGTGAAATTTTGGTTCCACAAATGCAAATTCAAATTCAAGTGAAATTTTAGTGGAGAATTCAAATTTCCCTCCAATTTTGTGTGGCACTTAGGCTATAAAAAGAGGCCTTGTATGTGCATTTTTTCAACTTTGATCATTTGAGAAATTAGACTTGAAAGTTCATACTTCATTTGAGGCATCAATTTCATGCTCCCTCTCTCCCTCTCCCTCCATTCATCTTCTCCTACCTTCAAGCTCTTATCCATGGCTTCCTATGGTGGTGAGCTTGTTCTTGACTCATCTTCTC
Organism: Glycine max; assembly: GCF_000004515.6. Taxonomy (NCBI): domain Eukaryota; kingdom Viridiplantae; phylum Streptophyta; class Magnoliopsida; order Fabales; family Fabaceae; genus Glycine; species Glycine max. The sequence goes on from NC_038242.2 coordinate 28,429,880, forward strand.
CTTGAAGTGGCGTCTCAAATCACCTTTCCTCCTTCTCCATTCTGTTTCCATTGATCTTCAAGAAGCAAAGGACTCCATTGGTGAAGAAGATTCAAGGTCTACAAGCTCTACATGGAGCTACATCATGATGAATTGAAGTTCTTCTTAGGACTACAGATAAAATATACCAACAATGAAATCTATATCCATAAAACCAAGTATGTCAAAGAACTTATCAAGAAGTTCAAGTTGGAAGGTGCAAAAGAAATTGAGACTCCTCTATGCATCCAACGACACGTCTTGGACTGGACGAGGAATCCAATAAAATACACAACTCTTAATAGAGAACTATCATTGGATCCCTACTATATCTAACTACGTCCAGACCAGATATATTGTTCAGTGTTGGAATATGTGCTAGATTTTAACAAGACCCAAGGGAAGTTCACTTAACTACCGTTAAAAGGATATTTAGATATTTATTTAGAACTTCTAATCTTGGTCCTTACTTTAAGTATAACAAGGAATTCAGGTTGATTAGTTACTGTGATGCTAATTATGTTGGTGACAAAATTGAAAGAAGAAGCACTAGTGAAAGTTGTCACATCATTATTGGATACCTAGTCACTTGGATCAACAAAAAGCAAGTATCAATAGTGATATCCACTGCAAAAGCAAAATTCATATCAACAACAACTAGTTGCACTCCACTGATATGGATAAAGAATCAAATGGAAGACTACAATATATATGAAGAAAGCATCCCTATCTACTATGAAAATAAAGCTTCAATAAGTATCTCTAAAAACCCTAATTTGCATTCAGGAGCCAAGCATATAGAAATTAAACACCACTTTCTAAGAGACCATGTTGAGAAGGGAACAATGGAACTAGAGTTTGTACATACTGATAATCAATTTGCTAATATTTTTACAAAACCCATCACTGAAGAAAGGTTGATTTTGTTAAGAAATCAACTCGGAATGGCCTTAGTAAAGGAATGATTAATGTCTAAAAGCCTCACAAGTCATATTTTTCATCCAAAGGACACATCATTCAATGGCCATACATACATGTATGACTAGACGACTACGAGTGGATGAGGGATATTTTGAAAACTATACATCTTATTAAAATATAGCATTTTGACTACTGAACGATCCTTAAGTAAAGAGACACATTAAATAGCTTTTAAAAGCCCAGAGAAAACTGCTCACAATCCCTTTATAAACTCTAAGAAATCAGGGCAATAGTCTATCTTCACAATCTTTGCAAGAAATTTCAAAACTTTAACAAGAAAACCTCTTTGAAACCCTAATCTCTCCTTTCTACTCACCATGTCAAACTCCTACCTCCACCATTATCACCACTGACACCACCACCATTCATAGTGATGGAGAACCAACTGCTCACGTTAAACACTACTTTGGCATCATCATGCTGGAAGGTCTTAGCCTCAACATACAACGTACTTTGCTTCTTTGCAGAATCTGTAGTTACTTCATCAATCCTCAAATGATATACCGATAACTTATCAGAATGTTCTGGAGGAATGTTCAAATGAAGGACTGGAAGACCATTGTGTCCAAAGTTCTCAGAAAAGAGGCAGTGTTGTCCATGGACTCCATCACACAAGTCATTGGGTGCATTAGGGAAGAAAGCATGTACCAAGAAAACTGGGAGAAAACCTATGAGAGCCATGTCCCAAAGGCTCTCTATGGGAAGAACATCAAGGAAGAAAACTGGAAGGAGAAGGTTTAGTACAACCTTCTGTGTGATATGGCCAAAATCTGGTCTAACATCACTCAGAAGAGTTTCATGCACAGAGTGGGTTAAAAAGACTTTGTGTCTGACCTACAAAAATTTATGCTTTTCCATCTTGTGGACGAGATTCCATTCGACCTTCCACACATGGTCTACATCAACATTCTCAGGAACATGAAGACCCTAGGAGTAGTGGACAGCATCCACTATGCCGCCCTTATTAATAAATTTTTATGGGAACATCAGGTATTCTATGTTTTTGAGAGACTGTATGAGGACTCCAAGCACTCCATCATAAGCAAGGGAACCTTCATTTCCAGACAACTACACTTCAGTGTTTTCAAATTAATGGCAATGAAGGTTGACATTAGAAGAAACAGGCACATCCCTCATGTTGATCAAGATGATATTCAATAGAGGAAGCAGAGAAGTTGACCAGAATAATGGCTGATGAAGAAGTGGAAGCAATACTTTCCAAGATTATTTTGATGATGCCAAAGACTCAAGTCAAGAATCAAGAGTCAAGCAAGTTTCAAGAACCAAAGAGTTGTTCAATCAAAGCAAGTTTCAAGAATCAAAGAGTCATTCAATCAAAGCAAGTTTCAAGAATCATAGAGTCGTTCAATCAAGATTCAAGATTAAAGTGAAGATTCAAGAGAAGACTCAATTAAGATAAGTATTAAAAAAGTTTTTCAAAATATTGAATAGCACAATTTTGTTCAAGATAATTTTTCAAAGAAAAATCTTTTACCAAGAGTTTTACTCTCTGGTAATCGATTACCAGAAGGCAGTAATCAATTACCAGTAGCCAACATTCTTCTCAAACTGATTTACAAAGCTGTAATCGATTACCATAAGCATGTAATCGATTACCAATGTTTTAAAATGTTAGATTTCAAATCTCAAGAGTCACAACTTGTGATGAAACTTTTTCAAATCATTTCAAACTTGTGTAATCGATTACACAATACTTGTAACCGATTACTAGTGTTTCTAAACGTTGGTTTTCAAATTTAAACATGAAGAGTCACATCTGTTGATGTGTAATCGATTACACTAAAATGGTAATCGATTACCAGTGACTTATTTTGAAAAATAAATTACCAAAAGTCACAATTCTTAAAGTGACTTGTTTCTAAAGATTTTTTCAAAAGTCACAACCTTTAAGTGACTAGTTTTCAAGAGAGTCACAACTTTTAAAGTGACTAGTTTTCAACAGAGTCACAACTTTTAAAAAGTGACTAGTTTTGAAGAAATTGCCAAGAGTCACTTTCAACTTGTTTTTTCAAGAGCCATCAAATGGCTATAAATATGTGACCATGGCACGAATTTTAAAAAGAGATTCCTTTCATTCAAAGAGACAACTTTCAGATTTCTTTCATTCATTCAAAGCATTCTTCTAAGAGTTTTTGTTCAAAACTTTCTTTATTCAAAAAAAGTTCATTGCCCAAAAACTTGTGCTATTCTTCTTCTTCATTCCTTCTCTCTCTTGCCAGAAGAATTCAAAGGACTAACCGCCTGAGAATTCTTTTGATTCTTCCTTCTCCCTCATGCCAAAAGATTCAAAGGACTAACCGCCTGAGAATTCTTTTGATTCTTCTTCTTCCCTTTAAACAAAAGATTTCAAAGGACTAACCGCCTGAGATATCTTTTTTTCCCCTTACAAAGATTCAAGGGACTAACCGCCTAAGAATTCTTTGTCTTAACACATTGGAGGGTACATCCTTTGTGGTACAAGTGGAGTTTACATCCTTTGGGTTATAATACTGAGAACAAGAGAGGGTACATCTCTTGTGGATCAATTCAAGTGGAGGGTATCCACTTGATTGTTCAAAGAGAATAAGGGAGGGTACATCCCTTGTGGATCTTTTCTTGTAAAGGATTTTACAAGGTTATTGGAAATCTCAAGAACCGATGGTTGCTTGGGGACTGGATGTAGGCACAGGTTGTTGTCGAACCAGTATAAAATCTTGTGTTTGTTTTCTTCTTCCCTACACTCTTTACTTTTCTGCTGTGTACTTTTTATTTCCGCTTTACTTTTGTCTAAGTTATTGTTTCTGTTCTTTACTTTCTCATAACTTAGTAGTAAAGCCTAATTGAATCTAGTAACATTAAGAAGGATAAATTTTTAAATTAGTCATGACACGTTCATAATTAATTCAACCCCCCTTCTTAATTATTCCGAGGCCACTCGATCCAACAGAAGACAAAACTTTGGAGAACTTCGAACTCACTAAAAAGGTTCAAAGGATCCTTAGAGAGTAGCAAGGCAAGGTTCAGACCAAGAAGCAAGCCCAACAAGAAGAAGAAGAAGAAGAAGAAGAAGAAATTGTGTCCAAGGAGCAATGGACCAAGAAAAGACATAAGGAGTCTAAACCTTTTCATCCAATCTAGCCTAACGGACTAATCCATAGACTACTCCAATCAGAAGGAGTCAAAGGCAAATCACTGAGAAGACAACAAAGGCTCAAAGGCTGAGGGACATGCATAAAACAGAGGATGAAGGCCCTCTAATCATGCCAAGGAAGCAAAAAGAAGAACTTGTTGTCCAATAGAAGACAAACCAAACTATGATCCCCTCTTCTTTTTCCAAAAAAGAGGAAGACAAGAGCATGACGCAAGTCCTTGACGCCTAAGGAACCCATCAACATCCCATCCTCTAACGGCTCTAGTTAATCTTATAATGAGGCAATACCAGCTCCCACTCCGTAGCCATTCATTCCACCACTAATGTAGACCAAGAAACCTCTGTTTCCAATCAACACATCCAAGTTTTCAATGCTTGGATCCACATGGAGAAGAAACTGGAGACCCTGGATTCAACAAACAAGGAGTCAACAGAAGCACTACCTTGAGCAAGATATTATCCACCAATCACATATGGAACCCACCCATAGATAACATGAGGTAGTAACTTCACCTCAATGGATGTAGTACGAGTATGTTCATACTCCATCTTCTGAATATGTTGAACTACCCCTAATGCTATAATGGCTCTAGATATCCCCTCCTAGATGAGACTAGTGTATCCCAACCTAGTCAGGATGAGTCCTTACTAGTTACCTAATGGTACCACCAGAACTACTCAGCCATTTGAGAAGGCATCCAAGCTCACTCTGCCTGCAGCAATTTCCAGCATGGATCCCTCAAAGGAGAACTCTACTCCTCAACCATTATGGTCCAAGGAGGTGCAAATGAGGACTCTTTGCACCAAATTCATTCCCTCCCATCCTACATATCTAAGACCATCCAACCAAGATCTAGATATGATAGAAGGAATCTTAAAGTAGATGTATCTATCAAACCAGGCAACTGCTTATCCCCTTAGACTCCACAGTAGTAGATGTATTGATATCAAGATAGTGCCTGATAGAGTCTGTCTAAGACTGCCTATCTGTGATGAAGGGAAGAATAAGGGCTTCAAACTCTACTTCAATGAAGACATGCCCAACAGAAAATAGAAGATTTAGCTGGTTAACTACTCCCAGGATCAAAAGACCCTATTCCAAGGCCAAAAGCCTATCTGAAAGCTTGATGCAGATGATGCTAGGTCTTCATGGAATTAGTCGATGTGGTATAACACCAAGGGAGCCAGCCCTTCCAACTCTACGCATGTGCCTACTTCCCAGCAAAGGGATTTCATTCAGACATTGCACCCGACCAAAGTTTACCACTTCGGTGATGGAAATGTCTGCTTTGTGAAGAACCTTGAGGACGACATCCTGAAGCGCTTGTTGCGGATACCCACTATATTCTGCCATCACGTCTTCAACATCCAAAAGACAATAATGAAAATGCTAGAAGCCCGTGTCGCAACCTACCCTTCGGCACGAGGGCGATGCGAGACTCGATGGTGTGTCCTCCACCAAAGGAAAACACGCGAAGTCGCCACCAACGTTTATTCGAGGAAAATGTCGAAAAAACCAAAAAGACGATGGTCTATGTATTTTGAAAATGAGGGTTCGGGAGTTGTTTACGCACGGGGAAGGTATTAGCACCCCACGCACCCGTCCCTCGGCAACCTCTAATCGAGTGTGCAAAAAATGACTTCAAAACTATGTATTTTCCCTTTTCATTATCGTTTTCCCTTTTTATGTTTTTTTTTTACTTTTTTGGGCATTTTATGTTTTTTACTTTTTTGGGGTCAACAAGGGTGTTTCCCTCGCTCCTACGTATCCTCGGGTGCGATGAGGAAATCAAACCTACGTAGTTCTTTAAGAACTGAAGGTTTGTTTGTTGATTTTATCTTTTTTGAAAGATTGATTTTTATTGTGGACAAAATTCGTTTAAGGCGTTGGACCTTTGAAACGATCTTTTGGTTTTTGAAAAGAGGGGAAAGAGTCGTTAAGGCGTTGGACCTTGAAACGATCTTCTCAAGTTTGAAAGGCGGAGAATCATTAAGGCGTTGGACCTTGACACAACCTCTTGATTTTTGAATGGAGAGAATCGTTAAGGCATTGGACCTTGAAACGACTTCTTTATTTTTGAAAGGAGAGAATTGTTTAAGGTGTTGGACCTTTGAACAATCTCTTGATTTTTCTTTTGATGAAATAAAGAAGTTTATGAGTTGGTTTTATTTGGTTTTGGCTCACTAATCTTCAATCCCTTTTTTAAGATAACTTGCGGCGTTAATGACCGTTTAACACTTGTTTTACATTGATGAAAAGAGTTTACTACACAAACAATCGGTTGAAATTTATTTAAACAGTGATTAAGTGAGATTACAACACAAACGATCGGTTGAAATTCATTTAAACAGTGATTAAGTGAGATTACAACATAAACGATCGGTTGAATTTTATTTTAACGGTGAGTAAATGAGATTACAGTATGAACGACCGGTCGAAACTCATTTTAAACAAGGAAAAAAGATCACCGATGATCGAAGAAGGAGATGAAGATGAACAAACAATAAAGGGACCCCTAAGGGTCCATAAATCAAGTTCAAATCATTAAAGCAAGCACTAACCGGACGAAGAACGAAGAACGGATGAAGAACGACCGAAGAAAGAACGACGAACGGTGTAGAAATCGATTACGAATGCGATTCAGAAGCGTTTCAGCCTTGTTTTCTCTTCTTTCTTCTTCCTTTCTCTTCTTTCTTCTTCTTTTTGGACCTCTGGGAACTCAGAGACCTTTTACTTCAGCCCTTCCATGCCTGTTTATAGCAAAACAAGGCATTTGGGCTAAAGGTAGCTCACCCAGGCGAGCTGATAACTTCATTCAGAAGCAACCCTGCTTGCCCAGACGAGCTAGTTACTTCATTATGAAGTTATCTATATGGCTCAGGGGCTGAAAAATGCCCCAAAAGTGACCCTTTTGCCCTCCTTTTGAGTATTTTGCACATTTCCTTCTGAAACATCACAAAACCCTACAGATTGTGCGACAATTGGAGTTAAGCAGCTCAATTCGGCTGGCAAGAATAAAACATTAGCAAATGAAGGTCCCCGGACAAAATTAGCGTATGATAGCCCGCATCCAACGCCTTCATCAACTACAAAAGTTAATAGAGCTAAATATGAGGTGACTTGGAAAATCAGGTTGGAAAAGAAGCCAAACAAAGAGCTGATGCAGCGACTAGACATAGCTGCTGTCAAAAGGAAAACTAAAGCAGAAGCTAAATAGAACAAACCCAACAAGAAGGTTTCCAAACCAACTGTGTAACTGCTGAAGCACCCAAAATGGTTGAGATAACTCCAGTCACAATTGTTATGGAACCAAGACCTAAGGCGAATGACGCTCCAACTGAATCAACCTCATATGAAGCCACCTGTAAAGATTCAACTGCAGTCATCATCCACACTACCAGCTCTGGACCTAATCCAATCAACTTTGCTCCTTCAAATGTACTGACAAAAATTGAAGTGAAGGAGATGATTGGACTGGCTATGGATAACTTTGTTGAAAAGCAGAAGGTTGGGAATGAAGAGTTCAGACGCACCATGCAACAAGCAATTGCTACTCAATTCAGTAGTCTCAGTGAATCTCTCATTTTGAACCTAGAACAAGCCCAAATGCGTCTGTTCAGTGTTGTTGTTGTACCTATGTCGCTTCCGCCTACCCAAGCTCTACCACCAGCAAGTGTTCCACCCACCCTTCCAACCCTTAATTCGAACTAGCCTTGACCCTTCATCATAAACAACCATTTCCCAAACAATTTTGCCACCTACTTACTCTGATATTCCACCACCACCAAATCACCCACCACCAACCCCTACTCAGGGTCCGTAATGATGTCCTTCATAAACTCTTTCACCTTCATGAGAAAAAGGGGAGAAGCTTATGAACAAAAAAATTATGTAAACACCAGTCAATCAATAAAATAAGGTGTTTTGATATATATATATATATATATATATATATATATATATATATATATATATATATATATATATATATATATATATATTCATGTTTGCAAATTTCATCCACCCATGCACATACATATTAGACTAAGGGGGAGCTAAGAGCTACCAAACATAGCATTCTAATATGTTTTCATTCATACTATCATTATTCTAGTATATAACTGACAGATTCACTGACCAAAATTTATATAGTTTTTCATCATCAAAAAGGAGGAGATTGCTAGACATTGGACGATCCATCACTAGACGACTCAGACATCTCTTACGGTTTTGATGAAAACAAAGATATAAATTTATGTTAACCACTTTGTTGCGTGTAACTCAACAGGTTTGATGACTGGAAATAACATCAGAAGAGACCTATTCATAAAAGGATTACTTGTCTACTAAAGCATAAAGCACTCGTCCAATACACCAAAACAGAGAGTGGAATATGCATTTAATTGAATTACCTATTTATTCTATTTTATATGATTCTGTTTTAAAATGAACATATTTGAAAAATTATCCTTTATTTGTTTTTATACAATTAATGGTCATATTGAGTTATGAATGACAGAAATGGAAAGTTATGATCCTATTAGACAAAAACGCATAGTATCGCTTAATTAAAAAAAGGATCAATATGCATAACGAGCATAACATTCAATTTGCAAGATAGTCTCTAGAATTACAAGTATCTCTACCTATAAATACGACATCAAAGATTGAAGAGCTTTGGCGAAACGCACTGAGCCTAAGTTACTTTATCCTTTGTGTATACAAAGTATCAGTGAAAGATAAGAACCTTATTATAAATCTACTCTGAGTATTGTAAAGAATCTCTGATTCTATATCAAACTTTTGTTTGTGAAAGCTCGGAGTGGCTTAGTGACAACATAATACTTGGGTGTTCTTAGATTCAGGGGGAGTCTAAGGGGTGTGGAATGAGTGATCTTGAGAATACTTCTAAGCCAAAAGTGGCAAGGAAGAATACTTGTTGTAATCAAAGTTGATTAGTGGAACCATTTACTGGCTGATAAAGGAGAATTAGACATAGCTCAGGTTGAGTGAACTAGTATAAAAGTATTTTTTATTGTTCTTCGTTAGCTTATTACAATATTTCATTGTATATTATTGTCACACTTTGCACAAAAGGTTTTTCACCGAAAGATAAGTTTTCCAACTCACTGGACGACAATCCACCTTTGTCACTGGACGAGGGATTTATAAACGTATATATCATAACATCTTTTATTTAGTATAGGTTTTATATTTTGACTAACACACTATTCAACCCCCCTTCTATTGTGATTTGTGGTATTTCATGAACTATTGAGAGAGGGATTTAGCCACTTGTAGCATGTAGTCCAAATCTGTCAAACCTTATCACATGATAGAAGTAAATGTTCCACGGATTTGTTGTGTCATTTGAGTAATTATACATTTGAAATTATTTTTTACTAATATCATCCAAACAAGTTTCATTTGATAAAAATAATTTTAGAATAAAAGTATTCAATCATAAATTAAGTTACATAAACTTACTTTTAACTAAATGTGGCTTCTATAACATCAATGGTGACCATGGAAAGAGATTCGACCCATGACAGACAGCTCTTGGTCAGGTATTCACGTGGAAGACCCATGAATCAATTTCTATCTTACACCAATTGTAGTATTACTATCATGCTCATGAAGATCTTAATCTCCAAAATGACGTGGAGTATGAGTAGTAAAGATTGTTCTTCATATTCTATGATGGACTTTACCAACAAAAGTTGACACAAGTGGTAGTGACTTGTGTCCCTTATTCAAGTGGCTTATGATTCAAATATTGGTTTGTCCTTGGGTATGGAATAAATTGTGTTGGAGGGGAATACCTACCTTCTAAGTGATCAAGGTTCCCAACAAGCCACTAATACCATGGTTTCTAAAAAATTATTTTATGATGAACCCTTTTGCACCACGACACTAGACCCATGAGTTTTGCAAATACACAACCTGTAGTGAAACTCACTTCCTTTTCCATTTGAATTCATGCCTGCCTTGCACTACTTATTCTTGTTGAATTCTATGCCTCATATGTTCTAATCTCTCCCTTACTACATTCCTACTTCACATTTTATTCTTGCTAACTTTTCATTCACTTATGCCCGAAACTTAACAATATAAATAGTCATTTGTAATTTCATTCGAATAATTAAGGGTAAAAGAAAAAACAATTCATTAATTTTTCTTCATGTTAACAGAGCCAGATGAGAGAGAAAAACGTGAGAGCGAGGGGGAGAGAAGGAGAATGAACACCTCAGGGATGGGGAAATAGGCAACAATGACAGGAAAATATTCGAAGCACGTCCTCCAATGACACGTCCTACTTCTCAAGAAAGCTTCCTTGAGAAGCTAGAGCTTAGCTATACACACCCCTCTAATAGCTAAGTTCACCTCCTTGAGAAGCTAGAACTTAGCTACATACACCCCTCTAATAGCTAAGTTCACCTCCTTGAGATGAGAAGCTAGAGCTTAGCTACACACACCCTTCTAATAGCTAAGCTCACCCCCATGCCAAAATACATGAAATTACAAAAAAGTCCCAACTACAAAGACTACTCAAAATGCCCTGAAATACAAGGCTAAAACCCTATACCACTAGAATGACAAAGATACAAGGCCCAAAATAAGGAAAACCTATTCTAATATTTACAATGACAAGTGGACTCATACTTAGCCCTTGGGTCCAAAATCTACCCTAAGACTCATGAGAACTTTAGGGTCTTCTCCTGCATCTCTAGCCCAATCTTCTTGAAGTCTTCTATCCAATGCCCTTGGGGGTAGGATTGCATCATCCCATCCCCCTTGAAAAGCATTTGACCTCAAATCCATAGATTCTTGAAACTCTAGGCTTCTTCCCTTGACACCTGTGAAAAGAATAAAAACATATATATTAGTGGTGTTGGGTATGTTAGAGTAGGATGTGGTCTGAAAACCCTTTTCCTGGGCATCTTCCCATGAGGGAACATGGTTCCTCACCAACTCAATGAGTGGTGCTACAAGTATAGAAAAATATGGGACAAACCTTTTGTAAAAGTATGTTAAGTCAAGGAAGCCCCAAATTTCCCTTATACTTGGTGGAATGGGCCATTCAGGAATGACCTTTATTCTCTTAGGGTCTGTGGTAACCCCTTGATTTTTATTTAAAAAATAAAGGAAAGTAGTGCCATAAAACATACTTTTTTCTATATTTTCATGTTGCTTACTCCTACCAAAAAGTATGACAAACCTAAGGTGTCCCATATGAGCACCTAGATTTGTATTGAAACCAAAAATAAGAACAAACCTACCTAATGAGTCCCTATGTATATGAATCATGAAGATGTTGGATGCAGGGGTGATTTTACAAAAGAGGATTGCACCACTCAACACATTCATCATACCACCTATCATAGGGATTTGGTGCCTCATAATACCTATTTTGGACACCAATAAAGCACAAGGATTTAAGATCTTACGAACCAAACCCTCATCCAACAACTCCTTTACTGGAGGAATAACCTCAAGCTCAAGAGGTATGGCAGTGCTAAAGGATGTTTCCCTTGATAGGAGAAGGTAGAATGATTGTTTAAGAAGGAGTGCTCTTTTGATATCACCTTTTGTTGTGAAATGATTTTCCTTTTTAACAATCTTCTTGGAGGAATCCTTTTCCTCTTTTTCCTTCCCCTTGGCCTTTGAAGACAAGGCCTTACCATCCTTCTTTTTCTTTTGTTTTTCTAGTTTATCTTCCTCTTCCCTCTTATCGTCTTCGAACTTAGAAGGTGCAGCCCCTAAGATGCCTTGACCTTGGTCTTTCTTTGGATAAGAGTGAGAGCCATAAGATTTTGAAGTAGGTTTCCTTTTAAGTTGTTGCTCTACCTTGTCATCTAGGTCCCTATATGGAAGGAGCTCAACCTTGTCCCTCACTTCCATATTAAGTCTGCTAAGTAACCTAGCAATACTTGTTTTTTCCTCCTCCCTAAGCCCAGCTCTCAAAAGGAGTAGTTCCATTTGTGGCCTATAAACCTAGAAATACTCTTCAACACTCATACTCCCTTGTCTAAGCCTTTGGAGCTTATCCATAAGCTCTCTTTCATAGTAGGAGGGGATGTGCCTCTTCCTAAGGGCACTTTTCAAGTCATTCCAATACTCTAATGGAGGATCCCCATAAATCCTTCTTTCCTTAACAAGGGAAGTCCACCAATAGAGGGCATACCCTTGGAAGCTAAGGGTAGCCAAAGGAACCTTAGTTTCCTCACTCTTATGATGGCAAGCAAAGAGTTTCTCAACCTTCATTTCCTAATCTAAATAAGCATCTACATTGTCCTTCCCATGGAAGTATGGGAGGTTAATGTTAGCCTCTTGAGGCTTTCTTTCCTTTTCTCTCTTATGGGAGTGAGATCCAAGATGTGACCTATTCATTCCTCTATAATAGTCACTAATTTCTTCACTTAAGCTCTTGCAAGATGTGGAGGTTGTTTAAGAAGGGAAGTTTCTTTAATGTTTGTCTTTATTGCAAAATGACTTTCCATCTTAGCTAACCTCTTGGAGGAGACACTTACCTCCTTACATTCCTCCTTAACCATTAAAGGTTGTCCTTCATATTGGGGGTAGATTTCTTCACTAGATTCTTCCCCATATGCTTCTTCACTTTCACTAGAGGAAGGTGAATTAGTAGCCTCATCTTGGCTACTATAAATGGCTTGAACCCTCATAATCATGGTTTTCCTCGTGGGACATTGAGAAGTAATGTGTCATCTTCCAAGACATTTAAAGCACTTTATAGAGCTAGTCTTCTCTTGCATACTAGCCTTAGGGGGTTGGTTTTCTATTGACGTCCCTTTATCCTCTTTGGGCTTAGAAGGTGTCGCCCCTAAGATCCTTTGATCTTGGTCTTTCTTTGGATAAGAGTGAGAGCCATAAGATTTTGAAGTAGACTTCCTTTTAAGTTTTTGCTCTACCCTTATTTCCCAATCTAAATAAGCATCTACATTTTCCTTCCCATGGAAGTATGGGAGGTTAATGCTAGTCTCTTAAGGTTTTCTTTCTTTTTCTCTCCTATGGGAGTGAGGTCTAAGATGTGACCTATGCCTTCCTTCATAATAGTCACGGAGTTCTTCACTTAGGCTCTTGCAAGAGTCATGACTACTATAGGAGGCATGTTTTTCTTTTCTTAACTCTTTTAATATTTCCCTTCTTTCTTCTTCCCTTATTTGTTCCCTCTCATCTTGATTTATTTCTACCCTTTCTTTTCCTTTTTTCTTTTCTTTCTAGTTTTTCTTTCCATAATTTGAGGGAACTCAACTCATCTAAGATTCTAGATATAGGATTTATATGACTAGTACCCTCACTATTGATACTAGATGAATGATGACTCATGTTGGTTCCTAAGTTGTAGTTCTTTCTTGTTGGGGGTTTACAAAAAGGTGAAATCTAGGGTTCAAAATAACTCAAGATAAGCGTGATAAGCAAGAATTATGCGATAACAAGATAAACAAGGCGTGACTAGTAAAGAAAACAAGCTATGAAAGTAAGCAAGAAATTGAAGTGCAAGAAATGTAAACTAGGCAGATCCTAAGAGTGTTTGGATGGCCTCATTTAAGGTTCCCAACAAAACACTTACTATCCTACGAGAAAAATTGCCTAAAATTATTACACACAAATGGAAGTTTGGTAACCTATTGGAGGCTCCCAACACACTTCCTATGAAAGGCCTTTTTCTTACAAAATTTGAAAGCAATAAAGGTAAACATATAAGTGTCCAATTACAAAATTACAAAAAAAGAAAGTCCACAATTTTGGTGGCTATTCTCTCTTTGGTGTTTCACTGAATTTGGAGTGCTTCTTAGTCCAATAGCTCTTAAGGTGGTTGGCCTCTTGCTTCTTGATTCAAATTCTTCAATGGATGACACCAATCCTCCTTTCCAATTTCCTATATGGCAACTCACAAACAAAGAAACAAAGAGACAAACAATAACCAAAGACCAAAAAATGAAATGAAAGCAAAACCAATAGAGTTTTAACAAGACAAATTTTAAAGGATTATTCAACAATTAAAGCAATGAAAAACACATAAAAGGAAGCTAGGACTTAAAGAAAAACCTAGAATGGCTCTAGAGTGGAGTAAAAAAACTATAAAAAAAAAAGACTCAAGAAACCTATAGTTTTGGCACTTGTTTTCACACTACTTTTCAATTGAAATATCATAACTAAGATTGGTCTAAAATAGGCACTAATTATAGAACAAACTATGAACCAAAACAACAAGCACACTTCCCTTTCACTTTTTTTCTTGGACACTGATTTTTTTTCCAACTTGTATGATTTTTATTATTTTCCTTTCATCCAAATCACTTTTTTTCTTTTTTCAGATGTCTAGAAAATTGTAAAAATTTCAGCTCCAAATTCGCAGTGACCAATTCCCAATAATTTTTACAAGTTTGTATGTTCAAGCTGCCAGCAACAACAATTTCAAACTTCAAATTTGTTAAGCATGGCATATTGATTGCCTTAGGCTTACTTTCAACTTTCCTATGTATGTTAAACTCACTAGGCTTGTTTACCACAGTTTTAGGAGTTCAACATTCACTTAGGATCAAATTTTCAGCCAGCAATTCAATCACCAAAACTCAATTTCACAATAGACACAATCATAAGGAAACCTAAAAGTTCAAGAAAAGGTTCACAATCAAAGACTCTCTAAGAATTTTGCATGAACATGTTAAGGACTAATTAACATGAAACATTTGACTCAAATCAAATAATAGGCTAAAAAAATTCCATACACTTATGAACAAATGAGTTAGACAAAGAAACAAGAAAAATAAAATTCAGCACAACATAAGGAATCTTATGTGACAAGTTTCATGACTAGACATGACTTCTATGACAAAACTACAATAGGTGACCATGTCACTCTAGATTTTTGAGGTTTTCTTATACTTTAATATTTTTGTAAGAATCTTATGGTTTAAGTTTTAGCCACAAAAAATAGCAAGACAAAACTCAAAGGAACCTAAACTCAACACAATTTAAGGTGCAAGAACAAGAAGAGGAAATTTGAACCATAGGAAATCAAATCTAGCTTCTATAACAAGTTTAATTGGTGGAAATTCTAAAGAATAATGTTAACAACATTCAAAACAAGAAATGTGAGGAAATGCATGAAGAAAAATGAAAACACAAAAATGGAGGCTAATGGAGGTTTAAGGAGCACCTACATGAAGCTCTTGTGCTCTGATTACCACTTGATGGAAGCTTGTTTGAGAAGCTTCTATGGAGGCTGAATCTTTGAGCTTCAATTAGGTCCTTCAATGGTGATTTTCAACCATGGAGATGCGGCGGAAGATAAAGGAGAAGAAGTGAGAGGAGGCGTCATCCACTAAGGAATACGCCATGGAAGGAGGAGCTTCACCACCAAGAGAGTGCCTTGGATAAGAAGCTTAGAGAGGAAGCTTCAATGGAGGAAAAGAATGAGAGAGAGATGGGGGCATGAAATTAAAGGAGAAAAAGAGGGAGAGAAGTTGAACTTTGAAGTATGCCTCACAAGTTTCACATTCATCAAATTTATGACAAGTTTTACACATGTTTCTATTTATTACCTAGGTCACTAACTAAATGAAAGCCTCCTTGATAATCTTCCTTGGGAAGCTTCCTTGAGAAACTTCCTTGAGAAGTTAGAACTTAGCTACACACACCTTTCTAATAGCTAAGTTCACCTCCTTGAGAAGCTTTCTTGAGAAGCTTCCTTGAGAAGCTAGAGCTTAGCTACACACAGCCCTCTAAAAGCTAAGCTCATCCCCATGTCAAAATACATGAAAATACAAAAAAGTCCCTACTACAAAGACCACTCAAAATGCCCTGAAATACAAGGCTAAAACCCTATACTACTAGAATGGCCAAAATACAAGGCCCAAAAAAAGGAAAACCTATTCTAATATTTACAATGACAAGTGGACTCATACTTAGCCCATGCCAAAATCTACCCTAAGGCTCATGAGAACTTTAGGGCCTTCTCCTGCATCTCTAGCCCAATCTTCTTGAAGTCTTCTATCCAATGCCCTTGGGGGTAGGATTGCATCATCCCATCCCCCTTGAAAAGCATTTGACCTCAAATCCAGAGATTCTTGAAACTCTAGGCTTCTTCCCTTAACACCTGTGAAAAGAATAAAAACATATATATTAGTGGTGTTGGGTATGTTAGAGTAGGATGTGGTCTGAAAACCCTTTTCCTGGGCATCTTCCCATGAGGGAACATGGTTCCTCACCAACTCAATGAGTGGTGCTACAAGTATAGAAAAATATGGGACAAACCTTTTGTAAAAGTATGTTAAGTCAAGGAAGCCCCAAATTTCCCTTATACTTGGTAAAGTGGGCCACTCAGGAATGAACTTTATTCTCTTAGGGTCTGTGGTAACCCCTTGATCATTATTTAAAAAATTAAGAAAAGTAATGCAATAAAACATACTTTTTTCTATATTTTCATGGTCCAATTCAAGGTCCATCAACTTTGGCGAAAGGAACATCATCAAAAGAAATAGTAGCTGAATAAAGGAGTGGCACACTGACTAATCAAAGGGAAACGAGGGAGTATCTAGAAGAAAACCTTAACAATGATATCTTAGTAAGTGGAATTCAAAATTGCAACAGACTAGTTTGGGTCAACAACGATATGAAAGTAGGTGGACAGGTATAGGAAATTGGGAAGAAGGTGGGGGTGAAATATGAAGGTGATGAAGAAAATTTGATAGAGAAAATTAATGGGATGGAAAAGCATGACTATGAAGGGGTTATCCAAAGCCAAGAGAAACACCAGGAAGTGTCAAAGAATGTTCATCAATGAAGTTGGTCTCATTTAATGTTAGAGGATTAGGAAGGGCGGTGAAAGGGAGATACATCCCAAAAATCATAAAGAGGGAAGAGGTCTAGTTCATGTGCATTTAAGAGACAAAAAAAGAGGTGATTGATAAAGTTTTGTGTTTTTATTTATGGGGGATAATGATGTAGGTTGGGTAGCTTCACCATCTATTGTTCATGCAGGGGGTTTGTTATGTATGTGGGATGTTAATTGTTTTCACCTTAGTAGTGAGTTTAGAGGGAGTGGGTACCTACGGGTGGAAGGTGTGTGGAAAGATAATGGGAGATAAGCTATAATAATAAATATTTATGCCTCTAATGATATTGAGGGGAGGAGAAGACTATGGGAGGAGTTAAAAAAGAAAAAAGAAAGTAGTAATATTGATTGGTGGTGCTTGATATGCGATTTTAATTGTGTGAGGAGGGCATGTGAAAGAACGGGTGTTGGAGGGGAAGATGGAAATGTGAGTGAGAGAGAGGAGTTTAACAATTTCATAAGAGAAATAGAATTGGAAGAAGTACTTTGTGTGCGTAGGAAGTTTACTTGGTACCAACCAAATGGAAGAGCAAGAAGCAAACTTGATAAAATGTTGGCATCAAGAGAGTGGTACAACTTGTGGTCGGGATGCACACAATATATTCTTGATAGGAATGTCTCAGATCATTGACCAATTCTCATCAAGAATAGTATTATGGACTGGGGACCTAAACCCTTCAAGGTTCTTAATTGTTGCTTCATGGATAGCAATTTCTCAAAAAAATTTGAAGAAGCTTGGAAAAATATTAGATGTCTAGGATGGGGAGCTTACATTCTCAAAGAGAAGCTAAAAAAAATTGAAAATATGTTTAAAGGAGTGGAATTTGATGCATTTTGGAAATTTGGAAAAAAATAAAAGAAAAGAAACTCTTGTCCTAAAAGAATTTAATATGATTAAATTGAAAGAAGAAAATGAAGATCTTGAAGAGGAAGAAGCTAGGAAAAAGAGAGAACTACAAGGGGACTTTTGGAGTGTGGTAGCATGTAATGAGTCCCTCATCAAACAAAAGTCTAGAGTGAAGTGGATATTGGAGGGTGACCATAACTCCAAATTTTTTTCACTCATTTGTCAATTAGAAGAGAAAGAAGAATGGCTTAAAGGGCTTAAATATAGAGGGGGAGTGGGTTGAAGATCCCTGTAGATTGAAGGTGGAAGTTGAGAATTTTTTCCAACTTAGATTTAAAGTAGAGAAGGATAGATCAAAATTGGATGGGGTGAAATTAAATAGAATATCTAGAGAGGATTACCAAATGTTACTTGTAGAGTTTGAAGAAAAGGAGGTTAAAGAGGAAATATGGGAGTGTGGTGATTCAAAGAGCCTAGGCCCAGATGAATATACTTTCAAGTTCATCAAGAATTTCTGGTAGCTTCTTAAAGATAATATTATGAGATTTGTCCACGAATATCACTTGCATGGGGTGCTTCCAAAAGGGTGCAATTCCTCCTTCATTGCTCTTATCCCTAAGATACTTGACCCCTCAAATTTGGGAGAATTTAGGCCAATATCTTTGGTGGGTCATTGGTACAAAATCTTGGCAAAATTCTCTCAAACCGAATCAAGAAGGTGTTGGATAAAGTAATTGATTAAAGACAAAGCACATTCTTTGGTGGTCGACACATGGTACATAGTGCTTTAATAGCAAATGAGGTGGTAGAAGAGGCAAAAAGGTTAAAGAAAATGTGTTTGATTTTCAAAGTAGACCACGAAAAGGCCTATGATTCAGTGAGCTTGGAGTTCTTGATATACATGCTACATAAATTGGGGTTTGATGATTAATGGATAATATGGATCAAAGGATGTTTGGTGAGTTGCAAAGTTTTGGTCTTGGTAAACGGAAGCCCAACAAAGAGTTCTTGGTGGCTAAAGGATTAAGACAAGGAAACCCTCTAGCTCCTTTCTTATTTAATGTGATTGCGAAGGGCTTAAGTGGGATGATGAGAGAAGCGATTAAAAGGGGACTTTTTAAAAGTTTCTTTGTAGGTAACAAGAAAGTGGAGGTCAATCTTCTACAATATGCAAATGATACCATCTTTTTAGGTAAGTCAACATTGTAAAATGTCATAACTATTAAAAGCATCCTTCGGTGCTTTGAATTAGCTTATGGCCTCAAGGTAAATATTTTTAAAAGCAAATTTGACACTATAGGAGTTGATGTCGATGAGATGGAGAGGTATGCACATTTCCTTAATTGCAAAATTTTACATTTTCCTTTTACATATTTATGTATTCCCATAGGAGCAAATCCTAGGTTAGTTGATACTTGGAAACCTATTGTTCATAAATTTGAGAAAAAATTGTCAAGGTGGAAATACAAAATAATGTCTTTTGTGGGGAGGTTAAGTCTTATTAATTCGGTCTTGACTTCTTTGCCTCTTCTTTTTTTTCAAAGTGCCAAATTGTGTGGGGGAAAACTTGTTAGTATACAAAGGAAAATTTTGTGGGATAGTGAGGAGAGAAAAAATAAAATTTGTTGGAAGAGTTGGGATAAAATTTGTCAGCCAAAAAAACATGGTGGTCATGGTGGAAACACAAAATAATGTCTTTTGTGGGGAGGGTAAGTCTTATTAATTTGGTCTTGCCTGCTTTGTCTCTTTCTTTTTTTCAAAGTGCCAAATTGTGTGGGGGGAAAACTTGTTAGTATACAAATTATCATCAATTTGTGTATTGTTTGTGGGAGGCAACATCTTCAAAGTGGTTTGGTATTTCGATTGAGTGAAAATTGGGGAGGGGAGATAAAATCTTGTTTTGGAGTGACCCTTGGATGAGTGACGTGAGTTTAGCTCATAAATATCCTAGACTTTTTCTAAACTCTTGCCAAAGAGAGGAATACCTAAGAAATGTTGGTGAGTGGTGTGGGGATGAGTGGAAGTGAAACTTGGTGTAGAGGAGGGAGTGGTTTGAATGAGAGAAGGTAGATGCTGAAAGATTTCAAAGAGAGTTGAGGGATATACATTTACAAAAAGCCATTTGGACTCACGGAGGTGGCTACATGATCAATCCGGTGCATATACGATCAAGTCGACATATTCATTTATGAGTGATCTTGATAATTTGGATTCACATGATACGATTTTTTGAAGATATTTGGTCGTTAAAGATTCTACCTAAAATTAAATGCTTTGTGTGGAGGCTCTTTAGGGATCGATTGCCAAGTGGTGATAACCTTACAAAAGAAATATCTTTAATAATGGTGAAATATGGTTGTGCCCATTCTGCAAGGAGGAAGAAGAATCATTGTTTCACACTATATTTTGGTGCAAACCTACACTAGAAATATGGCTTACCTGCTACACGTGTTTATTAAAAAGAAGAAAAATGTTGGTGAAAAGTAGAATTGCGTTAGGGTAGGTGTCGTGTGGTCTCTATGGAAGGCAAGAAACAACATTGTCTTCAGGGGAGGTCTCTTCGATAAGGAGAAGATCATGCAAGAAGTTGTCTTTCATATGTGGACATGGTTGAAGAATTTAGACTCATCGTTTGGTTATTCTTATGACCAATGTTATGTATGTCCTGGTGAGTGTATAAGAAATAGATTGAATTGGAAGGAAGAGGTGACGTGAAATGTATGCAGGGTTATAAATAAGGGTCGATGTATTTGGTAGAATGGTACCCTTATACCAAATACATGGTACAGAGGTTGTATTATTGGGTGAGTACAGAGGGAGGAATTGAGACTGCTACAGGTAGTTTTGCTACCATTGATTAATAGCTATTAGTATTCCACTATTAGATACTAATAGTATTTAACCTCTAGAAAAGTTGGTTGTAATTAAAACATGGTACTACTAGTACCGTTTTCTAATAATATAATTTGTTGGCCGTTTTTTTTAAAAATAAAAAACAATATAAATAGCCCCTTCCTATTCTATGCTCTTCACCCTTGTGTTTTTATATTTTTTTTCATTTATTTATTCTTTTCATCCCTTTCCTCGGTAAAAGCAGCCATGTGGTATCAACTTGAACATTTTTTTACTTTGCTATTTGCAAAGGTTAATAGGATTTAGGGCAACTTACTTATTACTGAGTTTTATTTTTCACATATATCGTTTAAAATTTATTGTGTATCTTTTATTAAAGGGTCTCGTTAATTGGTACTCCTTTAAACATTTACTATGAAAATCATTTAAGAGCATAAAAAAATCATAAACAACATAATTTTATATATTTTATTAAAAAAATTCCTTTTAGTTCTTTAACCAATGCTTCAAGACATTGGTTAGCAATAGCATTTGTCTTTATTAAAATAAGTAGTTTTATATTCTAATTAATTCAATTCTTTTGACAAGTCTTTAAACAAAGACCCTTTTCTTAAATCATGACTTATTGTTTTAAATAATTGTGAACATCGAAGAGAATTTGTTAAGAATATTTTAAGCGTGTAATTGAAATTCTCTTATTTTTCTTTCAAGTGGGGTAGGTATGTTCAATTTTTTAGTAATGGTTTTCCCTCTACTGTGGTTGACGATAATGATTTGGTTATTTTAATGAACGGAGTGACCTTGCTCTCTATGTTTTTTTGTTGAATTGATATCTTAGTGCGTGTTTAGAATAGGTTAATTTATGTAGATCAACTATTACAAAAATGTTTTAGATTGGGTTAATTAGACCTACATTAATCATTGAGAATACAAGAAAAAGATCTTTACTTAGACCAAAAAAAATTGATACATTTGTTTATAAGGACTAATATAACAATATCTTAAAATCTTATGCAGGTGAAGCATTTTTTAATTATATTACTAATGCATCTTCTTGTATAAGAGCCATTCAAGCATATAAGCATAGATAATGTAGGTTTACTATTTTGCTTAGTTCAACTTTTTTATTACAAAAATGAAAGTTACAAAAAAATTATATATATACATTTTCTAGCCCATTCTTTGTTATTATCTTAAATTTAATATAAAAAATTATAAAATTATATAAGTTTTACTTATTTGTTGATTCCCCATTCATAATTTTATAATTTTTAATAAATTTTAATTAATAATAAAAATATTTTAAAAATTATGTTAAAACATAAATTGTTAACATTTCTTATATTCTAAATCACTATCAATGTATTTGGATCAACATCATGACAATGTGAATCTACATCCTTAAGCGTGTTTTATAGTTTCAACATTTAGGTGAATTTAGTGTTGAATGTGATTGGAAAACACAAATCCAAATACATTATTAGTAAAAAAGACTTATATTTAACAAATCAATTCTCCTAAATACTTGAATTGTATAACACAAAATTATTTCTATATTTGTAAATACTTGAATTGTATGAGACAATAATTTCTATATTTTTTAACATGAGAAATGCTAACAATTCAGAAATGAGATCCACTTTTGATGATTTTTGATAAATTTTAATTAATCATAGAAACAATGTTGAAAAAAATCAGTGTCACTAGGATTCATCTTTCAACATTTATCTTGTGTTCAATAAACCAATAAAAATGTTAACTACAAACTAAAAAGTTAGTTACAAATTGTTACAAATATTTGGTAAAACTAGTTGTTAAAACAAATTACTAGCATAAAATGAGAAAAAGATATTAAAAAAAAACTATGATAATTGGTAAGATAGTAAGGATAATTTATTTAAAATAAAAAATAAAAACCCTTACAAGCTCAGATGTTACATAAAATAGTGCTTTGAAAAATGTTACAAACTACTCAAATAAATTATTTTACCAAATAAGTCTAAGTTGGTCAAATAAATTTTTTAATTTTTATTTAAAAACTAATTTAAAAGCAATGCCAAAGGCATAGGTACATTTTTTTTTTCATTTTAGACTAATATATACACTGCAAAATTTCTCAAGTATAAATTTAGGGTTTACACTTTTCCCCTGGCCGATAGTTTTAACCAGATTTCTCCTATCATTGCTTAATTTATTCAAAATACAATCCCCTGGACCACGTCAAAATCATGGAACAATAACGAATGAAAGAAAATCTTACATTTACTGAAAAAACTGGATTAATTACTCAAAACAAAAGAACAACAGAGGAACATGCATGTTGCTACGTAGTCCCACACACTCCTTTTCTCTTTCTTTAGCTGTAACGATTAACAATTCTCAAAATATCCAATCTGGGCAATTTTCTAATCATCAAATGTGCTCATGAATCCACCAATAAAGCCAGCTCCATTACAACTTCCACACAATATGTCCCTCTTTCCCCTGCAAGAAACATACATATGTATGTTGCATAGGATAGGAATTAGATTGTAGCCAAACCAAATAGAGACTTGAAAAGCCCCCTAAGATTTTTCAAGTTCAAAGGAATGATGGAGTCCAATCACACAACTACTAGAAGTAAATCATGCTAGAAATGCTTGCAACTACTTGAATCGTATGACACAATAATTTCTATATTTTGTAACATGAGATAGCAACACTTTCTGTGACTCTCATTCTAACTCTCTTTACGACTGTCTAAGCAAGTTATGCAGTTCAACCTATGAACTACAAAGAAGCAGGTGAAGACCGCTGAATCCTCATCACCAACTTTTCCACATCCAGAATTAAGGCGGTTTAAAGAAACAAACTAAAACATGTCATGAAAATAACTGGGTGTGGTAACTGCATAAACTATAGAAAGAAAAACAAACTAAAATGCAAAGGTCAAAGCAGAAAATAATTAGAAGTTGCTTTTGGTCTTAACAAAAATCATATTTGTTTCATGGGAATGGGATGTGCTTTTAAAAACAAATTTCATTTTTCTGCTTTTAGAACCTAAAATTGAGAGCATAATTAGGTTTTTTAGTTCTGTTTGATGACTTTCAGTTCTAAAAACATTAATGAAAAAGCACAGAGAACATCTGAGAATAATGAATGGCATTCCTGTAATTATTGGCAAATGAAAAACAAGAATAATTGGGAAAACTGTTTGGGTTCTAAGGAAAGCAAAAGACCTTTGATGACCTTCATGCCTTCTATGTCTAGATACAATGGACTTCAATTCCCTTTCATTTCACAAATGTAGCATGACCTTTGATGAGAAGGATCCACACTTGCAACCAGAGGACGAAGCACAATTGACTTGGTTCTCTGTTGGAGATGGAGTTATAGTTTAGATGAAAACTTTGAGTCCCGGTTAGTCCATATGATGTTTCAGGAAAGGTGTCGCAACAATCGTCATGTTGGGATCCAAGGTAAGAATTATGGGAGGCAAGGCATAGGAGAAGAGATAGGGGAGTTTCACCAATTATCCCTGCATAGTATTGGAGGTTTTACCACCCGAAAATCTCTTAAATTGTGGGGAAAAATTAAGAATAAAAAGGTGATTGTGCTAATTGACTGTGGAGCCACTCATAACTTCATATCGCTGATGTTAGTTGAGGAGCTAAGATTGGAGGTAACCCCTACATGCCCATATTCTATAGAAGTAGGAGATGGACACAAGGTTAGGTGTCAAGGAGTGTGTAGATCCTTGCCTATTGAATTGCAAGATTTACAATTCACATAGAATTGTTACTTGTTTGAATTGGGTGGTGTGGATTTGGTGTTAGGAATGGAATGGCTGGCTGGATTGGGGGCCATTTGAGAAATTGACATCAATAGTGCCAGTGCAGAATAGGAAAGTCCTATTGAGAGCTGAACCAGAGTTGATCAAAGCTGTCATTAGCATGCAAATGATCAAAGGGACCATGCTGGAGTCTGGCCATGGGTTTATGGTGGAATTAAAAAGGGTGGAAGGAGAAGAGGGTCAGGAAGCAGTTCCTGACCTGGTGGTACAGCTGCTGACACAGTTTGAACAAGTTTTTCAGGAACCTCAAGGACTACCACCACATCGGGAAAGAGATCATGCTATAACTATCCAAGAGGGAACCAAGAGCCCCAACTTAAGGCCCTACAAATACCCACATTATCAGAAGGATGAAATTGAAAAGATGGTAAGAGATATGTTAACTGCTGAAATTATTAGAACTAGTAATAGTCCACATGCTAGTCCAGTTATTTTAGTAAAGAAAAAAGATGGGAGTTGGAGATTCTGTGTCGACTATAGGACACTTAACAAAATTGTTGTGCCAGATAAGTTCAATATCCCAATTATAGAGGAAATTCAAATGAAGGAAGAGGATATCCAGAAAACAGCTCTTTCAGAATTCATAGGGGTCATTATGAATTCTTTGTCATGCCTTTTAGGTTGACTAATGCATCATCCACCTTTCAGGCACTTATAAATGAGATGTTTTGACCCTTGTTAAGGCAATTTGCATTAGTATTTTTTGTTGATATACTTGTATATAGTAGTAGCCTTGAGGACCACCACAAGCATTTGAAGGCAATCTTACAAGTTCTGCAGCAACATGAATTAAAGGTGAACAAGAAAAAATGCAATTTTGGTCAGAATTCTTTGGAATATTTGGGGCATATCATTTCAGGAAAAGGTGAGGAAGCTGACCCTAGTAAATTGGCAGCAATGGCTGAGTGGCCTAGACCTAAGAATCCTAAAGGATTAAGATGATTTCTGGGGTTAACAAGGTATTACAGGAGATTTGTGAAGGATTATGGAAAAATTTCACAGCCCTTGAATGCACTGCTCAAGAAGGATGCATTCCATTGGAGGGAAGAAGTTACTCATGCCTTTGAAGAGCTTAAGGCAGCAATGAGGAAGCTTCCTATTTTGGCACTACCAGATTTTTCTAAAAGTTTTATCTTGGAAATTGATGCATCAGGAACTGGACTAGGGGCAGTTTTATTGCAGGAAGAGAAACCTTTAGCTTTTTGGAGCAAGGCTCTATCAGACAGGGCTCAGCTCAAGTCAGTATATGAGAGGGAATTGATGACAATGGTGTTAGCAGTGAAGAAATGGAGGCATTATCTGCTAGGTAAGAAATTTTTAATTAGAACTGATCAAAGGAGTTTGAAGTTCCTAAATGAGCAGAGGCTTATGAGGGAAGAACAGTCCAAGTGGGCTATTAAACTGATTGGTTATGATTTTGATATTCAGTACAGACCAAGCAAGGAGAATATAGTGGTTGATGCACTATCCAGACAGTTTTCATTTTCAACAATTTCGTTGGTGCAAGAGGAGGAATGGGCTGATTGGGAGGAAGAAATACAAGTTGATCCTCAATTATATGGAATTTATCAAGGGATCCTAACTAAAACAGAAGAGAAGCCTGGATATACCATTCATGGAGGTAAACTATACATCAAGTATAGACTAGTTTTGTCAAGAAATTCCACTAGAATCCATCTACTTTTGAAAGAATTGCATGATTCCCCTTTGGGAGGACATTCAAGGTTTTTTAGAACCTTCAAGAGGGTGGCTAATGAGGTGTTTTGGCAAGGAATGAAGAAAACTATAAGGGACTATGTTGCTGCATGTGAAATCTGTCAGAGAAATAAGACCAATTAGCTCCTGCAAGGTTGTTGCATCCCCTACCTATTCCAACTATGGTATGGACTGATATCTCAATGGATTTCATTGGAGGTTTACCAAAGGCTCCAGGGAAAGACATTATCTTAGTGGTAGTGGATAGGCTGACTAAGTATGCTCATTTTTTTGCATTAAGTCATCCTTATCCAGCTAAGGAAATAGCTGAGTTATTCATTAAGGAAGTGGTGAGACTGCATGGGTTCCCTGCCTCAATAGTATTTGGCAGAGACAAAATTTTTATGTGCCTCTTTTGGAAGGAGTTGTTCAAGAAAGCAGGCACTCAATTGAAGATGAGTACTGCCTATCATCCTCAAACAGATGGGTAGACGGAAGTAGCTAATCGATGCTTAGAAGCGTATTTGAGGTGTTTAACTGGAACCAAACCAAAACAGTGGCCTAACCACTTGGCCTGGGCTGAATTCTGGTTCAATACAAATTTCAATATCTCTGCCAAGATGTCTCCTTTTAAAGCTTTGTATGGACAGGAACTTCCAGTGTTAGTTAAATGAGCTAAATTCCTTCCAAATTGGAAGAGGTAAATCAATTGAGTAAGGACAGGGATGAATTATTACAGGAACTGAGGAACAATCTGCTCAAGGCTCAAGATTAGATGAGAAGATCTGCAAACAAGCATAGAAGGGAGCTAATACTGCAGGCAGGAGAATGGGTCTTTCTGAAACTACAACCTTATAGAATGAAGTCTCTAGCAAGAAAGCCAAATGAGAAGCTGAGTCCACGATTTTATGGACCCTACAAGGTGATACAAAGAATTGGGGAGGTCGCTTATAAACTGGAACTTCCAGAGGGAGCCAAGATACATTCGGTGTTTCATATATCCCTGCTCAAGAAAGCAGTGAAGCCCACTTGTTCCCCTCAACCATTACCAACAGACCTGAATGAAAATTGGGAACTACAAGTCCAACCAGAGAAGGTCATGCAGAGCAGAATTTCAAAAGATGGTAGAGAGAAGGTTCTTATCAAATGGCAAGATTTACCCCACCATGAAGATAGCTGGGAACTTGCTGATGAAGTACAAACTGTTTTTCCTCAATTTGACCTTGAGGACAAGGTCCATCTTGAAGGGGAGGGTATTGATAGAGGGGGAAATAGATGGGGAAAGGTGTATGTTAGAAAATACCCTAGGAAGAGTTAGGGAGCTGTCAGTTGTAGGACAGTTCAGATAACTATTTGTTAGTTATAACCAATTGTAGTTAGATAAGAGGCTATAAATAGCTTTGGGAGGGGTTGAACAGAAATTTGGAGAGAATAGGAGGGTGATGAGACCTCCAATCCATCAAAGTGTGTAATCCTTGAGTTGTAGCATTCTAATTCGAATAAAACGATTTCCCCTATTCTGGTCCAATTCTATCAAATGGCTGCAAGGATGTACCTTTACCATTAATGTACATACAGATATATCGTGCATGCAAAGATATAGGTAATGATCATGTGCTTGTGTAATTTTTTTGAGAAGGTGTGCTTGTGTAATTTTTTTGAGAAGGTGTGCTTGTGTAATTGAAACAATCTTGACTAGTACATTTTTCATATGTTGTTTCTGTCTTTTATTCGAACTCTTTCTAAAATCTAATTATGACAATTGGAATCTAGCATCATTAACACCAAATTCTGGTGAACAAATTAGCTAGTACCCAGCCATTATGCATCTCAATTGGTTTTTACCTTGAAAAATTACTGTTATTTGCTCACTGACAGGGAGGAAAACAATTTTGAAGTGTGTGGACCATGGGCATGATAATGATACGGATGATCTTACATACTTCATGTATTCTTTTAAACCCAAAGAGTATATTTAGATTTCAGTCCGGAGCTATATTCCTATATGTTCTTTAACAGAAAGCATGGTGTGGTAGCAACACTATATTGAGAAGTTGATATGCCGTACAACACATAAAACAGCACAGTCACATACCTGCATAGCCAACATAATCCACCAGCTTTAAATTGTCCGTTGAAGTGATCTACAGAATTAACTCCAGTACCTTTGCATTGAGTGCATAATATTGCACCTTGCAGTTGAGAAGAAAGATAGCTAAGTGAGTCGAATGCTGAGATTTCAAATGGAAGGAGAAAACCTTAATAGTCCATCCTCAAGAGTTATTGGTATTACAAATACACACCCCAATTAGAGACCTATCATCGGCAGTATCTAACTGACAATGCACCAATGCAAATCTAGGCTATCCACTTCACTTCACTTATCTAATGGAGAATAAGACACAAATACTAATAGATGAGTAACTAACAAATGTACCAAGTTTTCACTGGATGAAGCATCATTTTGTCACTATATCATAAGGTGATATCAGTACAAAATCTACTTAAGCAGTAAGTTATCAGGTGAATAGAATTTTAAGACATTGCCTTCACTACCTAGTGGCATGACAATTTTAAAGGAAAAAGGTCTAAAACTTCTCAATAAGACAAAGAAGCATTAATCAATAAGCAGTTGCTGCATGTCATGTCATAAAGGTATCAAAATTAAACCCACGTATAAAGAAAGAACAAGAAAAAGACCATGAAACGAATGTACTTAAAGTCTACATTTTTACACTTACCATTTCCCTCACAATCAGAACAAACAATACTCTTTGTTTTGGTGCTTGGATTATCATCCGCAGCCTGCATTAAATCAACATCAGAGAGGGTTTCAACTTTCAATTCAACATACACGAGTTTTTCACCACACTTTTGAGTCTTGACAAAACAACTTGATACCAAGAAGAAGCATGTTATTTCAAATGGGACACCAAAATCAGCCTCACCTTAACCTTCAAAGATTGAAAGTTTCGAGCTTTAGAATCGTGACATGCTTCGTTTATCCTAATAAAAGCCGAAACAACTGAATTACCGGTAACTGTAAGTGCCCCTATAAAAGAAAAATCACATCGAGTTAAGTGCTGCAAAATCGAACGTTGCCCCGATGCTGATGCATTTGGCACAGTTTTTTACGCTTGTAATTTTGCTCTTTCCTTTTCTTCATTAATAAAAAAAAAAAAAAAAGTGCTGCAAAATCAAAGAGGTGTGAACAAAAAAGTTAGCTACCTGGTGTGGACGAGGATTTGAAGGAACAAATAGGAGCAAAACTCAGAGGGTGTGCCATTCAGAACCTCTTTTCAAATACTGAGTAAACACTTTCTATAACTTGCTGGTATTGGTAACAACGAACGAACACGAATTGAATAGGATAAGGAAAGGACCTTTGTATCTGTGAGCGGAGTTTACTCCTTGTTACTTAAATGCCCTTGGACATGTTCCTCTCGGCTCCAAACCCCTGAAATTGGAAAACGACAAGTTACTTTCCAAAACTTGTGGGCATTAGCGTAAAACTGCTCTTGACCTCTGCTTTTTGCCTTTCCCACATAGACTAGGAAAATGATTTCGTAAATCAAGTAAGAACTTGTTTTTTTTAGTTGAGTTCATATTATTTATCCTTTTTTACGGCGAAAGAAAAGAAAAGTAAAAAGTGAAAAATAAGAATGCGAGAATGTTTGGTAGAGGAGAAATGAGAGGAGAGAAATAAAATGGTGAAAATATGTTTCGTTGAAAATTTGAAAATATATTTTAAAAAATAACTTAATTTTGAAAACAAAAAATATATATCTTGTTTTCACTATTTTTGAAAAAATAATAGAAATGAACTATATGAAAGCATGCTCACTTCAATTGTAAATTGTCTTCTTTTTTTTTCGTTTTACATCGCAGTTTCTAAAAAAAAAAATGTTTTAATTTCTCTTGTGACCTACTCTTTTGTCATCACTTTTTTTTATCTTGGTTGATCACAAAGCTAGATGTTATGGGAATTTTAGAATTATTTTTTCTTTCTTTTCGTTTCACATCACAGTCTCTATTTTTTATTTTTTTTTTAATTTCTCTCGGGACCTACTCTTGTGTCACCACTTTTTTCTTTATCTTGGTTGGTCACTAGATGTTAGGGAATTTTTGAATGATGGACATGTTTATGAATTATTGTGAAAACTTTAAGGAATGTCGGAAATTTGAGAGAAAAAAGTTAGCACATAGGAAGCAATTATAATGTTGTTAATCATAATGTGTCATAACTTGCGTAATTGAGCTGTGGAACGATTTCAACACTTATTAGAAACTATAGGCAAATAATTTAAAATTGTTCGAATAAAATTTTGCAAGTTAGGCATGACAATTATTTTCCATATGAGTTAGACAACTCAGCATCCTTATATTGTAAACAACCAAAAACTATCATCCTTATTTTAAGGTAATTTTTCAATTCATGTATTTAGAATACTCACATTTTTTTCATACTATACTAACCATGCCATGTTGTATATGTAGAATTAAATTGGTGCTATAGATTATATACATGCATCTGCTTATATTTATGCTTCTAAACAGACTGTTTTTCACGTAAGAAAAATCATATAAACACAAAAATGTTTTGGTCTTATGTGATTTTGATATGTTATTCATATTTGTTAATTATGGCTGCTGGTAAGGGACAACAAATGATGTTAGAGTGTTTTTACATGCTATAACTCCTTAAAATAATTTTCCAAAATCCCGTAGAGGTTTTTTTTAATATTAATCTTTCTTCGTTTAACCTTTTTGAGTTATTGAATAAGGGCATTGTTTATTTTATAAATCAATTTGATCTAATTTACTCTGAATTTTTAAATATTCCTAGTTATCTCACCCCATATCGTAGACACATATCATATGCTTGTTTTTTGTGATCGAAGATGGCCACGAGGTAAACAAGAGTTATTCTATCATAGACCTTCTTGATTGAGGGATGTCATTGGAAGATGTTTTGGAGTATTAAAAACAAGGTTTCCAAGTTTAAAGTTGATGTCAAATTATCTTCTTAGAAAAGAAAGAGTAATTCATATTTCCTGTTGAACTATACATAATTTTATAATAATGCAGCATAATAAAGATACATTTTTTTATCATTATAACTGAGAAGAGTTAGTTATGGATCAACAAGGTTTAAGGATAGACCAAGAAGGTATTAAAATGGATGCTAATCAAGTTATCAAAAATGATACATGTTCGAGAAATTATTTCAAAAAATGTGAGAAAATAGCCATAGGTCATGAAACTGTTGTTGTTATTTGTTATTTTTTAAAGATAAGTGGTACTAATTATATTTATATTTGTTTTGTTTGAGACTTAAGATGCAATGTTATTTGAAAACTGAAATAAAAAATAGAAAACACTTTCTAAAACCATAGATCCCTTAGTTATTTTCATTTTATTTCTCATAGGTTAAATATATTTTTATTCTCTCAAGTTTTTATTACATCAAGTGGGTTGTCATGTAAACAACTTGTAATTCATTTTTCATGTAAGAGAAAACTTCAACCTATTTTGGGACAAAAAAGATCAATTTTAAATTTGAGAGACAAAAAAAAAAAAAAAAACTCACCCCATATAGTAGTGATTAAAAATATATTTAAGTCTTTTATATTTGAGAAAAAAAAAGTTATGCACCGATAAGGTAAAATAATTTTACACTATCATTTAATCACAAATCATTATGTATGGTAAATTTGTTAAATTTTACATTAATTACCTTAAAAGTCACACTGACGGTGAATTATGATCGAATGATCGTGTAAAACTATTTTACAATGTGAGTGTATGTCAATTAAACTCTTTCTATTTTTATTTCATTCTTTTTTATTTCTCTTAAACTAAACACTTTTATTTCTACTCTATTTTTCAGTCATTCTCACTCACCTTTCCCATTTCCATTCACCCCATTTTTTATTATTTTCTTCCTTCCTACCTAACAAAATGTAAGAGTCGTTTGGGGTGATTACACTTTTTTATTTTTGGTTTCAAAATGCAATTTTTTACATGAGTTTGTCTAAAGTGGAATTAAAATAGTTTTTAATTGACATTGAAAACACTTACATTCATTTTCAAAATCAAGAAAAAAATATTTTTCGAAATAATTTTAGTTTCAATAAACACACACTAACTACATTTGCAACAATTGTCATCGCCACCACTATCATTGTTGACACTGTCACCACCACCAATATTTTTTTAAATCAACAAAATTCATTAATATAAAGGAACCAAAATTACCAAAACAAAAAATATAATACATATGTTAACCAAAGGTTATTTTGTATTTATATCACAGTTGATACAAATACTTAATAACCAATGATACAAAGAAATTCAAACTAGTGTATATGGTGTATTTTATACCCACTAGAATTGCATCCATCCCCAAATCATCTAGAATTAGTGTTTTAAAAATCAAACCGATTATCAAACCAGTAGAGACATTGGATTAGTGGGTCACTAGTTGAACTAATTTGACTCTTTATATATTAAAATATGATATAATTAACATATTTTAATTATTTCATACTCCAAATTTAAAAAATAATAGCAATTTAGCATATTAGAATTAGGATATGTATTATATATTGTTAAAAAAGAAGAAGTTTAAATGTACCCAAAAAATACCAGTAGCAAAACAGGTTGGACCTGTCAGACCAATCCATTTTTCTGGTCGGACAAGTTGGATTTTCAACCCGTCAACCTGCCCCATTTTAGCCTGCTAAAAATGGGTTGAGAGAAAAGCAGGGCAGGCCAACCCACCAACCCTTTTTTTATTAAAAAAAATAATTTAGTATTTATTTTGGTATGTTATACATGTATTTATTAATTTTTAATTAGTTTATTTTTTGTTTAAATAAATTGTTATTCAAAATTTAAGGTAATACATTCAATTTTTTTAGTAAGTATTTATTATTTAATATTTATAAAAGATAAAATTAATTAAATATATTTTTTAATTTTTTTTCTTAATATTTTAATTTTGACGAGTCAACCCGACAAAAGCGAGATGTATTGACACTTTGAACCTATATATGAAATGCAGGGCGAGATGGGTTGGCCCATTTTTTGGCGGGGCAGGGTGAGTCAACCTATTTTGTCACCCCTACCAAAAAAACATATATCTTACAAGCATATTATATATAGAAATTCCCTCTATGTTAACGTGGTGCAAATAAACAATTGTATAGAGAATATATATTAAAATTAGTTAAGTATCTATCAACTAATATATTTTGGCATAGTGGTGAAGCTAGTTTATGCATCAATAGGTAGTTGGGTCCGAATCTAGTGGTTGTTATTTTTTTTTTTTTTTTTGTATTTTCTCAATCCAAAAGCTACTGAGATGGGAGTGTGAGACAACTTCACAACACCTTCCTCTCCCACCTGACACGCATGTGTAGATGTAGCAATGCCTATTAGGCGTGATGCGAGTGTACACAACAAACTTTAAAAATTGGAAGGTGTACACTCGAAAGAAGCTTACGGATCAACTTGATTCGTAACAGTCAATCTTAATTTTTTTTAAAATGCTAAATATTAGATAAATTGTGAGAAAATTGAAATTTATATATTAAATTTTAAATGAGGACAATTTTAAAAAACCTTGGCTCATTTTTAAATTGAAATTTAATTAGTAGTTAGAAAAAACCATTAAGAAAAGTCTCGACTCATTCCAGGACACTAGTGAGTAGTTTGAATGGTTAAGAAAAGCCTTGGCTCATTTTGGTAATGCATCCACCTCCTGATTATAGACATTTGATAAAATAGTTATTTGATAAATTTTAATTAATTTTTTTAAGAAATAATTACATATCATAAACAACAATATGTTAGCCCTTTTAATTATGAAGTTATACCAAGCAATTTCGTGCATTTCACTCCCCTCCCTTCGTACCATATAGCATGGCTCTTAAGATTTTATATAATTTTAAAAGACAACTTTTTTTAAGGATAAAGTTAAGGGTGTATTTGGTTTACAGGAGAAAAATAAATAAGACAGAAATAGAAGAAATTCTTTTGAATTAAAGTAGAGAGATGTGCATCCGACAAAACAAAGTACAAACTTTCCCTTGTACATTGTTTCTTTCCTTTCAAACAAATGCACACTAAACTATCCTATCTTGAAACAAAATATTATTGGTTAGAGTAGTAGTAGACTCCATCTCTTAAGTAAGGTTTATATTATGGTTTTTTGCTCCATGCCTTGGAAAGACAATTTAAGATTTTTATATAGTTTTGAGCTTTTGTAAACTCACGCCTAAGAGCTTGAAGTTGGTCTTCTTAGAGTATACTTAACTTTGATATTTTTGTAATATTTAGCATTTTTAAAAAAATAAGATTG
This sequence comes from Glycine max, assembly GCF_000004515.6. Lineage (NCBI taxonomy): Eukaryota > Viridiplantae > Streptophyta > Magnoliopsida > Fabales > Fabaceae > Glycine > Glycine max. The sequence continues at coordinate 28,464,485 of NC_038242.2, forward strand.
AACGTGAATGTTACGGATCAACTTGATCCGTAAACGTTGTTCATACATTTTACGGATCAAGTTGATCCGTAAGGTTCTTTCGGATCAACATGATGCAAAAGAAGCTTACGGATCAACTTGATCCGTAAAATGTATGAACAACGTTTACGGATTAAGTTGATTTGTAAGCTTCTTTTAGATCATGTTGATCCGAAAGAACCTTACGGATCAACTTGATCAGTAAACTGTCTGAATATGCATTTTAAAAATTGCTAAATCTGAATTTGGTGTGTTTTTGTTTTTGAAATTTGCAGCTTACTTCATCAAGGCTATTTCTTTGTCACAAGGTGTTCATTTGAACTCTGAACAATGTGAGTACTTTATATATTATAGAATTTTTTTTCAATGTTTAGTATTACTTTGGTATAAGAGTAAATATTACCTGTAATTTGGATCATTCTTATTAGATTGTTGTCACAATTTCTTTTGAGCTTAGTCACAATTTGGTTGTAAATAATGAGATGTTGACGTATAGATAAATAGTATATATTGATTAGCATCAATTATGATTATATATAAATATATCCTCTTTCAGGGAAATGAATGAATGAGAAATTAATAAAATATTGTTTTCCTTTTATTTTTTTATAGTCTTTAATAGTGTTTTTCTTAGGAGTAGATTAGCATAGTTTTTTGCTCTCTATCAAGTCACTAATACTAAATGTTGCATTTTTCCTTGTTCTTGACGCATGTACATTATTTATGGTATTATAAAGGGGTTAATCATTCAAGCACTACGGAAACCTTATTATTTTCTCAAAGTAAATCGATGTTAATTTACAGCGAGAGGTGATAATCTGACCAAATTAAGGTGGTAATTGTGACCATTCCACTAGCCGCAATAATCGAATCTTTGGATTCCTTGATAATTATTGATTTCTTGCACCCTTGGGAACAAAGTTATAACTATTGGTTCACGTAATTGATGATTAGAGATATTTTCCAAACATATGATATTGACAATTTTCTTGATTTAAAAAATTCCAAAAGATACCTAGTGCTTGTTTGAAATTATCCAAATATTGGCATAACTATTGGCTCACATTTGTTGCAATTGGTTCCTTTTGTGTTCCCCTTTGCTCATCCTTTGTTTTTCACCCTATCATTCCTTATGCCACCCCCATGACACCTCTGCCTTGCTGCACTTAAAAAACTCCTCCCCATGACACCCTCTCATTCCATCTTTCTCATCTTCACTCACTCAACCTTACTTTCAATGATTTTAATCATTCTCATTTGTCTTTGGTGGGTTTATGAGCCTCACGCATCTCAACTTGTCTGATTCTAACTTTGAAGGGGGTATTCCTTCCCAAATCTCTCAACTTGTCTGATTCTAAGCAATGCATATATCTTAATTTCAAAGTGAATATCCTTTTTCTCCAAGTAGTGCCTGAAAAAAGATAATGCCTATATGCGTTAGACCAATGAAACTTGAGATAATGAAATCAGTGATGGAATTTGCGGTACTCATTTGCAGATCATGGTTAGGACCAAAGAATTAGGTCATGCCTTAGGTCACGTTGCTGGCAGAGGT